>NW_024100588.1:830000-1180194 GCF_016545835.1 Crotalus tigris | reverse complement strand
TCTCTCTCTCTCTCTCTCTCTCTCTCTCTCTCTCTCTCTTTCATCAGCCACTTGGATCTTGTGTCCAAAGTGGGTGAGAGGCAGCTTGAGGTCGGATTGCTTGATTCTCATTGGATCCTTCATTTTCCTCTTTGAAAATTCATGCAGAAAATCAAGACGATGATTTGGTGGGTAACGGGTTCATCTTCCTCCTCCTCCTGAACCTTACCAAATTTAGATTCTGGCTTTTTGAAATGTTTTGCAAATAGTATTTTTCAATGAGGTGGGTTGTGGCAATGAACACAATGAAGTAAAATTTGCTATTTAGGATAATCTATTAAAAAAAAAGCTATTTTCATGTATTTGTAAATCATCCCTAAGGGGAAAAAAAGTGTTGGTCCTTTAAGAGAGATTTGATCCTGAGAATTAGTGAGTAGTGCATAGTTTAGAGGCTGTAGACCAGTGGTTCTCAACCTGTGGGTCGGGACCCCATTTGGGGTCGAACGACCATTTCATGGGAGTCGCCAAACAACGCAGTCCGCTATTTTTTCCGCCTTTTCCTTAGCTGTGCTACTCCCTTTTATTCTATTGGCTTTTGAAAGCCAATAGAATAGACTCTCTTGAATAGAGTCTAATTCTATTGGCTTTCAAAAGCCAATAGGAATTGTCCAGGCTGTCTCTGCCCTGCTGAGCCCGCCAAAAGTCCCACTCTGCAAACGGTGCTGCACCAGTTGAGTAGTCCTCGACTTATGACCGGTTGGGGGTCGCGGCATTAAAAAGGTTGAGAACCACTGCTGTAGAGCATCACTTGCCAAGTTGTGTGATTCTTCAACTTCTTTGGCATAGGTTTTAGCAAGCCTTACTTTTCTCTATCAGTGAAATGGGAATAATATATATTGGTTAAATCAATTATGTTTGGTTAAATGTGGACTCCAATTCCCAGAATTCCCCAGCCTGCCATGTCAGCTGGGGAATTCTGGGAGTTGAAGTCCACACCTCTGAAAGTTGCCCAGGTGGAGAAACATTGGATTGCAGGGGTTCTCAATCTTGGCAACTTTAAGACTTGAGGACGTCAATTCCCAGAATTCCTCAGCCAGCTTTGCTGGCTGAGGAATTCTGGGAGTTGACGTCCACAAGTCTTTAAGTTGCCAAGGTTGAGAACCCCTGGTCAATTAAGGAAATGTGGTCAGCAATTTCTGAATCTTGTTATAACCTACCAAAAATAAAGATGGATTGAAATTCATTAGGGCTGCTAAAGTTGACTTCTTTTGCAAAGCTGGTTTCTGTCCCCAAAGACCCCTGTACATCTTGTGGTCCTTGAGGAACAACCTCTATAACCGAAGAAGCTTGTTGGATGAGAAGCAACATGTTTCAAGAAAGTCCAGTTGCCTTTGGAACAGCAGTGACCTGAATGAATATAGACGACAAGCTCTGTATTTCCCCAAATTGACCCCTGAGGTCAATGTGGGGCTGGCTTTGTCACCAGGGTGAGAGCCTGCATTAAGCTGGCACCCATCCAAAGAATAACAACTGCGTTTATGGATCACCTTCCTCTCTCAGTGGTTTTGGACCATAGGGGAATAGTGGCATCTGGTATTTGATCTGCCTGAAACAAAAAGTGTTATATGTAAAAGTCCCACAAGAGGGCATGGCAATATTTTGGAGGAGGTATGTATGTATTGTGTATTCATATCTCTGTTATTTTATTTTGAAACTTTAGGGGAAAAAAACCCAGAGCTTAAAAGAGGAGGGTCTTTTTCTCAGAATCTTTCCCTTCTTCCTTCCTTCCTTCTTTCCTTCCTTCCTTCCTTCCTTCCTTCCCTCCCTCCCTCCCTCCCTCCCTTTTTCCTTCCACTTTCCTCTTTTATTTCCTTCTCTCACTTCCTCTCCCTTTTTTTATTTTTCTCTATTGCTTTTTTCTCCTTCCTTCTTTCCTTCCCTCCCTCCCTCCCTTTTATTTCCTTCCACTTTCCTCTCTTATTTCCTTCTCTCACTTCCTCTCCAATTTTTTTATTTTTCTCTATTGCTTCTTTCCCCTTCTTTCCTTCCTTCCTTCCTTCCTTCCCTCCCTCCCTCCCTCCCTTTTTCCTTCCACTTTCCTCTTTTATTTCTTTCTCTCACTTCTTATCTTATTTTTTATTTTTTCTCTATTGATTCTTTCCCCTTCCTTCCTTCCCTCCCTCCCTCCCTTTTTCCTTCCACTTTCCTCTTTTATTTCCTTCTCTCACTTCCTCTCCCTTTTTTTATTTTTCTCTATTGCTTTTTTCTCCTTCCTTCTTTCCTTCCCTCCCTCCCTCCCTTTTATTTCCTTCCACTTTCCTCTCTTATTTCCTTCTCTCACTTCCTCTCTAATTTTTTTATTTTTCTCTATCGCTTTTTTCTCCTTCCTCCCTCCCTCCTTCCCTCCCTCCCTCCTTTCCTCCTCTGCTTTTCTCCTTCTCTTCTCTTCTCTTCTCTTCTCTTCTCTTCTCTTCTCTTCTCTTCTCTTCTCTTCTCTTCTCTTCTCTTCTCTTCTCTTCTCTTCCTGCTTTCCACCCACCCCAGCCATAGCTCCCTGGGCCATCCAGTAGAGGAGCAGCAGCCTTGGGCAGCCACCCAGCCACCCACCCACCCTTCTCCCCTCCCCCTTCAGAAGCCGCATCTTTGATTCCACCACCACTTCTGCCTCCTTTTTACCTCTTCTCTGTGGCCTTTTGACCTCCCCCCGGAGCTACAAAAGTAAAATCCTCAGAGAAGCTCGCTGCGGGAATGTTAATGAATCCGCAGCACAAAGGCGTAAAGACTTTTACTTCAGTGGATTGGGAGGGGGGAAACGGGCCTCATTGAGATGATATTTCTGTGTGGGGTGAAGATGTTGAGGTGGGGGATGAGAGGGAGACCCCTAGCATTATCTCCAGATCTGCCATGAAAAAAATAGGAAGAGCAAAGATTTACTTCTTCCTTTCTGAAACTTTAGATCCTGCCACCTCTTCATTTGCTCGCTAACTTAAGAATTACCTGAAACTCCAAGGTTATGGAAGATCTAATGCCAGAAAAACAAAAACAAAAAAAGCCCTCAATCTTTAGGAAGGAAAATAGGAAAAAACAAACAAACAAACAAGAAACAAGAGCAATTTTCCATTTATTTCCTTGCTACAAAGCAAGCAGACGTCTTTTAATTTTTGTCCGTTGTTCCTTGCAACTCAAGACACTCAAAATCCAGGGAAGGATTAAGCATAAATTTAAGCAATGGCAGAAGTTGACTAATTCTTCATTGGCCTTGTGGCATGATTGTAAGTATGTTTACTTAGAAGTAAATTCCACAACCTTTAGAAGGTAAGTATGTTTCGCAGTGCAGCTTCTGTTCTTCATTTATGATTGAATAAGAGATTATAATATTCTTTTCAGCCCTAAAAAGATTCTAAAGGAAGATAAGGATTAAGATTGTGGCTTTAAAAATGACAACTGAATATCCCATAAGCCGGAAGCCGTGCCTGAAAAATAGATTTCTTTCTTTCTTTCTTTCTTTCTTTCTTTCTTTCTTTCTTTCTTTCTTTCTTTCTTTCTTTCTTTCTTTCTTTCTTTCTTTCTTTTTCCTTCCTTCCTTTCTTTTTTCTTTTTCCTTTCTTTCTTTCTTTCTTTCTTTTTCCTTCCTTCCTTTCTTTTTTCTTCTTTCTTTCTTTCTTTCTTTCTAAAATTTATATAGCCGCTTATTTGCTCACGGTGAGCTTCTTAAGAAGAATCTAAACATAGCAAAAGAAAAAATAGGATATGCAAGCAAACAATCAAAGCTAAAATTACACTTATTTAAGGTCCAGCAAAATCAAAGCTGAAATTGTGGATACCTTGTTAATAGCTGTAGCAAAATTATATAAGCAACGTCACATTAGAGTTTAAAAAAACATGTATTGGAGTTTATGGAGAAATGAAATTAGCAATACTTACTGGGGCCGGCACCAAAGAAACCTTAGAAAATGAGAATGTTAAGATCACGTGAAATTCTAAAATGCAGACTGACAGATATGTGAAACACAACATACAGGTAACCCTCTATGATATCTCACTACCTGTGAGAGGAATCTTGGAGTCCTAGTGAACAATCACTTAAATATAGCCAATCACTTAAATATGTGGCAGCAGCCAGAAAAACCAAAACAATCCTAAGCTGCATTAATAGAGGGATAGAATCAAAATCACCTGAAGTTCTAGTACTGCTTTACAAAGCCTTAATAAGACCACACTTGCAATACTGCATCCAGTTCTGGTCACCACAATATAAAAAAGATGCTGAGACTCTAGAAAGAGTACAGAGAAGAGCAACAAAGATGATTAGGGGACTGGAGGCTACAACATTCAAAGAACGGTTGCAGGAATTGGGTATGTCTAGTCAAATGAAAAGAAGGACTAGGGGAGACATGATAGCAGTGTTCATATATTTGAGGGGCCCCTACAAAGATGAGGGGGTCAAACTATTTTTCCAAAGCACCAAAAGGCAAGGCAAGAAACAATGGATAGAAACTAACCAAGGAGAGAAGTAACCTAGAACTAAGGAGAATTTTTTTTTAATAGTGAGAGCAATTGAACAACTTGCCTTCAGAAGTTGTGGGTGCTCCATCACTGGAGGCTTTCAAAAGGAAACTGGATACCCATTTGTCTGAAATGGTATAGGGTCTACTGCTTCAGCAGGGCGTTGGTCTAGACATCCTCTGAGGTCCCTTCTAACTATTATTCTATGTTCCTCAACTTAGGACAGTGATGGTGAACCTTTTAGAGACCGAGTGGCCAATCTTCAACCCAAAACCCACGTATGTATTGCCGGGTGCCAGGTGGTCATGGCCCGCATGGCTACAGTGGTCATTGCAGATGGGTGGGCGTGGCCAGGGTGGGATGGGAGGGATTCTTCTGGAGGCTGGGAAGGGTTAGGGGAGATCCAGGGGTCTCTGGCGGGTGGGGCGGTGGGCAAGAGGCTGGTTCTGTGGGGTGAGGTGAGGCAAGGCGGGGGTGCCATGTCACAGGGCAAGGCGAGGCAGGGGCTGAGGTGGCTGCTGCCTGACACCATTGGCCCCCGCACACAGAGGCCAGCAAGTGCATGGGTGCTGGGATGCATCTGGCCACGTGGGACCTTGGCGAATTAGTGGACGGCTGGTTGAAGAGGATGGTTGCCATCTCCGGGGCATGGCACATGTGCCCACAGAGAGGACTCCGAGTGCCGCCTCTGGCACGCGTGCCATAGGTTCATCACCACTGACTTAGGATCATAACTGGAACTGGAAAATTCATTGTCAGGTGTTGCTGCTGTTATCTGAAGCGTCAGGTGTCGATACCCAGTTTTACTATGTTTTCTGTAACAGTTGTTAAAGGAATCACCACGGTTCGCTAAGTGAAACACCACATGATTGTAATGTGTGATCTTCCTGGCTGGCTTCCCAACTGATGTTGCTTGCTGGAAGTCAGAAGGGAATCATTTGTCATACATGTGAGCAGCTTGCCAAGCAAAGACCAAAGAGACACTGTAATGGTTGTACGTGTGAGGACCGGTTGTAACTTTTTAATGACATTGTAACTTTGAATAGTCATGAGTCAAGGACTACCTGCACCTAACACTACAATTCCTGAAAAAAATAAGTTTTGGTCCTCACAATATAAAAAAAAGATGTACAGAGAGGAGAAACAAAGATGATTAGGGGACTGGAGGCTAAAACATACGAGGAACGGTTGCAGGAATTGGGTGTATCTAGTCAAATGAAAAGAAGGATTAGGGAGAACATGATAGCAGTGCTCCAATATCTGAGGGGCTCCTACAAGGATGAAGTGGTCAGGCTATTTTCCAAGCACCTGAAGACAGGACAGGAAGCAATGGATGGAAACTAATCAAGGAGAGAAGCAACCTAGAACTAAGGAGAAATTTCTGACAGTGAGAACAATTAATCAGTGAAACGACTTGTCTCCAGAAGTTGTGGGTGCTCCATCACTGGAAGCATTCAAGAAGAAGACTGGACGGCAAGTTGTCTGAAATGGTATAGAGCAGGGGTAGGCAACCTTAGCTCTTTTATGACTTGTGGACTTCAACTCCCAGAATTCCTGAGCCAGCCATGCTGAGGGGAAAGGGAGAGGTTTCCAAGCTGAGCCATGCTGCCTCAAGAACTCTGGGAGTTGAAGTCCACGAGTCATAAAAGAGCCGAGGTTGCCTGGTATAGAGTCTCCTGCTTGAGCAGAGAGTTATAATAATAATAATAATAATAATAATAATAATAATAATAATAATAATAATAATAATAATAATAATAATAATAATAATAGTAAAGTTGGAAGGGACCTTGGAGGTCATCTAGTCCAACCCCCTGCTCGGGCAGGAAACCCTACACCATTTCGGACAAATGGCTGTCCAGTCTCTTCTTAAAAACTTCCAGTGTTGGAGCATTTACTGCTTCTGGAGGCAGGCTGTTCCACTGATTAATTGTTCTCACTGTAAGGAAATTTCTCCTTAGTTCTAGGTTGCTTCTCTCCTTGATTAGTTTCCACACATTGCTTCTTGTCCTGCCTTCAGGTGCTTTGGATTAGAAGACCTCCAACTCTGTTATTTTGTTATTCTATCAGCCTGGGACTACAAAATCTAAAGGAAGTAGAATCCAATTACGAAAGATTGCTCTGTTGAGTGGATTTTCTGCTTATGCCAATAAAACAATAATGGCCAATGCAATATATCGTAGGCTGTCCTAAAGGTAAATTTCTAAAAAAAAAGAAAAAAAAGAGAGAGACAAGATTCACATCTAATACATACGTAAATAATAAAATATGGCTTGTTCAAGGTAAATTATGGGTACGTATGCAGGAGGTTCTGCAAAATGCAGTAGACTGATGGATCTCTTACGTTGCTTCCCATTTTATGTTCACTTCTGAGGAAAGAATATCCAGATTTTAATTCTCTGTTTGTTAGCCAGGCTTGTAAATAATACTTGCAGTCCAGTTATTCTCCTTTTCCTACTTGTTAAAAGTGACTCCAATGTAAAACGCCTGCATTTTGATATTGGGGAGGTGGGTGTGGTTATGCAACTACACAAAAATAAAAACCCATACTCTTAGGATATTAAATTTAGTAGCTGGAACAGAAAAATGTACAATGGGCCATAATACACAATTGTAATTGATTGCTTGGAAACTGATTCATGCATGATGCAGTCTGCTGACCCATGCATGATGCAGTCTGCTGACTCATGCACGATGCAGTCTGTGCTGTGATTGGTTGCTGTAGGTAAGAAGGGGGAGTATCCCTTTTTTCCCGCCTTTTTCTTTGATGGTGTTCTGTACACTGTTTATTTTTTTTACCACATGGTATTCCCGTGTTGCTATCTTGCCTGCTTTACATATACATGTAAAATACATCTATTCATATAAAAATACAAGTTCGTGTCAGTGTCCCTGACTTCATTTAGACACCTGGTGTGTGCAATTCCCTGACACGTGCAAAATGCATGTTAAACAGATCCCATTTCCCAAAAGTCTTGTGGGTGTTTCCTTGGTTTACTACGCAAAATGTTACCAGAGTTATCCGAGCAGAAGAAGAGATAAGCTAATAACCTAAAGAAAGATGGCGGTTTCTCCTGCTTTGCAGATGCCCATCCCCCACTTTCAACATCTTTTCAAGGTGGAGCACCTGGAAGGGACATGAAACTAATCAAGGAGAGAAGCAACCTAGAACTAAGGAGAAATGTCCTAACAGTGAAAACAATTGACCAGTTGAATGGCTTGTGGGTGCTCCATCACTGGATGCTTTGAAAAAGAGACTGGACAACCGTTTGTCTGAAAGGGTATAGAGCAGTGGTTCTCAACCTGTGGGTCGGGACCCCATTTGGGGTCGAACGACCATTTCACGGGGGTCGCCAAACAACGCAGTCCGCCATTTTTTCCCCCCTTTTCCTTAGCTGTGCTACTCCCTTTTATTCTATTGGCTTTTGAAAGCCAATAGAATAGACTCTCTTGAATAGAGTCTAATTCTATTGGCTTTCAAAAGCCAATAGGAATTGTCCAGGCTGTCTCTTGCCCTGCTGAGCCTGCCAAAAGTCCCATTCTGCAAACGGTGCTGCACCAGTTGAGTAGTCCTCGACTTACGATTGGTTGAGCAGTCCTCGACTTACGAGTCCTCGTTGGGGGTCGCGGCATTAAAAAGGTTGAGAGCCACTGGTATAGAGTCTCCTGCTCGAGCAGGGGGCTGGACTAGAAGACCTCCAAGGTCCCCTCCAGCTCTGTTATTCTGTTATGCTTTTAAGGATGCTTAAAACCTCCTGCAAAAGGCTGAATTTTTCAAAGGGTTGAGGGCAACAAAGGCTGGACTCCAGCCTATGCAAAGGGGTGTCTTTCTGTCTGTCTGTCTGTCTGCCTCTTCTTTCTTCTTCCATCCTTGCTCCTTTGGATTTGAGCCATCTCTTGAATGGCCCCCCTGCCCAGTTTCCAGGGAGGCCTACAAATTGCCTGAATGTAACAGAGACGTGAACCTAAGATGCCTTTGATTTCTCCTGGAGGGTGGGTTTCTCCCCCTCCCCCCCAAATTTCCTTCCGGCCATCCAGTTCTCTCTCCCTCCCCATTTTGCATTGTCTTCTGTCATTTCTTCCCCTCCCCTTCTAGTTTGCACAGCATTCAGACACCAGAGGAGCTGGAAGCAGAGCCAGAGGGGGCTGGAGTGTGTGTGTGTGTGTGTGTGTGTGTGTGTAGTGGATGAATGAGCGTAGCAGGGATGAAAGCTTTGACTTCTGATTTGGGGAGGGGAGCAGAGAGGAGGGGTTGCGGAATAGGTTGAGATGGAAGGCAAGCCTCTTGCACTCAGCTGGGACCGATCATTGGTTAGGCCCTGGATTGGAGGATTTAGGAGCAATTCTTAGAGGTAGAAACAAACAAAGCAATGCATGCTGGTTTGGAAGTGAATAGTCACTTAAATAGGAGCCAGCCGTGTGCTGCAGTTGCCAAAAAAGCCAACACAGTGCTAGACTGCAATAAAAGAGGGACAGAATCAAGATCACGTGAAGTGTTAATACCACTTTACAATGCCTTGGTAAGGCCACACTTGGAATACTGCATCCAGTTTTGGTCGCCGCGATGTAAAAAAGATGTTGAGAGTTTAGAAAGAGTATAGAGAAGAGCAACAAAGATGATCAGGGGACTGGAGGCTAAAACATATAAGGAACGGTTGTTGGAATTGGGTATGTCTAGTTTAATGAAGAGAAGGACAAGGGGGGACATAATTGCTGTGTTCCAATATCTCAGGGGCTGCCACAAAGAAGAGGGAGTCAAGCTATTCTCCAAAGCGCCTGAGGGCAGCACAAGAAGCAACCGGTGGAAACTAATCAAGGAGAGAAGCAACCTAGAACTAAGAAGAAATTTCCTGACAGTTAGCACAATTAATCAGTGGAACAACTTGCCTCCAGAAGTTGTGAATGCTCCAACACTGGACGTTTTTAAGAAGAGATTGGACAACCATTTGTCTGAAATGGTATAGGGTTTCCTGCCTGAACCGGGGGGTTGGACTAGAAGACCTCCAAGGTTCCTTCCAACTTTGTTATTATGTTCTGTTCTGATCTGTTCTGTTTGGAATGGCAAAGCAGGTGGCTTGGCCTTACAGTTGCCTGGCAATTTGCACCCCTCTTTTTGCATTTTACGGCTAATTAGAGGTAGTCTCAACTTACAACAGTTCATTTAATGAGTGTTCAAAGTTCCAACAGCACTGAAAAAAGCAACTTACGACCATTTTTCACAGTTACCACCTTTGTAGCATCCCCACGATCACATGATCAAAATTCAGATGCTTGGACACTGGTTCACACACACGACCACTGCTGTGTCCTGGGTCATGGGATCCCCTTTTGTGACCTTCTGACGAACAAAGTCAGTGGGGGAGCCAGATCCACTTCACAACAGGGTTACTCACTTATCACCTGCAGCGATTCACTTAACGACTGTGGCAAGAAAGGTTGTAAAATAGGGCAAAGCTCACTTAACTAGTGTCTCACTTAGCAACAGAAATTTTGGCCTCAATTGTGGTCGTGTATTGAGGACTACCTGTTCCTGCCTTGAGCTCATTTTTTCAAACTGAGTCTCCAAGGAGAAAAAAGCAGGATATAGTCCAGTTCTTCTCTATAGATAGCTCCCCAGTAACTGCTCATAGTTGCAACTACTTCGTCTTCTTCGCTTCTTCTTCTTCTTCTTCTTCTTCTTCTTCTTCTTTTCTTCTTCTTCTTCTTCTTCTTCTTCTTCTTCTTCTTCTTCTTCTTCTTCTTCTTCTTCTTCTTCTTCTTCTTCTTCTTCTTCTTCTTCTTCTTCTTCTTCTTCTTCTTCTTCTTCTTCTTCTTCTTCTTCTTCCTCTTCCTCTTCCTCTTCCTCTTCCTCTTCCTCTTCCTCTCCTCTTCTCCTCCTCTTCCTCTCCTCTCCTCCTCCTCCTTCTTCTCCTTCTTTCTTCCTCCTTCCTTCTCCCCCCTCTAATTGTCCTAAAAACAGGTTCCCCCCCCCTTCCTACACCTCATACTTTGCCAGTTCCACAGATGGACCACTTACTCTGGTTAACGAAGGCAGAAGTACCAATAAAAGAAAATATCTGTAGCTCCGGGTTGAAATGCGGGGTCCTTGGTGCACTCTGAGCTTGGGTGTTTTCTTGCAGACATTTCATTACCCAAACTAGGTAACATCATCAGTATTAGGCAGAGGTTGATTCTACATTTACCATTCCATTTTGTGTAGTGACAACCCCTCCCTCCCAACCCCCCCCCTTACTAAATGTCTTTTTGTTGGCTCCAATACAGAGAGAAGTTCTATTACCTTGTTTGGGTAATATGAGTATTGGGAAGTTTGTAATTAAAAATAAATAAATAAAGATAGGGTTGGTTGAGCACATCCTTCTTGACCCAAAAGGAAACAAGGAATGAAAACTTCAAACAGGTGGAGGGAGATTTCTTTCTCTTTCTTTGTATTTTTATGTCTGGAGCCAGACTATTAACCAGATCTTCACTTCAGAAAAGGTGAGGTGACCCTCGGAGAACTGTTAAGAGGTTTATCTACCGAGACAAAATATTTTCCCTATTAATGATTAGCAATAACTTTTGGCGCTTGTGGGAAAACTTTAATTAAACTCTTCAGTCCATGGTGATTTAATTAGGGTTAGGATCTCCAGTCTCCCCAGGGATGGAGATCCCTCTTGTATCTTTTTCATGCTGGAAAAAATGTCATGTCCAGTTCTTTCTTTCAAGAAAGTCTACATAAGGGTGAAGGTTAAGATCAGACAGAGTACCAAAAAAAGCTATCACTTAGCCAAGGGAAGGTGGCAACTGGTTTTTAAGTTTATCCATCGAGGTGTCTAACCCAACTCTTTCACTCTTTAATGCTGGCTGAACTGACCCTCAGCAAAACTGTGTGTATTTGCTTGTAATATATTTGGGAACAATAGTTGTAAGGATAAGTAAAAGGTTTGAAAGACTGGGAAACAGGCTAACACGTTTCCTGCAGTCAGGTGCCTAAGATATTGGGACTGAAATTCCCAGAATTGGCCCAGAACTCTAGGACCTGTTGCCAGCATATCTACAAAGTATAAGATGATGGAAGGCTTAATTAAAATAAGGCAATTAGAACACAGGAAATTATTTTAAACTAAAACTTGTGGTGTCTGATCAGGCCAATGCTGCTTGTTTTGAACTGGTGATAGATCTTAAGAGATTCCTTTCTCATTCTAAATATCTGAATAAGTCCAGAATGTATGTGTAATGTGTATGTGTATATGTACTGTGTTTTCCCCCAAATAAGACCCAGCTGGAAAATAAATCCTACCATGATTTTTCAGGACGCTTGTAATATAAGACCCATTCCAAAAATAAGCCTCAGTTAAGATTGTCAGCCAGACAGATGCATTTAGTACAGTATTTCCCCGAAAATAAGACCTAACCAGAAAATTTTTGGAGCAAAAATTAATGTAAGACCTGGTCTTATTTTGGGGGAAACACAGTATATGTACAGTATATGTATATGTACAGTATATGTATGTATACAGTATATGTGTACACACACACACACACACACACACACACACACACACACACACACAGTATATATATATGTACAGTATAGGCATATGTGCACGTATTGAGAAGCAGAAAAAAGCTTGTGAAAACCTAAGAAATTCCAAAGTGGGATGTAAACATTGCTAATCTGTTTTTTTATAAGCTGCCCAGAGGCACTAAGAGTGAGTGGGTGGCCGTATACATTTCTAAACAAACAAACAGATGCATCATTATTTTTCTAAATATGCCCTTCAGCTTCAGAAATAAGGGTGGGAAACAAAGTGTCAAAAAAACAACTAGAGCTGTAAACTGTTGCACAGGGGTGTCAAACTGCCAGCCCATGGACCGGTTGCATCAGTGCCCACCCCAGCTCTGACAATGGAAAAAAAAGTTGCGATACGTCGCGACATGTCACATGATGCGGCGAGTTTGACACTCGTGCTGTATGTGAAGTGGAGTTAAACATTTAAGTTCAGCTTTTAGAGTGGTGGAGTACTGAACATCAATTAATCGATTAAATTGAGATAGACAGCAGACACAATAAAAAGAGAGAAATTTAAACAATTCTAAGCCTGAGGCAGGAATCAGTATGGCTAAGGGACAAAGCCTGAAGTTGTGTCCTCAACAGGCAACCTTGAGAAAGCAGAGTCTTGATTTCAATTACATATCAATATTAAACAACTGAACAACCCATCTTGTAGATATGTATGATGAACATATCACATCTTTTGAAATAATGAGGCTATCTGCAGAAAATAGAATAGAACAGAGTAGAGTAGTAGAATAGAGTAGAACAGAACAGAATAATGATTAGAAACAGAACAGAACAGAAAAGGACAGAATAGAATAGAGTAGAACAGAGTGGAGTAGAACAGAGTAGAGTAGAACAGAATAGTGATTAAGATGATAAGATAACCTTAATTGTCATTTGTTTTACTGTGGGCGCAATGGCACACATGAAAAATGAAATTCAGTTGTCTGCTCTCAAAGTGAAACATATACATGACACACACCTAAACATACTATGTACAACATATGTATAGACCCATACCCCTACATATACAGAACAATAAATATTAAATACTGTCCATCTTGAATATATAACGGAAGGAGGAAGCTTGTGAGTTCACAAGGTTAATGCTGTATGGAATGAAACTATGGCTGAATCTGGATGTTCTGCTTCGGATACTACGAAGCCTCCTCCCAGAAGGTAACAAGGAAAACAGAATAGAATGGACTGGACTGAACTGGACTGGAATAGAATAGAATAGAATAGAATAGAATAGAATAGAATAGAATAGAATAGAATAGACAGAGTTGGAAGGGACCTTGGAGGTCTTGTAGTCCAATCCCTAGCTCAAGAGGAGATCATTTCAGACAAGTGACTATCCAGTACCTTCTTAAAAGCCTCCAGTGAAGGCAAGCTGTTCCACTGTTTGATTGTTCTCACTGTCAGGAATTTTTTCTTCAGTTCTAGATTCTGTGTAGGTTTTTATCCCTCGACTGACTTGCAGGCATGAAGCACTGAATGAATATATGTTGTAGACAGCGCATGAACAGTTGGAAAGAAGGGAGGATCAATGAAATAAATCAGGTTGCACTATATTTCAGTAAATACTTATCTTTGATGAAGGCAGTAACATCTTATTCTGCTTCTGAAATATATTTCCTGTCTACTATTGAAGGAAGGAAGTGGGTATGGTGATACGTTAGCAGAGAGGAAGGGTTTATATGGACATAATTCGTCCGGGTACAAATGTTCAGATTTTAGAAGGCTTTTATCATCTCTTCTCTCTTTAGGTTGAATGGGTGGACTTCTTCGTTCCCCATTGCAATGGAAGGCCTCAACCAGACAGTGACCCATTTCGTGTTCTCGGGACTGACCAATAACCGGAGCCTGGAGCTGGTTTTATTAGTTGTTTTCTCCATCCTCTACTTACTTATCCTAGTGGGCAACCTCCTCATCATAGTGACAGTGGCTTGTGACCGCTGCTTCCACACCCCCATGTACTTCTTCTTGGGGAACCTCTCTTTCATTGACATCTGTCATTCCTCTGTCACAATGCCCAAGATGCTTTTTGACTGCTTCTTCCACCAGAAAGTCATTTCTTTTGGGGGCTGCATCACCCAACTCTTCTTCCTTCACTTGTGTGCTTCAGCGGAGATCTTCCTTCTGACCATCATGGGCTATGACCGTTGTGTTGCCATCTGCTACCCTTTGCAGTATGTAAACCTGATGAACATGAAGATCTGCGCGTGCCTGATTGGCACTTTGTGGGTGGGGGCAACTATCCATTCCCTGATCCAGACTGTCCTCACCATTCATCTCTCTTACTGTGGCCCTAATGTCATAGACAGTTTTTTTTGTGATATTCCTCCACTCATGAAGTTAGCTTGCACGGATACCTACTTTATTGGGGTTCTCATAATATCCAGCAGTGGTCTGATGTCCCTACTTTGTTTCGTGATCTTGATAGCTTCTTATGCCATCATCCTTATCTCACTGAAAGGGCAGACAGCTGAGGGTCGTCACAAAGCCTTCTCCACATGTGCTGCCCACCTACTTGTGGTGGTCTTGTTCCTGGGACACTGTATTTTCATCTATACTCGCCCTGCTTCCAGCTTCCCAACAGACAAACTGGCTGCTGTCCTTTACACAATGGTGACCCCTTTCCTCAACCCTGTGATCTACACCTTGAGGAACAAAGAGGTAAAGCATTCCGTTAAGAAACTCTGGAATCAGAGGCAGATCTTGGCCAGGAGATGAGTTGGCCATCTTCCTTGTGTAGAACAAAATAAGTCAGCGTATGGAAAGAGACAATTTTACGGAAAGATTGATTATGTTCAGGCAGATGAGATATCTTAGTTTTGTACAAGAAGCCCATTCTTCTGTATCTGGAGACCTAAGAAGCCTGCTAAGTTTCCATATGAAGGTGCTGTAATAAGTGGACAATTCAATATTTCATCCCTTTGGGACATGGACAAGCTAACTGACTAAAGACTATCATGCAAACAGTTGGTGGCAAAAGCTTTAAACTAGGATCCTACATTGCCTTGAAGATGGATTGGATTTGTCTCTATAGGTAAGAGAGAGGGAAGAGGCAGAGATAAGAGACCAAAGAAATTACTGAACGAAGAACATATTTTGGTTTTGGTTTTTTTTGCCAACCAAAGAAAATGAACGACTTTGGGTGCTGAACACAATCTTCAGTTTTAACACTGGACAAAAAGCAACATTATTGGCTTTTAGTAGCTGTGGTCCAAAAAGTTGTATTTTAATGTATTAATGCACTGTGATATAATTCTATGTAATATTGATTTACATATTTACAGTATGATTATTTATAATTGGGCCAACTGCTTTTTAAAATTAGGTTTGCTTGTTTGACATGTATTCCCACCAGAATCCAACAACTGTTGACGACTTTCATACTGTACAATATAATAAATATTTTAAGAATCTATGGTCTAAGCAGAAATACTGATGATGTTACCTAGTTGGGTCATGAAACTTCTCCAAGGAAACAACCAAATTCAGAGAACACCAAAGACCAACACCAACACCTCCTCCTCCTTCTCCTCCCCCCTGCAAACCCACTACCCCAGCGGTTCTCAACCTGTGGGTCGCGACCCCATTTGGGGTCGAACGACCGTTTCACGGGGGTTGCCAAACAACACAGTCCGCCATTTCCCCCCCTTTTCTTAGCTGTGCTACTCCCTTTTATTCTATTGGCTTTTGAAAGCCAATAGAATAGACTTTCTTGAATAGAGTCTAATTCTATTGGCTTTCAAAAGCCAGTAGGAATTGTCCAGGCTGTCTCTGCCCTGCTGAGCCTGCCAAAAGTCCCATTCTGCAAACAGTGCAGCAAGTTGTCTGCAGCGAAGGCGAGCTGTCTCGAAGCTTCCACCCCTCCCTGCTGAGCAATTACTAAAAATGTAAGTAAAAGAGGGCCAGGGGTGGGAGGTGGGAGGCCGGTGGGCGCAGGGAGGGCTGCTGGCCCGTGTGGGGCCTGGCGGGTGCCTTACCTCCCTTGGGCTGGGCCAGCTGGTGGCCCAGCCAGTGGTTGGCCTGCTCTGTCTCTGCCGCTTGCCAGCTACGCCTCGGCTGGCGCAGGGGGCGGCACCACACATGCGCAGCGCTCCCGGGCAGGGAAAGTCCTCGACTTACAACCGGTTGGGCAGTTCTCAACTTACGTCTGGTTTAGTCCTCGACTTACGACCGGTTGAGTAGGCCTCGACTTACGACCAGTTGGGGGTCACGGCATTAAAAAGGTTGAGAACCGCTGCACTACCCTCTAGCACTGATGGTGTTACCTCCTTGTGTCATGAAATTTCTGCAAGAAAACAACTAAGCTCAGAGAGCATCAAGGACCCCACAGTCTTCCTCCTCCTCTCCACAAATCCCACTCCCTTCTAACCCTGATGATGTTACTTAGTTGGGTCATGAAACATCTGCAAGAAAACAACCAAGCTAATAGAGCACAGAGGACCCCCACAGTTCATTCCTGAGCTACAAATATTTTCTTCTATCAATATTCTAACTTTCATTGGCATCTTGGATAGCAGACAAAATGTGTTGACCTCTTAACTGGGCAGTGTATGGGGGTGGTGGGGGTGGTGGAGAAGAGATTATGATGAGGCTGATTGGCAGTTAATAGCAATTTTGTATTTATTATCTGAGCAACTACTAATAAATGTCGATCGCTTAGTTCAGGGGTCTTCAAGCTTGGCCCCTTTATGACTTGTAGACTTCAACTCCCAGAATTCCTCAGCCAGTGAACCTGGTTTCACCCATTTACTTTGCTCAGAAGCCATTTGGGAAAGTTGGGACACCGCAAAAGGTTGTGAGTAATGCCAGTTGCCAAATTTTGACCACTTGACCATGGGGGTGCTGCAATTGGTTGAATGCGTGAAAAAACTGGTCACGTCACTTTTTCCAGTGCCGTTATAACTTTGAACGGCCACTAAACAAATGGCTGTAAGCAACTCGTGACATTTAAATATCCTTTTTTAGCTCTTCATGGCTGCTCTATCCTGTGTTAGTTTGCACCGTATCACTTGCTGTTCCTTCCAGTTGATGGTGGATCCCAAAATGCAGAAGCTATAATGAAGATACCTTCATTATCATTTCTAAGGCTGGTTGCTCTCCTTTAATGAACTCATTAATCAAAGAGATTCCTATTGCTCTTTCCAAGACTCTATAACATACTACCCATTTGTGCATTGAAGACAGGGAATTTTTGCTCCAGACTTAGGCTATGACATAGGGCTAACATACACAATGAAACATGGTTCAGTTAAGTGGAGGAAAAAGTGCAAAGAAGAGCAACAAAAATGATCAGGGGACTGGAGGCTAAAACATATGAAGAACAGTTGCAGGAATTGGGTCTGTCTAGTTTAATGAAGAGAAGGACAAGGGGGGACATAATGCTGTGTTCCAATATCTGAGGGGCGGCCACAAAAAAGAGGGAGTCAAGCTATTCTCCAAAGCACCTGAGGGCAGGACAAGAAGCAACGGATGGAAACTAACCAAAGAGAGAAGCAACCTAGAACCAAGGAGAAACTTCCTGACAGTTAGAACAATTAATCAGTTGAAACAATTTGCCTCCAGAAGTTGTGAATGCTCCAACACTGGAACTGTAACAACAACAACAACAACAACAACAATAATAATAAAAGTTGGAAGGGAGCTTGGAAGTCATCTAGTCCAACCCCCTGATCAGGCAGGAAACCCTATACCATTTCAGACAAATGGCTGTCCAGTCTCTTCTTAAAAACTTCCAGTGTTGGAGCATTCACAACTTCTGGAGGCAGGTTGTTCCACTGGTTAATGGTTCTAACTGTCAGGAAGTTTCTCCTTCGTTCTAGGTTGCTTCTCTGTTTGATTTGTTTCCATCTGTTGCTTCTTGTCCTGCCTTCAGGCACTTGGAAAATAGCTTGACTCCCTCTTCTTTGTGGCAACCCCTAAGATATTGGAACACTGCTATCACGTCACCCTTCGTCCTTCTCTTCATTAAACTAGACATACCCAATTCCTGCAACTGTTCTTGATATGTTTTAGGCTCCAGTCCCCTAATCACCTTTGTTGTTCTTTTCTGCATTCTTTCTAGACTCTCAATATCTTTAGTACTGAGAGTAGTAACAGTTGCTACTATTAAGCAAGGTACCACCTGTACTATACCTGTGCATTTGGCTTTTCTTGCCTAAATGTAGAACCTTACTTTTTTCATCATTGAATTTCATTTTGTTAGAATATAATAGAATAGAATCACCTTTGTTGTTCTTTTCTGCATTCTTTCTAGACTCTCAATATCTTTTTTACATTATGGTGACCAAAACTGGATGCAGTATTCCAAGTGTGGCCTTACCAAGGCATTGTAAAGTGGTATTAACACCTCACGTGATCTTGAGTCTATCCCTCTGTTAATGCAGCCTAGCACTGTGTTGGCTTTTTTGGCAGCTGCAACACACTGCTGGCTCATATTTAAGTGATTGTCCACTAGGACTCCAAGTATTATTATCCTTCTAACAGTTGCTACTATTAAGCAAGGTATCCCCTGTACTATACCTGTGCATTTGGTTTTTCTTGCCTAAATGTAGAACCTTACTTTTTTCATCATTGAATTTCATTTTGTTAGAATAGAATAGAATAGAATAGAATAGAATAGAATAGAAAAGTTGGAAGGGACCTTAGAGGTCTTCTAGTCCAACCCCCTGCTCAGGCAGGAAATCCTATAACATTTCAGACAAATTGTCCAAACTGGTTTATTCTGAAAGAGTCAAGTCCAGATTGATCTGTGTTCTTTATTTGCAGTGAACCTCTGAATGTCATTATGGACCTATGCCTTCTGGTACAATTAATTTTGCCCATTAATTCTTACCAAACTTTGCTTCAAACTTCTGATACTCTTGGGGAATCTTTAATTAAAGATTCAAGCTCCGTGGTGTATTAATTACAATTAGGATCTCCAATCTCCCAAGATCTTCCCTTTTTTTCGGTCCTCCTTGAGTTTCCAAGATACCTGGAATGTAATTCATCGCTTATTTTCAGAGAATCTAAGGTTTTATAAAAGAGAAAGAGCCAAGATCAGATGGTGCTTACGAAAACCATCTCCCCAGCTAGCTGAAAAAAAAACAAAGATGGACAAAGAAGAACTCCTAAAGCTTTCTGTGTGATCTTCACGTTTCTTACCATGTCAGGTAAACCCACTCTCTTTCTTACAACAATTTAAATCTGAATCATAAAGTTATATATTAATAAGCAGATTTTTGATCACTTATGGGAAAAGAAAGGTGAATGCAAGCAAGACCTTGGAGGTCTTCTAGTCCAGTTCTCTGCTCAAGCAGGAGATCCTATACCATTTCAGACAAGTGATGATTCAGTCTTTTCTTAAAAACTTCCAGGGATGAAGCACCCACGGCTTCTGGTGGCAAACTGTTCCACTGGTTAATTGTCCTTGCTGTTAGGAAGTTTCTCCTTTATTCCAGGTTGCTTCTCTCCTTGATTAGTTTCCATTCATTGTTACTTGTCCTGCCCTCTGGTGCTTTGGAAAATAAATTGACCCCCTCACCTTTGTGGCAGCCTCTCAAATACTGGAATACTGTTATCGTGTCCTCCCCTAGTCCTCCTTTTCTCTAGACTAGCCAAACCCAAATAGTTATGACTAGCCAAACCCAAGTTGTTATGGGTCATAGATTAATATTAGAATAACAGAGTTGGAAGGGACCTTGGAGGTCATCTAGTCCAACCCCCTGCTCCTGTTTCCAGGATGGCTTTGCGGGCCACATGAAACCATTTCGCGGGCCGCATCCGGCCCTTGGGCCTTGTGTTTGACATGTCTACCCTAGGGATTAATGATAGTTGATGGCTTAGCCCAGCATACAAACCCAGCTAACCATGTCTGTTAACAAACAGTGGTTCGAACAAACCACATATAATGGATTGGTTTCTTCCTCTATCGCACTCAATCAAAAACGAAGCAGATCATTATCGGGCTCAGGGACATGTATGAACCCAGACTGGAAACATCTTGAAAAAGACACATCTCTTTTTAAAGACATGAGATTTTGGCACCACGATAATGAAACTCATGTCTTGATGAAGAAGGAATCAGAGTTATAGAGTAATTTGGAAGAAGATTCAACAGAATTTGGAAGAGCCCTTCCAAGGTTCAGCAGAAACAAAGACAGCTTAGACAGCACAGAGAAGGTAAATCCTGCCTATGACTTGTACGTTTACATGTCCTTTCCCATTCATGAAAGTCTGTTCATGGCCACTACGTAGGTTCCAGAGTTGTTCAAATTACCCCAGAGACTTTCTTTTTCCATATTACAGTTTTTATTAATTTATAATATAAAATGCAAATAGATGAGCAAAAGCAAATAGTAGGAAAAATAAGGGAGGGAAAGGGGAAAGGAAAAGTGTAGAAAAGAAGGGAGAAAACAGCAAAAAAAAAAGGTGTTGACTGTTGACTGCCTCTGGTGCAGTAAAATAAGACAATAACATCAAATCTCAACTTTTTTACTTTAACACAATCGTATAAACTAGCTACTTCTATAAAAACAAATCTATCTAATCAGTCAAAGCCAAAATCAAAGTTTAATTTTTTTCCAACTCAAGCACAAAGTCCAGAAGCGGTTTCCAAGTAGAAACAAAAGTAATTGTGTTTTTTTTCCCCCCTTTGATAAAGCAATCAAGTTAGCCAGCTCTGCTAGCTCCGTCAACTTTTGCAGCCATTCCTCAATTTCTACACCTACACACTTGGAGATGTTTTGAGCAAACTTTATTATTTCTCTTTGTTTAGGTTGAATGTATGGACTTCCATCTGTCCTGTTCCAATGGCGGAGCCGAACCAGACAGTGACCCATTTTGTGTTCTTGGGACTGACTGATAATCGGAGTCTGGAGCTGTTTCTATTTCTCATCTTCTTCATCATCTACCTGCTTACCTTAGTAGGAAACCTCTTGATTGTGGTGACAGTGGCTTGTGACCGATGCCTCCACACGCCCATGTACTTCCTTTTGGGAAATCTGTCCTTTCTTGACATCTGCCATTCCTCTGTCACGGCACCCAAGATGCTCCTGGACTCTGTCTTCAGGCAGAAGATCATCTCCTTCGGAGGCTGTGTGGCACAATTCTTCTTCCTCCACATCTGTGCCTCTGCTGAGATCTTCCTCCTGACCATCATGGCCTATGACCGCTGCGTTGCCATCTGCTATCCATTACAGTATGTGACTCTTGTGAATCTGAAGATCTGTGTGTGCTTGGTGGGTGCTCTGTGGATCGGGGGCATCATCCATTCTCTGGTCCAGACTGTCCTTACCCTTCGCCTCCCTTTCTGTGGTCCAAATGTCATCGATAGCTTTTTCTGTGACATTCCTCCAGTCATGAAGTTGGCTTGCGCTGATACATACTTCACTGAAGTGCTGATGATATCCAACAGTGGTGTCATCTCCTTGCTTTGTTTCTTGGCCTTAGTGTCTTCCTATGCCATTATCTTTCTCTCCCTGAGAAAGCAGACAGCTGAGGGCCGTCGCAAAGCCTTCTCCACATGTGCTGCCCACCTACTGGTGGTGATCTTGTTCTTAGGGCCTTGCATTTTTATCTACACCCGCCCCACTTCCAGCTTTTCCACCGAGAAGATGGCCGCTGTCTTCTATACTATGGTGACCCCTTTCCTCAACCCTCTGATCTACACCCTGAGGAACAAAGAGGTGAAGAACTCCTTGAGAAAACTCTGGTTCCGGAGGAAGGTCTTCTTCATAAGCAAAGGGGTTGGTCAACTTGCTTTGGTGGAAAACAACTCCGTCAAAAAGGAGAAGACAATTCAGTGCAATGAAGGATCTCAATGAAGTCAAGTGAGGTATCTTAAGCTACAGTTGTTTTGTAAGTACAGGTAGTCCTCAGCTTACAACCAAAACAAAAATTTCTGTTGCAAAGCAAATCAGTTATTAAGTGAGTTTTGTCTCACTTTACAACCTTCCTTGCCATCATTGTTAAGTGAGTCACTGCAGTTGTTAAGTTAGCTACACAATTGTTAAGTGAATCTGGCTTCCTGCTGACTTTGCATCTTCTTCTTGTTGTTGTTAATTGCGAAGTCATGTCCGACCCATCGTGACCCCATGGACAACATTCCTCCAGGTCTTCCTGTCCTCTACCATCTTCTGGAATCCATTTAAGTTCACACCTACTGTTTCAGTGACTCCATCCAGCCATCTCATTCTCTGTCGTCCCCTTCTTCTATTGCCCTCAATCTTTCCCAGCATTAGGCTCTTCTCCAGTGAGTGCTTCCTTCTCATTAGGTGGCCAAAGTATTTGAGTTTCAACTTCAGGATCTGGCCTTCTAAAGAGCAGTCGGGTTGATCTCTTCTAGGACTGACCGGTTTGAACGCCTTGCAGTCCAAGGGACTCGCAGGAGTCTTCTCCAGCACCATAGTTCAAAGGCCTCAATTCTTTGGCGCTCAGCCTTTCTTATGGTCCAACTTTCACAGCCATACATTGCAACTGGGAAAACCATGGCCTGGACTATACGCACTTTTGCTTTGCCTCTTACAAGGTTGTAAAAGGTGATCACATGACACCAGGACACTACAACTGTCATAAATATATGCCAGTTGCCAAGCATCCGATGCGACCATGGAAAGGGTGCAACGTTCGTAAGTGTGAAAAATGCTCATAAATCACTTTTTTCAGTGCTGTTGTAACTTCAGACTGTTGGAATACATGTTTGAATGTATTTTTGTATTGCAACAACTACAGATTTATTCAGCCAGTATATGGCAGGGTTTACTGTGCATCAATGGTTATAATCTATGATTTCTTTATTTTCTGAGGGGAGTTTCCTGATTCCTGTTACAGTATGCAGTGTTTCTCAACCTTGACAATTTTAAGGCATGTGGACTTCAACTCCCAGAATTCCACAGCCAGCATTGCTGGCTGTGGAATTCTGGGAGTTGAAGTCCACATGCCTTAAAATTGTCAAGGTTGAGAAACACTGATCTATAGAGTTGAGCAGTAAAGCACATGGTGACTGTAGTCTTCGTTGGCTCTGTGGTGCTATATATATAAACAGAATTTCTAACACAAATGGTCACTAAATGAATGGTTGTAAGTTAAGGATTACCTGTGCATTTAAGGCCCGCTTTTCTGCATTTGGAGACATGGAAAACCAACAAGCTATGTGAAGTTTTTAGGGCATTTGTAAGAAGTTATTAATTTCTTTAAAAAGCGAGGCAATAGTTTTGGAGCATGACCAACCCAAAGGCCTGAAATCCGTCCTGGAAACAGTTC
Organism: Crotalus tigris; assembly: GCF_016545835.1. Lineage (NCBI taxonomy): Eukaryota > Metazoa > Chordata > Lepidosauria > Squamata > Viperidae > Crotalus > Crotalus tigris. The sequence continues at coordinate 1,156,910 of NW_024100588.1, read as the reverse complement.
TGTAGGAAAAGGACAAAACTACACTTTAATATATAAGGTGACCAACTTTTTTACAATGAAAAGGAGGACACAAATAAATTGAAGAAAAAAATACCATAAATAAAAGAAACATTGTATTTATTGCAACTATAATACAGAATACGCTATAATATGATAAATGCATAATGAAAAACATTTGTAACAATAAAATTTTATATTGTAATTATGCTTACATGCCTATTAATTATTATTTAAATGAGTACTGCACGGGGTGGGTGGCAGAGGCAGGTGTTGCGGGCCAGGCGCTCCAGGACGGCCACGTAGGCGTGCAGGGTGAGATGGTGGCAGCACAGGTCAGCACTGCGTAGACCACCAGCTGGCGTGGCCCATGGAAGGTCAACTGCCCGCCGCGCCCCCGCCCACAGCCGCTCCGCCAGCACCGCTGCCCTGCCGTGGAGAGCCGGCCCCGCAGCTCGCAAAGCACCAGCCGTGCCGGCTCTGGCCCTGCAGCCACCCCCCCAGCTGCCCCCAGCACCACTGCCCCCACCCTGCGCATCCCCGTAGAGCCAGCCCCACGGCTCGCAAAGCACCAGCCACGCCAGCTCTGGCCCTGCAGCCACCCCCCCAGCTGCCCCCAGCACCACTGCCCCCACCCTGCGCATCCCCGTAGAGCCAGCCCCACGGCTCGCAAAGCACCAGCCACGCCAGCTCTGGCCCTGCAGCCACCCCCCCAGCCTCCCCCCCCAGCACCACCGCCTACCCTTTGCATCCCCGTGTAGAACTGAACGGGGAAGATCAAGAGAAACTTACCGCTCCAGTCTCCTCCAGCTATCTTCGGAACTAAGTAGGAGATGGTGTAGTTGGGTAGCAGTGAGGGGTGCAAAGTTCCTGCAAAGTTTGCTGCCTGGATGTTTTGGCGTGCTCAGCAGCAATTCCTATTGGCTTTCAAAAGCCAATAGTGGGAATAGCACAGCTCATGCAAAAGTTGAAAAAAACCATCAAAAAAGGTCCCGAAACGCCTTCTGAGCGTTCTATGAGTAAAAAAAAGCCCTGCAGATTAGTCTTCAAATATGAAAAAGGAGGACATCTAGTCTTCAAATATGGAAAAGGAAGACATCTAGGAGGACACTTTTTGAGGGAGGACAAAACTTAAAAAAGGAGGACTGTCCTCCCAAAAGGAGGATGGTTGGTCACCTTATTATATAGGACTTGATAAGAACTGGTGAGCTGTCCCTTCCTAGCTAAGCTATAGGGAAGAGATGGAGTTTAGAAAGGAATCAAGGACATATATTTTGTTCTAACCAAAATAGGTATAAATGAATATTGGGGAAATAAATCTCAAAGATCAACGATGAAAGAAAAGGTCATTTGTGCTAGACCCCATAACACTAGTAGTCTGAAAAAGCTGGAGGACCACCAGACTGTTGAATGTTGTATGTTTAAATTCATTCTGTATTTTATTTTTATTCTATATTCATGAATATGACTCTGAGATTAATTTGTAATAGGACCCATTGCTTTCTTCTTTAAATGTTATTTAGGTTGTTGTTTATTAATTGTTATACTTATAGAATATACAGAATAATACAGAAGAACAGAGTTGGAAGGGACCTTTGGAGGTCTTCTAGTCCAACCCCCTGCTCAAGCAGGAGACTCTGTACCATTTCAGACAAATGGCTGCTCAATCTTTCTTAAAATCCTCCAGTGATGAAGCAGCCACAACTTCTGTCTAGTCTCTCCTTAAAAACTCCCAATGTTGGAGCATTCACCGCTTCTGGAGGCAGCTTGTTCCACTGATTAATTGTTCTCACTGTCCACAAATTTGTCCTTTTTTTCTAGGTTGGTTCTCTCCTTGATTAGCTTCCATCCTTACTTCTTGTCCTCACTTGGAATAGTGCATCCAGTTTTGGTCACCACGATGTAAAAAAGATGCTGAAACTCTAGAAAGAGTACAGAGAAGAGCAACAAAGATGATTAGGGGACCGGAGGCTAAAGCATATAAGGAACTGGAATTGGGTATGTCCAGTTTAACGAAGAGAAGGACGAGGGGGGACAGGATAGCAGTTTTCCAATATCTCAGGGGCTGCCATAAAGAAGAGGGAATCCAGCTACTTTCCAAAGCACTTGAAGGCAGGACAAGAAGCAACGGGTGGAAACTAATCAAGGAGAGAAGCAACCTAGAACTAAGGAGAAACTTCCTGACAGTGAGAACAATTAACCAGTGGAACAACCTGCCTCCAGAAGCAGTGAATGCTCCAACACTGGAAGTTTTTAAGAAGAGACTGGAGAGCCATTTGTCCGAAATGGTGTAGGGTTTCCTGCCTGAGCAGGGGGTTGGACTAGATGACCTCCAAGGTCCCTTCCATCATCATCATCATCATCATCATCATCATCATTATTATTATTATTAAAAATATTGGAAGACTGCTATCAGTTCTTGTTAATGATATTACTTATTGTAATACTGTTTTTATGAAAAGAGTCTGGAGTTGGAAACTTATCCAGCATTCTTCATATAAACATAAAATTTAATTGCATTGTGCTAGCATTCAAAAAGCTAGTTCCTGGAAAATTAAAATATTGAAGGGCATCTAAAATACTGGAGACAAATTTATCAGATTTGTCAAGGAATTCCTGGATACCCAAAATAACTTTCTACTTCTGTTTTTAAAATTATGCAGTTCAGTGCCATGTTACACTGTTCTTAAATATACCAGTATTTGAAATTAATTTATGATATTGAGTTCACTTCACTACATATCCTTAGTATACATTATCTCTTACACACTTGAATAGTAGAAATAGCAGGAGCACTTTTTCCTATGCTAATAAGTGGCTGCACTATAAAAGAATGCCAAGCAACTTGATTATCGATACAATAATGCACTAAATTGTACTTTCACAACTAAAACATGAAGTATAAGTATAACCTTAATGACCCATAATATTTAAAACCGTCATTTGAACTGGCATATAATTAACGGTCAATTTCTGCAAAAAATATTTATTCACGTCAGCTATAATTACACTTTGCTTAAAGGACCACACTAGCAAAATTAGAGTTGATAGAAGTTTACATCAGTATAAGGACTCTAAATTTTTTGTGTGAAAAGTGATAGCTGGGGGTTGATTCATCCTGTAAATCAGTCGGGAAGAAATTGTGTCATCTTTGACAAATAAGCCTAGTATATTTTCTTAGTCAAGGCAATGAAGTGACAGGAGTAGGAATTATAGAAGGAAGAGTATCTTTGACATACAAGGATGAAGAAAACAGGACAAGAATAAGAGAAATTAAGAAAATCTGGGGGAAAATGCTTTAAGAAAGAGCAGAGGGAATAGATGATAGATGATGATGATTGAAAGATAGATAGATAGATAGATAGACAGACAGACAGACAGACAGACGATAAATGATGGCTAGATGATAGATATATAGATGGATGGATGGATGGATGGATGGATAGATAGATAGATGGATGGATGGATGGATGGATGGATGGATGGATGATGGATGGATGGACGGACGGATGGACGGACAGACAGACGATAAATGATGGCTAGATGATAGATATATAGATGGATGGATGGATGGATAGATAGATAGATAGATAGATAGATAGATGGATGGATGGATGGATGGATGGTGGATGGACGGACGGACGGACGAACGGACAGAAAGACAGACAGACGATAAATGATGGCTAGATGATAGATATATGTATAGATAGATAGATAGATAGACAGACAGACAGACAAACAGACAGACAGGGGGAGAGAGAGGGAGGGAGAGAGGAGGGAAAGAGGGAGAGAGAGAAGGGGAGAGAGGGAGAGGGAGAGAAGAGGAGAGAGAGGGAAAGAGGGAGAGAGTGGAGAGAGGAAGAGAGAAGGGGAGAGAGGGCGAGAGAGAGTGGAGAAAGAGGGAGAGAAGGGAGAGAGAAAGAAAGAAAGATTATTTTGTATTGCTTTTCTTGAAACAGCATTGTGTTGCTGAAGTGAAACCTTGGAACTGCTGGTGGAGAACATTTTTGTCTCCACACAGGTAGTCCTCAACTTACAACCATTTGTTTAGGGATAATTCAAAGTTAGGACACTGGAAAAAAATGATTTATGACCAGTTTTCACACTTAACATTGTTGCAGCATCCCCACGATCACGTGATCAAAATTCAGACGCTTGGCAACTGGTTCACATTTATGCGGTTTCCGCGTCCCAGGGTCACGTGATCCCCTTTTGCCACCTTCTGGCAAGCAAAGTCAACGGGAAAAGCCAGTTTCACTTGACAGCCATGTTATTAACTTAACAACTTCAGTGATTCACTTAACTGGGGCAAGAAAGGTCTAAAGTGGGGCAAAACTCACTCAACAGTTGTGTTGAGACTCTAGAAAGAGTACAGAGAAGAGCAAGAAAGATGATTAGGGGACTGGAGGCTAAAACATATGAGGAACAGTTGCTGGAATTGGGTATGTCTAGTTTAACGAAGAGAAGGACAAGGGTGGACATGATAGCAGTGTTCCAATATCTTAGGGTTGCCACCAAGAAGAGGCAAGAGTCAAGCTATTCTCCAAAGCACCTGAAGACAGGGCAAGAAGCAATTGATGGAAACTAATCAAAGAGAGAATCTAGAACTAAGGAGAAACTTCCTGACAGTTAGAACAATTAACCAGTGGAACAACCTGCCTCCAGAAGCGGTGAATGCGCCAACACTGGAAGTTTTTAAGAAGAGACTGGACAGCCATTTGTCCGAAATGGTGTAGGGTTTCCTGCCTGATCAGGGGGTTGGACTAGATGACCTCCAAGGTCCCTTCCAACTTTACTACTATTATTTTTTTTCCAATTTTTATTATTTTATTTTCATTACAATCATAAGAAAAAAAATTCAGATACATAAGAAGTTAAAATACAACACACAAATTCCGACATTGCTCACCCATTTCCCCCCAGACCGCATCCCCCTCTCATCTCTTCACTTCCCCCTTCCTTCTACCTCCTCCTCTCCTCCCCTCCTTCTCTCCTCCATCTTTCTACTTACTTATCCCTCTCCTCTTCTTCTCAATCAGATGCAGTCTGAGGGAAAATGCCCGAGCAATCCTCTATCACCAAAATTTGAACTATTGAAAATACTACCCATACTCTCCTCTCCCCCCTCCCCCCACCCCCTTCCCCCCCCACTTCCCAGAGCTCAATACAGGGTTACAAAAAAAAAAGAAGAAAAAAAGTAAAAAAAAGAAAACTAAACATAGTCAACTTAAATTTACTACTTATACAATAAGCGGAGTCCTAATAACCCTTAACTCTCTGCAAACTTGAATTCATAATTTAGTAAAAATCCATTATTCATAAAATAAATGAAACTTTGTTGTTCCATACTTCTTCTGAATATATTCTATCCATCTTCTCCATACAGAAACATATCTCTTTTGTGAATGGTCCTTTAAGTAAGCAGAAATTTTAGGCATTTCTGCTAAGTTAGAAACCTTGAACACCCATTCTTCCAAAGAAGGCAGAGAATCTTTTTTCCAATACTGACCCACCAATAGTCTTGCTGCTGTTATTAAATTCAGCATTAAAATAGTTTCTTTAACATCAAAATCCACAAAAATTCCCAAAAGAAATAATTAATAATAATAATAATAGTAGCAATTATTTCCAACTTTACTACTATTATTATTATTAACATCTGCCTCACATAGCAACAAAAATTTGGGGCTCTATTGTGATCACATATCGAGGACCTACCTGTATCAATGACCTTGAATAAAAGAGAAGGGAAGATGTGGTTCACCGGATTTTATTATTCTCAATTTCCAGCGTTAAAAGTTTTCATTTTGGATGCACTTCCTCAAATTAGTAATATTAGAACATTTTGTTTTACAAATTCTATGCATGGGAATATTGTTTGTTTCAGCTTAGTAACTGATGGTCTCAACACTGATCTAGATGAATAATTAGGTCAGGGATGGATTTTTTTTTTTTTTTTAAATGCCCATCTAACAACTTTCTGCAACCTGGCTCACCTCATATATATTAATAAAATGCAGCCTTAGTAAGACTGCACTTGGAATACTACATCCAATTCTGGTCACCACAATACAAAAAGATGTTGAGATTCTGGAAAGTGTGCAGAGAAGAGCAACAAAGATGATTAGGGGGTTTGAAGGCTAAAATATACGAAGAATGGTGTCAGGTCCACATTTGTGTCCTGCCATTCTTTTGCGGGAGGGAAGGGTTGTTGACATTTTTTGGAGATGCTTTTCCTTTGCTGTAATGCTTGGGAATTAAGGAGAGATATTGTCTTCAGAAACGTGGCAGACTCCTTCCCAGCTGGTTCCAGCCTGGTTGCAAAGGCCATTGGGCCCTGAGAGTGACATGTTATCTGTCTAGCACCTCAGCATTCTCAAAACAACTTTGCGGCATCATATTGGCTGCCGGTGGACTGGTTGGGGAATTGGGACTGGGGAAAATGAAAAAAAAAATAGGTTTATGCTTTGCCCGGGACCTTCATATTCTGTCTGACTTTCTTGGAACCACTTTTTCTCAGTAAAAGTTCTTTTGATTCAACCATATGGATTCAAGACTCTTGTGTTTCTGAAGGACCAGCTGGGGCAGGTGCTTACAAACAAAGACATGGAATTTTTGCTCCAGACCTATAAGGCTAACATACACAATGAAACATGGTTTAATTAAGTGAAGAAAAAGTGCAGAGAAGAGCATCAAAGATGATTAGGAAACTGGAGGCTAAAGCATATAAGGAACGGTTGCTGGAATTGGGTATGTCTAGTTTAACGAAGAGAAGGATGAGGGGGGACATGATAGCAGTGTTCCAATATCTCAGGGGCTGCCATAAAGAAAAGGGAGTCGAGCTATTTTCCAAGGTGCCTGAAGGCAGGACAAGAAGCAATGGATGGAAACTGATCAAGGAGAGAAGCAACTTAGAACTAAGGAAAAACTTCCTGACAGTTAGAACAATTAACCAATGGAACAACCTGCCTCCAGAAGTGGTGAATGCTCCAACACTGGAAGTTTTTAAGAAGAGACTGGACAGCCATTTGTCTGAAATGGTATAGGGTTTCCTGTCTGAGGAGGGGGTTGGACTAGATGCCTCCAAGGTCCCTTCCAACTCTATTTTTCTATGTTCTATGTTCTAACTAGCTCCAAGAATTCTCAGCAAAGGCCATATTGGATGATTGATTCTGGGAACTGAAGTCTACATCGCAGGAAGGTACCCAAGTTGGCAGGTGACTGTCACAGGAAAATCATGGACGATTGTACTTGGTGGATGTGATGAACGTTAAATAAAAGCTCAGTTCTTAGACAGTTCAGCTTAAACCATGGCGTTTTGTAAATGTAAGATTCCTTCGGGATTTGGAAAGCTCAGAACTCATGGAAGGGCCAAGCACTGTCCATGTAGCATCTAGAAGTTGTGGGTCCTTCAACACTGGAGGCTTTTAAAAAGAGATTGGACAACCATTTGTCTGAAACGGTATAGGGTTTCCTGCTGGAGCAGGGGGTTGGACTAGATGACCTCCAAGGTCCCTTCCAACTCTGTTTTTCCTGCTGGTAGTTTTTACTGTCAAAAATAGAATTGGTTAGTCATGGACTAAGAGAGCCGAGGTGGCGCAGCAGTTAGAGTGCAGTACTGCAGGCCACTTTAGCTGACTGTGTTCAGCAGGTCAGCGGTTCAAATCTCACCGGCTCAAGGTTGACTCAGCCTTCCATCCTTCCGGGGTAGGTAAAATGAGGACCCAGATTGTTGGGGGCAATGTAAATATATATATACATTGCTTACTGGTGTACACCGCTTAGAGAGTGCTTGCACTTAAAGCGGTATATAAGTCTCATAAATAAATAAATAAATGGACCTCTGAACGTCATCATGGGATCCTTCCTTCCAACGCAATATTTTTTTGCTCCATGGTTGTTACTAAAACCTGTCTATAACCTTTGGCCCTCTTGAGAAAACTTTAATTAAACACTCCAGCTCAATGGTGAATTCATTAGCGTGCAGATTTCCAATCTGGAAAAATCTTCTTTTATCTTCAATGCAGCCTGTGATATCACCTCTATGCAAGAGAAATTATTAAGACAGAGCCCCTCCAGGCTCTTGGCTTGCTAGTGGATGTCGGCAGCTTATTTTTAAGCTTTTATCGCCCAATCCACTATCCTAGCTGGGATACCCTCACTGAGTAGATTGTCTTCAGGAAAATGTGAGTACTTAACTATGATTGTACATGAGCATGGAGATAGCTGCAAAGATGTGCATAAGGCTTAGAGGTGAATAAAAATAACCGAATAACAGGAAGTAGATAGTAATAGTAGTAAAGTTGGAAGGGACCTTGGAGGTCATCTAGTCCAACCCCCTGCTCAGGCAGGAAACCCTACACCATTTCGGACAAATGGCTGTCCAGTCTCTTCTTAAAAACTTCCAGTGTTGGAGCATTTACTGCTTCTGGAGGCAGGCTGTTCCACTGATTAATTGTTCTCACTGTCAGGAAGTTTCTCCTTAGTTCTAGGTTGCTTCTCTCCTTGATCAGTTTCCACCCGTTGCTTCTTGTCCTGCCTTCAGGTGCTTTGGAAAATAGCTTTGGAACTAGGTTGGGAAGAAGTCATCTGGACAGGGGGAATAATTGGATGAATCTCTGTACATCCGAAAAAGTTGGATGAACACAACAGAATAGCAGAGTTGGGAGGGACCTTGGAGGTCATCTAGTCCAACCCCCTGCTCAAGCAGGAAACCCTATACCATTTCAGAGAGATGGTTGTCCAATCTCTTCTTGAAAACCTCCAGTAATGGGGCACCCACAACTTCTAAAGGCAAACTGTTCTACTGGTTTATTGTTCTCACTGTCAGGAAATTTCTCCTTAGTTATAGTTTGGTTCTCCTGTTGATTAATTTCCATCCATTGTTTCTTGTCCTGCCTTCAGATGCTTTGGAGAATAGGTTGACCCCCTCTTCTTTGTGGCAGCCTCTCAAATATTGGAAGAATGACATCATGTCTGTCTGTCTGTCTGTCCGTCTGTCCGTCTGTCTGTCTGTCTGTCTGTCTCTCTCCCCCTCTATATATCTATATTTAATCTATATCTATATCCAGTGCTTTTTTTGTAAAAAAAAAAAATGTGCCGGAACTCACACATATCATACAAGCTGCCTTGCTTACCCTACAAGGTTTACCTTTGTAGTTGAAAAAAAACCTCTTTCAATTTTTAGTGAAAAGACTAGATTTTTGTTCAAGGCAACTCTGGAAAATCCATTGAAAAAAGATGCTGGAACTCTGTTCCGGTGCGTTCTATGACAAAAAAGCCCTGTCTATATCTATATCATCTATATCATCTATATCATCTATATCTATATCTATATCTCTCTGTATCATCTATATATATCTATATCATCTCTCTCTCTTCTCTATTTCTATCTGTCCGTCCATCCATCCATCCATCCATCCATCCATCCATCCATCCATCCATCCATCCATCCATCTATCTATCTATCTATCTATCTATCTATCTATCTATCTATCTATCTATCTATCTATCCCATGTGCTGTTCAGCTTGAAAAGATCTGGAAACAACAAATTTGTGTAAAATTTCTTTTCAGCTCTAGGGTGTATTAAACAATGATTTTCAAACGTGAGTAGTATTTCAGATCTACTCATTCATTAGATGTTGACCGCCAGTTGATAGTCATATTGAAAAAAAAAGCTATTGATACAAGGCAGAAGCTGAGGCAGAAATTTGCAGTAGCAAAAGTGTGTTTGTCTCAACATGCCTGAAGCCTGTCCTCAACAGTCTTTAGAAGGCAGAGACTTTGATCGCTGAACAAGGCAGATCCATTGAAAATCTGAAAAAAACCCTTGTAGAAACCTTTGATAAACATATCACAGTCTTTTGAAGTAATCTGGCAATGTACATCTGGCATGTGCACAAAGAGTTGTAGACATGAAGCAGTGGAGGGTCTACAAAGGAAGATTATTAGGGGACTGGAGGCTAAAACATACGAAGAATGGTTGCAGGAATTGGGTATGTCTAGTTTAATGAAGAGAAGGACGAGGGGGGTCATGATAGCAATGTTCCAATATCTCAGGGGCTGCCACAAAGAAGAGGGAGTCAAGCTATTCTCCAAAGCACTTGAAGGCAAGACAAGAAGCAACGGATGGAAACCAATCAAGGAGAGAAGCAACCTAGAACTAAGAAGAAATTTCCTGACAGTGAGAACAATTAATCAGTTGGAACACAATTTGCCTCCAGAAGTTGTGAATGCTCCAACACTGGAAGTTTTTAAAAAGAGACTGGACAACCATTTGTTTGAAATGGTATAGGGTTTCCTGCCTGAGCAGGGGGTTGGACTAGAAGACCTCCAAGATCCCTTCCAACTTTTCTATTCTATTCTATTCTATTCTATTCTATTCTATTCTATTCTATTCTATTCTATTCTATTCTATTCTATTCTATTCTATTCTATTCATATCCCATCTGCTACTGAAGTAAAGAAGTGGTTACGGGGTATATATTCATATTGAGGAATGATATATAGGTGTGTATTTCTACATATGTACATTTGGAGGTATTCTGAAACAAATATATTGTTTCTCTCTCTTTAGGTTGAATGTGTGGACTTCAGTCTATCCCACCGCAATGTCAGAGTTCAACCAGACAGTGGCCCATTTTGTATTCTTGGGACTGACTGATATCCGGAGTCTGGAGCTGGTATTATTTATCATTTTTTTAATCATCTACCTGCTTATTTTAATAGGGAATATCCTTATCATAGTGACGGTGGCTTGTGACTGCTGCCTCCACACCCCCATGTACTTCTTGTTGGGGAACCTCTCTTTCATTGACATCTGCCATTCCTCTGTCACTACACCCAAGATGCTGCTTGACATCTTCTTCTACCCAAAGGTCATCTCCTTTGGGGGATGTATGACCCAACTCTTCTTCCTCCACATGTTTGCTTGTGCCGAGATCTTCCTCCTGACCATCATGGCTTATGACCGTTGTGTTGCCATCTGCTACCCATTGCACTATGTGAAACATGTCAACCTGAAGATTTGTGCTTATTTGGTGGGTGGTTTGTGGGTGGGCGCGAGTGTCCACTCCGTGGTCCAGATGGTTCTCACCATTCTCCTCCCTTACTGTGGCCCAAATGTCATAGACAGCTTTTTCTGTGATGTCCCCCCAGTCATCAAGTTGGCTTGCACTGATACGTACTTCACCGGCGTTCTCATTGTATCAAACAGTGGCATGATCTCCTTGATGTGCTTCTTGGCCTTGGTGACTTCCTATGTTATCATCCTGTTCTCACTGAGAAGACGGACAGCTGAAGGCCGTCGCAAAGCTTTCTCAACTTGTAGTGCCCACCTACTGGTTGTGGTCTTGTTCCTGGGGCCATGCATCTTCCTTTACATTCGCCCTGCTTCCAACTTCTCCTCAGACAAACTGGTAGCTGTCTTCTACACCATGGTTACTCCTGCCCTCAACCCTGTGATCTACACCCTGAGGAACGAAGAGGTAAAGAAGTCCATGCAGAAACTCTGGCTCCGGAAGAAGATCTTTTTTACAAGGAGATGAGTTGGCCAACTAACTTGTCAAGAAGATAGGACAGGAGAATTCACCGGAATTCAGTCAGATAAGTTATCATTTACTGCAGATGTGAGCATTTTTGAAAGTTGCTAGTCTTCCCTATATTGGAAGATTGGCCACTGGGAATAGTACCTCAAGTTTCCAGGCATTTGTAAAGTTTATGAACTTTATAAACCCAGCAAATGATGTCCCATCATTTTGGAACATGATGAAGCTAACTATCTAGGACTGTTTGGGAACAGAGCTTGCTGGAATGGGAAACGGTTGACACTACGATCCTGCCTGAAGCCTGAAGAGCAACCTGTGATGTCTTCCTCCAGATGTGAGAAAGGGGGGCAAGAAACAGAGATGAAGGGAGGGGTGAAAGGAGAGCAGGCATAAGAGGGTTATTTTTGCCAGCCAAAGTGCATTCAGATGAAGATCTATGGAGATTCTCCATCATCCAGGTCATGGTTGTCCCAAAGGTGCTTTTTTCATGAGGCAACTGGACTTTCTTGTTTTTCTTGAAGATGTTTCACTTCTTGGATGAGGCTGAAAAAGTACAATTCTAATTTATTTGAAATATATATTAAGGAAATATACCAGTGTTTATTTTCCATTTTCAACCACAGTGCCTTTTTAGTTCAACGCAGTTCATGCAGCTTCGGTTTCATTTTGCAGTAACACAGATTTAAATGTTTTAATATGTTTTACTAAGTTGTTTGACATTCACTTTTAAAACTATTGTCATGCTCATTGATTGCATGCATACTTCCATAGTTCATCAAATGGGTGTTATTGTAGATTTTGATGTTAAAGAAATTAATTTGATGTTGAATCTTATAACAGCTGCAAGATTACTGGTGGGGCAATATTGGAAGAAAAATATTTTGCCTACTACGGAAGAATGGATACTTAAGGTGTCTAATTTAGCAGAAATGGCAAAAATCTCCACTTATTTAAAGGACCATTCACAAGAAAAATATATTTCAGTTTGGAGAAGATGGATTGATTATATTCAAAAGAAATATCAGACTGAAAAATATTATCTTGCTTATGAGTAATTTTTAGATTATTATTAATAGTTTAATACGACTGAATTTATATTACTTTATTTTATATAATATTTTATATTATGTTATTTGTAGTATTAGGGTTTAATTATATAATTATAGAATCATATAATTATTTTTGTTTTCAATTTGTTAATCTTTATTTTGAAGAGGAGTTAAAGTATGTTATGGATTTGATTAATAGTATAGTTGGGTAATGTTATTTAGATTATGTTTGTTTATTTGTAACCCTGTAATCAGCTCTGGGAAGTGGGGGAGGGAGGGGGAGGGGGGGAGGGATTGGGGATATATATTGTGTGAAATTTTTAAAACTTTTAATAAAAAAAAGAAAAAAAAAGAAAAACAAGAAAGCCCAGTTGACTCGCGAAAAAAGCACTTTTCGGATATTTAGATCAGTGGTTCTCAACCTGTGGGTCGGGACCCCATTTGGGGTCGAATGACCATTTCACGGGGGTCACCAAACCATGCTGTCCGCCATTTTTTTCCCTTTTCCCTAGCTGTCCTACTCCCTCTTATTGGTGGCCACACCCACTTGGGGGTCACCACAACATGGGGAACTGTATTATGGGGTCACGGCATTAGAAAGGTTGAGAATCACTGATTTAGATGAAGGGTAAGGAATCATTTGGAAGGTAGAACCAAAATAGCAATAGCAATAGCCCTTAGACTTATATACCGCTTCGCAGTACTCTACAGCCCTCTCCAAGTGGTTTACAGAGTCAGCCTATGGCCCCCAACAATCTGGGTCCTCATTTTACCGACCTCGGAAGGATGGAAGGCCGAGTCAACCTTGAGCTGGTGAGAATCGAACTGCCGAACTGCAGTTCCCAAAGGTGGTTTTTCAAGAGGCAGCTGGATTTTCCTTGAAGACGTTTCGCTTCTCAGCCTCTTGGCTTCTTAGCTTCTTCAGTTCTTCAGTAATGCAGACAGATATTCTCCTTTATCGGTATCATGGATGTTTAATTGATCAGTGGCTTTTAACAATCTTTGCCTCATCACATTCATCTGTTTGAGGAATGTACACAGGGCCACCCAATATGAAATTCCCAAAATGCATGCCAGAGAATTAAAAAAAAAAATAGCTCAACACAAGGTGTAGGTATCTGTGAGTATGTACTGTATATATTATAATTATATAATAATTCCATTAATCCCAGCATAAGTATGAAACTGTAAATATATGACATGTTAAAACGTCAGGATAATTTTCATAAAGAAAATTTTTGGTTGGTAATGAAAAGATAACAGATTTTGTTATTTCTCACCAGTGCATTCAATGTCTCCAGAGACTGATTGCCAATTCTTGATATTTAAAAAGCATTGGCTATAATTTAGGACTGTCAGTTTTTCATTGTATCTGTTCTGTTTTTCCATAGAACTCAAATTCCAAAACTTGGAGAGGAAACAATTCATCTTGGTTATGTATGAGTTTATATACCTTGATCCAGTGATGGGATTCACATAGGTGAACAACCGGTTCTCTGTGTGGATGCAGCTTCCGGAAGTCCATTCTGGGCCTGGGCAACAAAAAATTCGCCGAACTGGTGCGAACTGGCTGAATCCCACCACTGCCTTGATCTCAATCACATCTTCCTTCCTTCCTTCCTTCCTTCCTTCCTTCCTTCCTTCCTTCCTTCCTTCCTTCCTTCCTTCCTTCCTTCCTTCCTTCCTTCTCTCTGCTTTTCTGCCTTCCCTTCTCTTCATTCCCCTTCCCTTCTCTCATTCCCATCTCCTTCCTTCCTTCCTTCCTTCCTTCCTTCCTTCCTTCCTTCCTTCCTTCCTTCCTTCCTTCTCTCTGCTTTTCTGCCTTCCCTTCCTTTCATTCCCCTTCCCTTCTCTCATTCCCATCTCCTTCCTTCCTTCTCTCTGCTTTTCTACCTTCCCTTCTCTTCACTCTCCTTCCCTTCTCTCAATTCCCATCTCCTTCCTTCCTTCCTTCCTTCCTTCCTTCCTTCCTTCCTTCCTTCCTTCCTTCCTTCCTTCCTTCCTTCCTTCATACTTAGATATCCTCCTTCCCATCAGTCTTGCTCATATCTTTGTTAATAATGGAATATTAAGTTTGATGTCTCTTAACAATGTAACCCCAAAACTATGGTGCCCTAAGGGAGAAAACATGTATCAAACCCGCTATTACAGGTAGTCCTTGACTTACAACTACAATTGAGTGCAACATTTCTGCTGCTGAATGAAACATTGGTTAAGAGAGTTTTGCCCCATTTTACTACCTTTCTTGCCATAATTGTTAAGTGAATCACTACAATTGTTAAGTTAGTAAAATGATTGGCTTCCCTATTGACTTTGCTGGTCAGAAGATCCCAAAAGGAGATCACATAACCCCAGGACACTGCAATCGTCATAAATACGAGTCAGTTGCCAAGCGTCTGAATTTTGATGAAGTGACATAGGAATACTGTTATGGTCATAAGTGTGAAAAATGGTCATAAGTCACTTCTTTCAGTGCTGTTTTAACTTTGAACGGTCACTAAATGAACTGTTGTAAGTTGAGGACTGCCTGTATATTGCATATTATTACATGTTATGAAGCTGATATCTATTCTGCAGATTAAATTTATTTAACTTTGTTTTATTGCTTGTTTTTCATGTACTCTATAAATTTGATAATAATGGGGATGAGTGTCAACGCTGTGACAATGGATGTCAACGCTCTGACAACTGAGAAACAGTAGCCATTTTACTTTTGCTTTTAACGTGCTTTTTCTCTTCTTTTAGAGTTCAGATATAGGAGGGGGGAATGGGGTAAATGGCTGAGAGTTTAGCTAGCCATAATAATGTAGAAGTGTGGGAACTCAAGGATATGTTCTTTGGCAGGCTGAAGGGTGGGTGAATGTGATTTATGACAGCTTTTATGGGGAGGGAATTGCAATCTGTTGCTTTGTATCTGGGAAGAGGGAATCTCAGTTTTGGGTTCAACTTTGTAAGTGCCGATACTTTGTTTCCTAATAAAATGTTCTTTAAGGAAGAATTCTTGCCTTGATGTTCTTTTACCGGTTTCATCTATCGGAACCATGACAATGTGCAGTCTGGGGAAAATCGTCCCTCTCTTTCCTTCCCATCTTTACATCTTTAACCTTTAAATGTATACGGAACGTAAGCCTTCCCGATTAACTTCCATAAACTGAGGTCTAGCAACTTGATTGCTTGTAGTTTTAAAAACAGACCCAGCCATGCTGGCTTCTTCCAAAGAATGAGCAGATCTGCTGATGTTTTGTAAAGGAAAAATACTCCAGCAACTTTGCGGCATCTTTAACATTTAAATGAAACCTTAAAGGATTTAATTTATGTATACATAAAGGAAGCAGCAGCCATGTGACACAGTGGATAAAGAAGAGTTCCTTGCACTCAGTCCCTCAAGCCTTGGTCATCTTGAGCTTGGACTACTGCAATGTGCTCTACATGGGCTAGCCTTGAAGAGTATCTGGAAGCTACAGCGGGTGCAGAATGCAATGGCGAGCACAGCTCTTGAGACCCCTAGGATGGCCCATGTTATGCCTCTGTTCCTTGAGGTGCACTGCTTTCCAGTTTGCTTCTGGGTCCAATTCAAGGTGTTGGTGATCATCTTCATGGCATGAGTCCAGGTTACTTGAGGAACCATCTCACCCCGATGGGATTAGCCCACTTGACCCACACCAGCGGATGGGGCATGCTACAAGCCCCATCGGTCAAGCAATTCTACCTGGTGGGATCCAGGAGAAGTGTCTTTTCCACCATGGTTGCTGCCTTTTAGACCATTGTTTCCTCACCTGCCCCCTTGAGGTGACATCTATACCCAGCCATTTGGCCTTCTAAAGGAGCCTGAAGACCTGGCTTTGCCAACTGGCCTCTGGCCCCAATGGGGGTGCATCATTCTGCGGTCGGTTAATGAGTAAGATAAGAGACCCACCTCCCCCCCTGTGCCTATTGCTCCTTCCTCTCCATCCCTGCTCATTTTAAGCTACTTTTAACATTACTACTTATTCTTTGATGTTTTAATGTTTACATCAGCTTTTAATGATTGTAGGCTGTTTAGGGATACCACCAGGTGAGATGGGCAGCATATACAGGAATAGGAAGGAAGGAAGGAAGGAAGGAAGGAAGGAAGGAAGGAAGAAAGGAAGAAAGAAAGGAAGAGAAGAAGGAAGGAAGGAAGGAAAGAAAGAAAGGAAGGAAGGAAGGAAGGAAGAGGGAGAAGGAAGAGGAGGAAAAAGGAAGGAAGGAAGAGGGGAGAAGGAGGAGGAGAAGAATGAGGAGGAGAGAGAAGTAAGTAAGTAAGAAAGAAAGAAAGAAAGAAAGAAGAGGGAGAAGGAGGGGTAGGAGGAGGAGGAAGGAAGAAGGAAGGAGAGAAAGAAAGAATGAAAGAAAGAATGAAAGAAGAGGGAGAAGGAGAAGGAGGAGGAGGAAGAAGGAAGGAAGAGGGGAGGAGGAGGACGCAGTGAGGAGGGAGAAATAAGTAAGTAAGTAAGTAAGAAAGAAAGAAAGAAAGAAAGAAAGAAGGAGGAGGGTAGTAGGAGGAGAAGAGAAGAAGGAAGGAGAGAAAGAAAGAAAGAAAGAAAGAAAGAAAGAAAGAAGAGGGAGAAGGAGAAGGAGGAGGAAGAAGGAAGGAAGGAAGGAAGGAAGGAAGGAAGGAAGAAAGGAAGGATTTTGAAAGTGGTGCCATGATTTCACCCACCATGTGGGGTGTCTGAAGATGCAGACATACTTACAAAATAATGCAGTGTCCAGGGGTCATGTGGCTGTGATTTACAATGGTTTGTTTTTTTTGCTAGAAACCAAGATTTACTTCTGATTTCTGACAAAAAGCACTCATTGTGGACAGTGGATTTGTTCAACCTCTCTCAAAAACAGTAAACTGGGAGAAGGACCTTGGAGTCCTAGTGGACGATCACTTAAGCATGAGCCAGCTGTGTGCGGCAGGAGCCAAAAAAGCCAATACAATCCCTGGTTGTGTAAACAGAGGCATAGAATCAAAATCACATGAAGTACTGCTTTATAAAGCCTTTATAAGGCCACACCTGGAATATTGCACCCAGTTTTAGGCACCACACTACAAAAAAGATTTTGAGACTTTGGAAAAAGTTCAAAGAAGAGCAACTAAGATGATTCAATGCCTGGACACTAAAGAAAAGAAGAAATAGGGGTGACATGATAGCAGTATTCCAGCATTTGAGGGGCTGCCACAAAGAAGAGGGAGTCAAATTATTCTCCAAAGCACCAGAGGGCAGGACAAGAACAATGGATGGAAACTAATGAAGGAGAGAATTAAGGAGAAACTTCCTAACAATGAGGACAATTAACCAGTGTAATAGCTTGCCTTCAGACATTGTGGGTGCTCCATCACTGGAGGTTTTTAAAAAAAGACTGGACTGTCACTTGTCTGAAATGGTATAGCAGGGGGTTGGACTAGAAGACCTCCAAGACCCCTTCCAGCTCTATTCTGATTCTGATCTAGTGACCATTGAAAGTGACAATGGCACTGAAAAATGTCACCAGACCATTGCCACATCACCGTGGTCACATGATCAAAATTTGGACAAATTTGTGACCTTTGGGACCAAGCAAAATCAATGGAAGAGCCAGATTCATTTCACAATAGTGTCACTAACTTAGCAAACGTGGCAAGAAAGGTTGTAAAATGGGGCAAAACTCCCTGAACAACTGTCTTGCTTAGTGATGGAAATCTGGGGCTTCATTGTGGTCATAAGGAGAGGACTACGTATAACTATATTTTTCAAACTCGCATTCACCCCAATTTAAAGAGTAACAAGGATACAAAGCCCAGTTTTAAAATCTCATAGGATTTCCTGCTTGAGCAGGGGGGGGGGGTTGGACTAGAACAGTGGTTCTCAATCTTTTTAATGCCATGACCCCCAACCAGTCGTAAGTTGAGGACTACCCAACTGGTCGTAAGTCGAGGACTACTGCTGCAGCACCGTTTGCAGAATGGGACTTTTGGCGGGCTCAGCAGGGCAGAGACAGCCTGGACAATTCCTGTTGGCTTTTGAAAGCCAATAGAATTGGACTCTATTCAAGAGAGTCTATTCTATTGGCTTTCAAAAGCCAATAGAATAAAAGGGAGTAGCACAGCTAAGGAAAAGGGGGGAAAAATGACAGACTGCGTTGTTTGGCGACCCCCGTGAAATGGTCGTTCGACTCCAAATGGGGTCCCGACCCACAGGTTGAGAACCACTGGACTAGAAGATCTCCAAGGTCCCTTCCAACTGTTATTTTGGTATTTTGTTATAAAGCCTTAGTAAGGCCACACTTGGAATACTGCATCCAGTTTTGGTCACCACACAACAAAAAAGATGTTGAGACTCTAGAAAGAGTGCAGAGAAGAGCAACAGAGATGATTAGGTGCCTGGAGGCTAAAGCATATGAAGAACGGTTGCAAGAACTGGGCATGGCTAGTCTAGTGAAGAGAAGGACCAGGGGTGACGTGACAGCAGTGTTCCAATATTTGAGGGGCTGTCACAGAGAGGAGGGGTTCAACCTATTTCCCAAAGCGCCTGAAGACCAGACAAGGAATAACGGATGGAAACGGATCAAGGAGAGATTCAGTCTAGAAATAAGGAGACAGTGAGAACAATCAACCAATGGAACAGCTTGCCTTCAAAAGTTGTGGATGCTTCAAGTAGAGACTGGACAGCCATTTGTCCAGAATGGTATAGGGCTTCTTGCTTGAGCAGGGGTTGGATTAGATGACCTACAAGGTCCCTTCCAACTCTGTTATTCTGTAAATTCTGTAGATAACATTAGATCTGAAGTCTGCTTCCTTGCCTGTGGTAGGCACCTCCCTATTTCTATCAATTATCAAATTATTGAAAAGAAACGGTGCCACATCTTGAAAGATTTGACCCTTCTTAATGAACTCCTTTGGCTCCTGCGTGGACTTGCCGACCGCGGAGTTTGGTCAAGGCATTTAACATGTCCTCATTACGCAGCGTGTAGATGACCGGGTTCAGCAAGGGTGTGACAGCGGTGAAGAAAATGGAAACAATTTTGTCTGCGGCCAAACTCTTGGCTGGCCTGAGGTAAATGAAGATACAGTGGCCCAAGAAGAAGGTCACGACGGTCAGGTGGGCAGCGCAAGTCGACAGAGCCTTGCGTCGTCCTTCAGAGAAGCGGTTCCTCAAGGAGACCAGGATGACCACATAGGAGATGACCAAAACGATAAAGCAAATCACGGAGATCAGCCCTGAATTGGAGACAATGAGGATCTCAAAAACATAGGTGTCGGTGCACGCTAGCTTGATGACTAGGGGAACATCACAGAAGAAGTTATCGATAGAGTTGGGGCCACAGTAGGGCACGCTGAGAGTCAACGCCGTCAAAGCAATGGAGTGGACGAGGCCTCCGAGCCACATGGCCACCGCCAAGCTGAGACAGACCCGGCGGCTCATGATATTTGTGTAATGCAAAGGATGACATATGGCAGCGTAGCGATCGTAGGCCATGATGGTCAGCAGGAAGATCTCTGTGCAGGCAAAGAGATGGAGGAAGAACATCTGCGCGATGCATTCTCCAAAGGAGATGGTTTTGGACTCGGTCAGGAAGTCTGCTAGCATTTTGGGCATGACCACGGAGGAATGGCAGACGTCGATGAAGGAGAGGTTGCTGAGGAAGAAATACATAGGGCTGTGCAGCTGATTGTCATAGATGATGGTGATCACGATGAGAATATTGCCAACGAGGATCAAAGAGTAAATGGCAATGAAAAGAACAAAAAGCACCAGTTCAGTGTTGTGATTGGCGGTGAGTCCAGATAAGATGAATGCCGTAACTTCTGTAATGTTCTCTGCCGGCATGGTCTTCTGTGGAGAAAGTAGGAGGGAAAGAAGAACAATATTATAACAAAGTAGCAGAGTTGGAAGGGACCTTAGAGGTCTTCTAGTCCAACCTGCTGCTCAAGCAGGAAACCCTACATGATCAGGGGACTGGAGGCTAAAACATGTAAGGAACGGTTGCTGGAATTGGGTATGTCTAGTTTAATGAAAAGAAGGACGAGGGGGGACATGATAGCAGTGTTCCAATATCTCAAGGTTTGCCACAAAGAAGAGGGAGTCAAGCTATTCTCCAAGGCGCCTGAAGGCAGGAGAAGAAGCAACGGGTGGAAACTAAGCAAGGAGAGAAGCAACCTAGAACTAAGGAGAAATTTCCTGACAGTTAGAACAATTAACCAGTGGAACAACCTGCCTCCAGAAGCGCTGAATGCTCCAACACTGGAAGTTTTTAAGAAGAGACTGGACAGCCATTTGTCTGAAATGGTATAGGGTTTCCTGCCTGAGCAGGGGGTTGGACTAGATGACCTCCAAGGTCCCTTCCAACTTTATTATTATTATTATTACTACTATTACTACTACTACTACTACTACTACTACTACTACTACTATTACTATTATTATTATTATTATTATTATTATTATTATTATTATTATTATTATTATTATTATATGGTTGTCCAGTCTCTTCTTAAAAACCTCCAGTGTTGGAGCACCCACAAATTCTGGAGGCAAGTCGTTCCACTGATTAATTGGAATTAAATTAAATACATTTCTCCTCAGTTCTAGGTTGGTTCTCTCCTTGATGGGCTTCCATCCATTATGAACTTAGGTGACTCAAATTGTCATGGTAAGGCAGTATTATGTAACAGGAAGTAGATGGAACTAGGTTGGGAAGGAGTTGTCTGGACAGGGAAAATAATTGGATGAATCTCTGTACATCTGCCAAAGTTGGATGAACAAAACAGAATAGTGGAGTTGGAAGGGACCTTGTAGGGATCTTCTTCTAGTCCAACCCCCTGCTCAACAGAAGACCCTATACCATTTAAGATAAGCGGCTGTCCAGTCTCTTCTTAAAATCTTCCAGTGATAGAACAGCTAAAACGTCTGAAGGCAAGCTGTGCCACTGGTTAAGTGTTCTCACTGTCAGGAAACTCCCCCTTAATTCTAGTTTGCTTCTCTCCTTGATTAATTTCCATCCATTGCATCTTGTCCTGCCTTCAGGCACTTTGGAAAATAGCTTGACTCCGTCTTCTTTGTGGCAGCCCCTGAGATATTGGAACACTTCTATCATGTCCCCCCTCGTCCTTCTTTTCATTAAACTAGACATACCCAATTCCAGCAACCGTTCCTTATATGTTTTAGCCTCCAATCCCCTAATCATATAGGGCTTCCTGCTTGAGCAGGAGGTTGGACTAGAAGGTGCTTTGGGAAATAGGTTGACCCCCTGTTCTTTGTGGCAGCCCCTCAAATATTGGAACACTGCTAACATGTCGTCTCCTAGTCCTTTTTTTCACTAGACTGGCTACATCTGATTCCTGCAACTGTTCTTCATATGTTTTATTCCCCAACCTCTTAATCATCTTAGTAGCTCTATCATATACATCAGCTATCATGGTCTACAATAGCTGAACTATCAGACAGACTTCAGATCTCCAAATTACCATGTCAGTTTTAATAAAAAAAAATGGGCATGTTAGTTCAGACAGCTGAACTGCATTTCTACCCACCTGGTATGGCCATGCTACATATTACGCAGGAGACCCAATGTTATTTGAAATGGATTCATAGGGGAGATTGAGACTAGGGTCATGGCATGAGGGGAGATTCTAGTTTTGAAAATCGCAAGATTCCAAATCAAGGTCCCCAAATTTCAGAGCCAGGATTTATGATCTAGAATCTGTGCTCAGGAGCGACATTCAATCCTAACTTTAGATATATTCTTGTTTTCATTTCTGCTTCACCTAAATTCACAGGAAAGGATCAATCTGTTATCTGAAAGATTAGACGCAGGGGTAGTCGACCTTGGCTCTTTTATGACTCGTGGACTTCAGTTCCCAGAATTCCTGAGCCAGCTTAGCTGGCTCAGGAATTCTGGGAGTTGAAGTCCACGTGTCATAAAAGAGCCAAGGTCGACTACCCCTGGATTAAAGTCATACAATAGGGAAAGGATGCCAATAAATAAAACACTCTCCTAGATGCTTCTTCTGGAAAGTCAGTAATAAAATAATAGATTGTCAAGAATAACACCACTGCAGTTGCAGCTAGTTCACCCAGGTTTACAGTTGAGGTTTACAGGTTTACAGGTTTATAGTTGAGCTCTTCACATTTCCGGTAAGATATTATCTGGTGTTCCACAATTACTTTTTCTGCATGAAAAAGTACAGCAACAATTGACACATTCCGTACAGGCAAGGACTGTCAGAGGACAAACTTATTCCTTCCACATAGTTAATTTTAACAGATTTACAGTTACTGTGCTCAAAATCTCTTCATTTATTTTATACCTCGGAGAGAGGGGGGAAAAATGTGGGATTTCTTTGCAGTTGAAAACACAGTTTGCAACTGGGGGAGGGTTTTTTTTTGTTTTTGTTTTTAAAAGGACTTATTGTTTGAGTGAAACCTTTCTGCAATATTTTGGTCCCATTACATTAACGAATCTCTTCCATATTTACAAAGCAATTTTTAAAATGTAGTTTATATTGCTTTCAAAATAACAAAAAAGAAAAGAAACAAGACAGAAAGATAATTATGATAGAAATACATGCTTTGTCAAAGAGGGAGAAAAAAATGATTTAAGTACCAGGAAAAAAATTGGGCAGGTCCTATGTTGTAACTTTCAAGATTAAATCTTCATCATTGTCTATCACAAAGAATGTATTATTAAAACACAAATATGGATGGATAATACATCTCAGTGTTTCTCAACCTTGGCAAATGTTATTTCTGACCAATGCACTCCTAATAAAGGAGAATATTTGCACTCCAAGTCACCAGAGACTGATTGCAAGTTGTTGATGTTCACAGTTAAAACATCTGCTATAATTTAGGATTATCATATTTTCACTGTATCCATTCTGTTTTTCCATAGAACTCAGATTCCAAAACAATTGGAAACAATTCATCTGTGTTATGTATGAGTTTATATACTTTGACTTCAATGTATGTACAATTTTGTGCAGATCACTAGTGCTAAGTACTCTCCCCCCTCCCCCGTATGCACCAAATGCTATTGTGTAAATCATTTGCTCTGTTCTAAAAGCCTGGAAGTGTGTTGTCGAATGCACAACATGCTGAGTTTATCACCTGCAGAATTTATGCCATTGCTGTTCATCAGAGGGCACTTTATGCGTTTCATATATTTGGGAAATGATCTTTTCAGAACTCTGGACTAGGAATTTATTTAAAATGTAGCACAGGGGTTTCATGGCACTAAGTTATTATTTATTTTTCAGCATTTGTCTTGTGCAAATGCAGAACACCACTACCAGCAGGCTAGAAAGACAATGAATAATCATGCATTATTTTCAGAATTAATTATAGTTAAGTGCAGCAATGTAAGTTTTCACAAAATTAGAACTTCAGTTTCTTTCTCTAATGCTATATCCCACCCACCCCAAAATTATGTATGGCTTAAAAAAAAAAGATGTTTGTAAAACAACCTTTTAAAATAGAAAGAATAAAATAGCACTTACATACATGCTGGTGCTTGCAATAATTAGGAGAGTTTTATTTCTGAATAAATTCTTTATGCTCAGTATCACAAGAACAAGGTTTTAGGAGAAGCCACAGAGGTCAGTTTAAAGAAATTAAGTCAATCTGTCTTCAAACCCTTGTTTGTTCCTTCCAGGATGTGATGATAATAAAAGTTCACCTTTAATAGTTTAATTCTTCCTTTGGAAGTAAATGATATCTGCTTAAGTAGTCAAATGCATACTCCGATTAATTCCAAATCCATATAACTCAAAATAAAATGGGCAGAGAGAGATGATCTTTTTGCATCAAAATTTACCAGCATGGAAGCAATCTAATGTTTTTTTTCAGTGCCTTTGACTTCTAGAAAATTATTCAGCATCTGTCATTAAAATGCATCTCTCTCTCGCTCTCTTTCTAAAAAAAAAAAAGGAATGGTAAACATAAAATCAAATATAATTTGCATCATCCTTGCAATTAGCTCTTAAATATAATTGTGAGTCGGTAATAATTCATGTCAGTTATTTGGAGGTCAAAGAGAAGCATAATGCTTTGAGGATTCAACTCAGAAGTAACACCAATTAGGCCACTAGGGAAGTTGTCATGCTACCCAAAGTTTTGGAAACTGTAAAGTTAATCTCAGAAATGTTTTAATAAGCCCTCTCAGGCTTTGAAGAGTTGGATTCTTGGTGTTATGCAGAGGAAGAACAGCACACAAACACCCAAACATTACAGCAAAGTTTGGCAGAAAAGTATCTTCACAAGTTTTAGACAACAGCACTTCTAATTCACTAGTTTTGGCAGTACAGCCTGAAATTTATGGAATTCTGTCATCCAGAATACCTGGAAACCCCCATGTTGCTGATCTCTAACTTTGAAAAAGGGTGAAGGACTTCAAGGTGAGGGCTTTTGCTAACTTCATGGAGGCATCTCTATAGTTTGCTGTGGGCAGAATAACAAAAAACAAAGCTGGAAGGGATCTTGGAACTCTTCTAGTCCAACTCCCTGTAGGTAGTCCTCAACCTATGACCACAATTGAGCCCAAAATTGCCATTGCTAAGCAAGACAGTTGTTAAGTGAGTTTTGTCCCATTTTATGACCTTTCTTGCCACAGTTGTTAAGTGAACCACTGCACTTAAGTTAGTAACACGGTTGTTAAGTGAATCTGGGCTCCCCATTGACAAGGTCGCAAAAAGGGGATCGATCACATGACCCCGGGGCCACTGCAACTGTCATAATTCTGTTTGCCAAGCATCCAAATTTTGATCATGTGACTGCAAAATGTTCATAAGCCACTTTTTCAGTGCCGTCACAACTTTGAATGGTTATTAGATGAATGGTTGTAAGATGAACGGAAGGGAAAGGAAAGGAAAGGA
Source organism: Crotalus tigris (assembly GCF_016545835.1). NCBI lineage: Eukaryota > Metazoa > Chordata > Lepidosauria > Squamata > Viperidae > Crotalus > Crotalus tigris. The sequence goes on along the minus strand of NW_024100588.1, from coordinate 1,131,457 downwards.
AAGGAAGGGAAGAAAGAAAAACAGAGAGAAGGAAGAAAGAAAGAAGGAAGGAGATGGAAGTGAGAAGAAGGAAGGGAAGGGAGAAAAGCAGATGGAAGGAAGGAAGGAAGGAAGAAAGAAAGATGAGTATAAGGAGAAGGAAAGGAAGGAAAGAGAAAGAAGGGGAAGGGAAAGGAAAGAAAAGGAAAGGAAGGAATAATACTAAACTCTGCTTTATTTCCAAAACATTTAATTTAATGAAACTATTAATCTTTATGGAATTTATGCTCCAAGCTGCCTGAAGCTACAGAGTGTATATGGTACATGAGGAAGCAGTAAAGCCATTCTGCATCTTGTTCTGAGTAACCAGATTGTATTTGAGGTCCCAAATTCTACCACTGAATGATGACCTTATAAAAGATGTGAGATCCATGGAGGTCCCGATCTTGGTCTATTGATGTTCTTCCCCTTTGGAACCACCCCAGTCACATTTTATTGAATATTCTTGATGAGCAGCATCTCACATTAGGGCCAAGGTCTCACTTCTCTGTGTCTACCTTCCAGCCAAGTAATTTATTCAGAGCCCGTTTCATATCTTCATTCCTTAAGGTATAGATAATGGGGTTGAGCAATGGAGTCACTGCGGTGAAGAAGACCGAAACCACTTTGTCCTCTGCAAAACTTGTGGAAGGACGGGAATAAATGAAGATGCAATGTCCCAGGAAGAGAGTCACCACTGTCAAATGGGCTGCACAGGTGGAAAGAGCCTTGTGTTGGCCTGTCACCAAACGGGTACGCAGGGAGACCAAGATGACACCATAGGAGGCCACCAACACCACGAAGCAGACCACGGAGATCAGGCCTGAGTTGGACACAATCAGGACCTCAATGACATATGTGTCAGTACAGGCAAGCTTGATGACTGGGGGAACATCACAGAAGAAGTTGTCCACCACCTTAGGGCCACAATAGGGGAGTCTGATTGTCATGCCAATCAAAGCAAGGGAATGGATGGTTCCACCAACCCAGATGGTGCCCGCCAAGAGCAGACAGACCTTATGGTTCATGACTTTGAGATAGTGCATGGGGTTGCAGATGGCTACATAGCGATCATAGGCCATAACGGTGAGGAGAAAGATCTCAGTGCAGGCAAAGAGGTGAAGGAAAAACATCTGAGCAATACAACCTCCAAATGAGATGGTCTTCTCGGTAGATAGGAAATCAACTAGCATCTTGGGCAGAGTGACAGTGGAGTGGCAGATATCAATGAAAGAGAGGTTGCTCAAGAAGAAGTACATGGGGGTATGGAGGTTCTGGTCCAGCATGATGGTGATCATGATGAGTATGTTCCCAGCCAAAATCAGCAGGTAGATCACCAGGAAGATTGCAAATAGAACCTGTTGGGTCTCAGGATTGTTGGAAAGGCCAACCAGTATGAATTCGGCCACTGAGGTCCAGTTCTGTATGGGGGTGGTCCAATTTGAAGTCATCTCTTCACCCATTTCTGTTCTGGAAAAAAGAGAAAACAATATCCTGTATTATTTTTCCTAGGAAAAAAAATGAAGGCAACCAACTCACAGATCTACAAGCTTCATGTCATAAAATTAGCATGTGATACTTGCTTTATCAGGACAATGAGATTTACCAAGTCCAGCTTTCCCCTTCCTGGTTAAGCAGATGTCTTTAAGAAACCCACCAGCAAAAGTTGATGGCCATAATTCTCTTTTTCTGGTTCCCTGCAGCAAACTGATATTCAGTAACTGAATGCCTTTGAATATGGTTCTCTGTAGCTATTCTGCAGTCACGACATAAGCCTAAGACTGAAAATCAGGCTTGTCAGATGCTATATTTTTTTCTATCCTGCTCTATGGAGTAGAGAGCTGGTCTCTGACAGAAGGCCACCGGAAGAGACTAGAAGCATTTGAAATGTGGATTTACAGGCGGCTGTTATGTACAAGCTGGGTTGACAAGATCAGAAATGAGGAAGTGATAATCCACCTGGGAAAGCCCAGGGAAATCATCAAAACAATCAAAAAACGAAAATTAGAATATTTCAGACATGTGATGAAACACCCAGAAAAATACGGCATAATCCATTTAATCCTCCAGGGAAAGACTGAAGGCAAATGAAGTCCAGGCAGAAGAAGAACATCCTGGCTTCAAAATCTAAGGGACTGGTTTGGACAAAACTCAGCAGCACTATTTCCTGCGGCTGCTGATAAAAACAGGATCGCCAACATGATCGCCAATGTCTGATGCCTGCCTGTCTACCTGCCTACCTGCCTACCTGCCTACCTGCCTACCTGCCTACCTGCCTACCTGCTTGCCTCCTTCCTTGCTTCCTTCCTTCCTTCCTTCCTTCCTTCCTTCCTTCCTTCCTTCCTTCCTTCCTTCCTTCCTTCCTTCCTTCCTTCCTACCTACCTACCTACCTACATCTATCTATCTATCTATCTATCTATCTATCTATCTATCTATCTATCTATCTATCTATCTATCTATCTATCTATCTATCTATCTATCTATCTAAAGTTTCTGTCATCTCCTAGTGGTCTCCTGCCCAAGGTCTTGGTAACATGGTTTTTTTTTTTAAAAAAATAATCCATTCAATCACGTCTGATTTTCAAAAACTGCCTGGACAAGTCCCTGCAGGAGTTTTTTTTTTTTTTGGCAAGGTTTTTCAAGAGTGGTTTGCCATTGCCTCCTTCCTAGGGCTCAGAGAAAGTGACTGGATCAAGGTCACCCGGTTGTTTTCGTGCCTAAGGCAGCACTAAAACTCACAGACCCTGGGTTTCTAGCCTGATGCCTTAACCGCTACACCAAACTGGCTCTCTTAGTAACCAACTGAATGATACAATCCTAGAATGTTCTTTAGAACGTTTTAGAACCTCAGGTTAAATCTTCTATTCCATGTAAAAATCCTAATTGAAGCCTCTGGAGAAATGGACGCCCCTCTGCTTAATTATATCTAGCTAAGACGAACCCTGTTTCTGGGCCATCAGTTCCATTGTCAAACAGAAAGCGTTCAGGCAGAATTCATCACCTGTCCAGTTCTGGACAAAGCAATTGCATATAAGTGATGCTTGAGCAGGGTCGGCAGAATTGTCTGGGATGCTATACACCCACTTCAACACCTGTTTTCCTTTTTGCCTTCTGGGAGAAGGCTTCGGGGTATCCGAAGCAGAACATCCAGATTCCATCACAGTTTTGTTCCACGTAGCATCAACCTTGTGAACTCTCAAGTTTCCTCTTTCCACTATGTGTTCAAAATATTTGTATGTATGTATGTATGTATGTGTATATACTCGATAGGTAGACAAAATGCCAAATCCAGTCGTCGTCGTCATCATCATCATCATCATCATCATCATTATTATTATGGATCATTGTACAGTCAGCCAGATGTTCAGACTGGATTTGGCATTTTGTCTACCTATAGAGTCCTTACTCAGGACCTGGGATAGGCAGATGTGGATGTTTGATGGTATTACAGGTATCGTCGCAGGATGGAAGCAGTTCCTAGTAAGGCTGCCTTTTGCAATTGACTAATAGTGAATGTGTCAATGCCAATGGTGTTCAAGTGGTGCTCCAGTTGTTTTGGGATTGCACCTAAGGAGCCTATTACTATTGGTACTACCCTTGCTTGCTTTTGCCACAGTCTTTCTATTTCTATTTGTAGGTCTTTGTATTTTGTTATCTTCTCCAGTTCTTTCTCGTGTATTCTGCTGTCTCCAGGCACTGCCACATCCAATATCCAGACTTTTTTGTCTTTCTTATCGACAAATAATAATAATAATAATAATAATAATAATAATAATAATAATAATAATAATAATAATTATTATTATTATTATTATTATTGATCATCGCACAGTCAGCCAGATGTTCAGACTGGATTTGGCATTTTGTCTACCTATTGAGTCCTTACCAAGGACCTGGGATAGGCAGATTGGATGTTTGATGTTATTACAGATATCGTTGCAGCATGGGGGCGGTTCCTAGTAAGGCTGCTTTTTGCAATTGATGATGATGATGATGATTTTGCTTTAGATTCTTGTAGGATATTCTTTTTTTCCTTCGCCTTTCCTGTGGTGGAAACAAAAGGGAAATCGCTCGTTCCTAGGATGGTGGAGAGGGGAACATTGCTAGAGAAATGCTTGAACTCTCATGCCATGCTTGGTGTTTTCTGTTGCACACCTGGGATGAATAAATGCTTTCTTCTGCTCCTAAGCAAAAGATAGATGATGTATTGTCCTTACTTCGCACCTGGCAAATAAATGCAGATTGCCAGCTTTAAATCTGGCAACTGAAATCCAGTGAGACAACAGAAAATCTGACCTTGAAAAAAGTGGGCGAGGGTTTTGGCTTTGCTTAATCAAAAAGCTTTCTAAAAACTAATGAATTCATTAATTAAAACAATTAATGTGTTAAAATTCTCCTTCTCTCTCTCTCTCTCTCTCTCATATTGGCAGGAAACAAAGGGCTGGTGATACACAACTGGTCTTTTATGTCCTTTCACAAGTAGTGTTGACCACAAGTTGGAACACAAGTCCCATCACTCTTGTGAGTGAGCCAGTGTAGTGTAGCAGTTAAGGTGCTGGTCTAGAAACCAGGAGATTGTGAATTCTAGTCCTGGGTTAGGCATGAAAGCCAGCTGGGTGACTTGGGGCCAGTCACTCTGTCTCAGCCCAACCCACCTCACAAGGTTGTTGTTGTGAGGAAAAAGTGGAGGAGGAAAGAGCATTAGGTAGGTTGGCCACCTTGTGTTACTTATAAAGTAATAAAGATGGGATAAAATCTAATAAATATTAATAACTCTCAGGATGAGAAAGGAAGCTTTAAAAATCACATCTTGTTCTCTCTCTTTCTCTCTCTCTCTCTCTCTCTCCCCCCTCTCTGTGTGTCTTTCTCTTTCTTTCTTTCTTTCTTTCTTTCTTTCTTTCTTTCTTTCTTTCTTTCTTTCTCTCTCTCTCTCTCTCTCTCTCTCTTTCTTTTTCTCCCCCCCCTCTCCTTGTCTCTATCTCTCTCCCTCTCTGTCCCCCCCTCTGTCTTTCTCTTTCTCTCTCTCTTTCCTTGTCTCTATCCCTCTCTCTCTGTCTTTCTCTGTCTGTCTCTTTCTTTCTCTTTTTTCTCTTTCTCTCCTTTCTCCCTCCCTCTCTCTCTCTCTCTCTCCCTCTCTCTCTCTCTGTCTCTATTTCTCTCTCTCTCTCCCTCCCTCCCTCTCCCTCTCTCTTTCCTCTCTCTGTCTTTCTCTCTGTCTCTCTCCCTCTCCCCCCCTCTCTTTCTCAGTCTTTCTGTTTCTCTCCCTGTCTCTAGATTTCCAAATGGAAATGAGTTAAAAATGCCAACCACATCATGAGCACTTATACACATCTCTAGTAATCTCCTGTCCCACCGATCTTAGAAATGGAAGATCTCTTTTCTTTTCCTCCCACCACAAAGCCATCACTTGTTCAGAGAAGGTGAAAGAATAAAGAAGATCCTCAAAGAATTTGAAATTAAAAATAAGGAAGATGCTTAGCTTAGCCACCAATCCTTTCTCAGTGTTAACAGTGCACAGCTCATCACATCATTCTTCATTAACTCTTTGGATTTCATGTAGCTGTTGTGAGGACAGAAATGTCATTTCTTCCTCATTTTGCATCATTTTCTCCCTTTGGGATTGTCACCTCTAGAGCGGGCACTGACTGGTATACACTGTAAAGTCCTTTTTGGAAAGATTTTGGCTGAAAGAGCATACTTCTTTCGTATAGTGTTCCTTTGAATAAATGAACATTATTTCATATTCATTTCTCAGAGATTATTTTTTTCTGGTTAGCTGCTCTTTCTTGTTAAGATTTGGCTTCAGCAAAATAATGTAGCATTTTTTGGGGGTGGGGGGAATGCAACCCACTATCCCTAAACTGGACACCAAAATGGAAAAGTCTTCCACAGACACTATGTACCTTCCCTTGGTGCTCAGGTAAGTTGGAGCGAAAGGCATCCAAACACTGCAAAACAGCAACATGCTGAAGGTAATAAACTTGGCTTCATTAAAAAGAGCGGGTTTGATTTTCTGCTCAATTTAATGGTGGTGTAGACCAACCTATTCCCTCCTTTGTAATCTAGCCGTCCACTTTTGGAAGTTCCCCCCAAAAAGAAAAAAAAGAAAAAAAGGATTTTGCGTAAAAATCCCTGGAGTCATCTTACAGACACAAGAGCTCAGAATCCAAAATCAAAAAAAGTAGGCAAAATTTAACAGTGCTTTAACAGCATTAAGAACAACATCCATCAGAGAAGGTTGGCTGTGCATTTATTATCATCGTCCTTATAATGAGCACATGTATTTATTTTTAAATTCAGTGGTATCTTTTACCCTGCACAGTAACACAAGCAGACACATAGAGAATCCCTACTGTAAGCTCTTTGCAAGATACATTTCTGCTTTAAAAAAAAGGAGACAAACTCCTTGTCAATGAATTCCTGCTTTCAGATAATGACAGAAAAAGAAAACTTACAATTTTGCAAAATCTGAAGGACGGTTCCTTTTGTTGCTTCAGCTCCAGAGACGTTTTTTAACTTCATCTGTATTTTTTTCCCCTCTTGCCATATATAACCCTCTCACTCTCTATTTTTTTTTTTTTGCATCAAGGCAAAGTCTTTTAATGTTGCTTTGTAACAGCCACTTGTTGACCCCATAGAGAATGCAACTGATGACGTCAATGTGGCAGGGAGGGGGGGGATAATTACACAATCTTTCCAAGACATTTTCAGTTTTAGTAGAAAGGACACCAAGTTTTTTTCCTTTGACAGACAAGGGTGAAGTGAATGGGAAGGCCTGAAATAAAATAAAATAAAAATCTAGTTTTATTCTACAGCTAGAATGCCAGATGGCCTGATGAATAAATCTGTGTTCCTTCATTTCCCAGCCAGAAAGTGTTTTCTAAGTATTTTAGAAGAAGTTTCTCAATTTTAGCAACTCAAAGATGGGTGGACTTCAACTCTTAGAATTTCCCAGAAATTGAGAAACACCATTTTTGGATCTATCATCCTCAAAATATTGTATTATTTTTTTGATACTATGCTTTATCCTCCATGCTGCTCAGGGCAGTCCTGCATTAGAGGGAATCACACAATGTGCGAAACCTAAAACCACAATGGTGGCTTGTTTGATCGTGTTTGTCACCATTGTGGGGTGGTGGTGGTGCATTTGAAATCGTGGCTTTTTGATGCCACACAGTACCTGGAGTCACGGTATGTGAGTTGGGAAGCCATAATAATTTGTTTCATAAATAAATAAATGAAGACCAGATGCACGGAATAAAACACAGCATCTGATAGCTAAACAAATAAATCTGTTTGTCGGTTAATCTGCCTCTCTTTTTCTAGCTATGTCTTATTCACTTGAACACCATTCGCCATTAGTCAATTGCAAAAGGCAGCCTTACTAGGAACTGCTTCCATCCTGCGATGATATCTGTAATAACATCAAACATCCACATCTGCCTATCCCAGGTCCTGGGTAAGGACTCGATAGGTAGACAAAATGCCAAATCCAGTCTGAACATCTGGCTGACTGTGCGATGATCCATAATAATAATAATATTGGATCACAAGCAAAGTCAATGGGGGAAGCCAGCAGGAAAGGTCACGAGTCACGATGATGTGCTGCCTTGCTTAACCAAAAAAGCATAAAAAAAGGTCACATGATGCCTCACTTAATGACAGTGCCACTTAATGACGAACGTTCCTATCCTAATTGTGGTGAAGTCTACCTACCTAAGGCTACCTGTCGTTTGACATCGTGTTGAGAAATGTCTCAACTCACCACTAGAGGGCAGGAAAGTATCACAAAATTTGGCTTCTCAAAGCCAGAAAGAAAATTTACAAGGGCTGGAAAAAGAGAGGAACAAGGAATAACAGGAATGTGTTGTCACAGAATGGGGATGGAGGGTGGGGAAGTTATTGTTTATTTATTTATTTTTATTTTCTATATTATATTCTTGTTGCTTGCAAGCTGCCTAGAGTCTCTGTGAACCAGTAGGGGAGCCATATAAATTTCCTAAATAAATAAATAAATAAGCAAATTTGCAAGACACAATGACCACACCCATTAGCCAGTTTTGTTCTGGCCTCCTGCAGTTTTGTAGATCTGGCTTCTGCCAGTTGGTTGACGGGTTCCTATAAAGTTCAGAGCAATCACAGTTCATTACCCCCCCCCCCAGCAAGAAAGACATGCAAATGAAGGACCTCCATCAAACTTTATTGCATGCTTATTTATTTAGGAGCAATACCTCTCCCTCTCAGCCCAACCCACCTCACAGGTTTCTTGTTGTGGGGGAAATAGAAGGAAGAAGGAGTATGGGGGAAAGAAAAGAAGTGAAGAAAGAGAGACAAAAGAAAGAGAGAAAGAAAGAAAGAAAGAAAAGAAAGAAGGAAAGAAGGAAAGAAAGAAAGAAAGAAAAAAGAAGAAGGAAGGAAGGGGGGAAGGAAAGAAAGAGAAAGAAAGAAAGAAAGAAAGAAAGAGAAAGAAAGAAAGAAAGAAAGAAAGAAAGAAAGAAAAGAAGAAGGAAGGAAGGAAGGGAGGGAGGGAGGGAAGGAGGGAGGGAGGGAGGAAGGAAGGAAGGAAGGAAGGAAAGAAAGAAAGAAAGAAAGAAAGAAAGAAAGAAAGAAAGAAAGAAAGAAAGAAAGAAAAGGGATCAGGGGATTGAAGGCTAAAACATACAAAGAATTGGGTATTTCTAGTTTGAGGGGTGACATGATAGAAGTGTTCCAATATCTCAGGGATTGCCCCAAAGAAGAGGGAGTCAAGCTATTCTCCAAAGCACCTGAAGGCAGGACAAGAAGCAACGGATGGAAACTAATCAAGGAGACAAGGAACCTGGAATTCTGGAGAAACTTCCTAACAGTGAGGGCAATTAACCAGTGCAACAGCTTGGACAGTTACTTGTCTGAAATAATATAGGATTTTCAGCTTGAGCAGGGGGCTGGACTAGAAGACCTCCAAAGTCCCTCCCAGCTCTATTCTGATTCTGACTAAAGAAGAGAGAGAGAGAGAGAGAGAGAGAGAGAGAGAGAGAGAGAGAGAGAGAGAGAGAGAGAAACAGACAGACAAACAGACAGAAACAGAGACAGAGAGAAACAGAGACAGAGAGAAAGAGAGAGGAAGGAAGGAAGGAAGGAAAGAAGAAAGACAGACAGACAGACAGACAGACAGACAGACAGAAAGAAAGAAAGAAAGAAAGAAAGAAAGAAAGAAAGAAAGCATCAGTGAGGTCACCAGCAATCAAAAGCAAGTAATGGAGGTTTTTTGTTTAATTCAAATTCTTCATCCTGACCCTTGAATTCTGATAGAAATATGTTATATGCCAGTTCCAAAAGCCATACTAGAACGCCCAGCATTGTTTTGATTTCAAAGCAAACCAGGCTCATGAGAAGACTACCTCCAGTTGATGATAGGGGCATGTGGTGGGGAGAAACTCATCTGAATTTCTCCTCCCATTGCTTGTCTCGCAGTCCTGATCAAATGGATCCTTTCTTGAAGTCTTAGGCGTGATTGTGAGTCCTCATCATTTCAGGGAAATTACTTTCCTCCACAAGGATGTTCTTCACTCTCCTCTTCCTCTTGGGTCAGTCAACTGTGGAATGCTTAGGAAGGAAGTTTTAATGATGAGCAGAACCAACAACAGCATGTAGTTCTGGGACAGCTGTCAATTTGTTTTGATGAGTACAAGGATTTTTCCACAGTTTTATGGCATTTCGTAATTTGGAGGCTTGCTTTGTATGCTTCTGTTATTAGATTTGTTTAGCTTGTTTCGCAGAGGCTAGCAATGGGTCTAAAATACTGGTTTCCTTGGGTTTTAATCCTGTCAAACAAATGTGTTTGGTTTCACCCTGTTCTCTACAGTTTGTCTATTAGTTTTAGCACAGCACTTTTAATAAACAGGCAGACTTGAGGCAATATTTCCGCTTTTCACAATAGCCAGGGGTTTCAAGAGTGAAACATTATTTCTGTATTTTTTTCCTCCCGAGCTTTATTCTTGTGATTTGGGGGGCATAGTAAAAAGGATTGTGCATTCTTATCGCAATAATAACAAAATAAAAGAGTTAGAAGAGATCTTGGAGAAATTCTAGCCCTTGCTTAAGCAGGAAATCTATACCATTTTGGACAAATGGTTGTCCAATCTCTTGTTAGACTTGGACCAAGTTTGCTCTTTCAGCCACTGGGTGGCTTGGGGTCAGTCCTTGATTCTCACCCTGACCTACCTCACAGGATTATTTTTTTTCAGTTGGGGGAAAGGCAGAAATAGATCTTGTAGCATGCTCATCTCAAATTTACGCCAAATGATGCTGAGGAGGCTGAAGAAATAAAAATATTGATCTTCTCTTTACTCACAGAAGTTCTCCATCTTGTCTCCAGCCAAGTGTTCCAATCCGAGCAACTGATCCTCATGGAAAAAGAGGAGATTGTCTTAAAGTGCACTCACAACATCACTGTCATTAACAACATGTATTGGTACAAGCAAACTGGTGGAGTCCTCACATTTCTGGGGGCCAACTATAATGGAAAATTGGATCTTCCTGGCAGATTTACGATGGACGTGGACCAAAAATCCCGCTTGAGCAAACTTACAAGAGACGTAGCGAGGCTGAAAGATGCTGGTGTGTACTTCTGTGCTGTGAGAGACACAGCAGCAGGAAGCAAGCTGGCCTTAGTTCAAAAATGATCTTTAGAACAAAAGAAAGAGTACAGCTTGCCTGCAATCTTACCAGGGTGGTGAAAATTTGGGGTGGCAATGAAAATTTCTGTGGAGATCTCTGTGGTGTTTTTTTCCCCCCACCTTCCGTTGTGGATCTGTGTAGGTGCCAAGCCTCTCTAGAGTTTGATGCTCAGGATAAACACATCACTAAAAGGTTTTTATGTTAGTGGGGGATGAATTTTGAGACTGGGTGAGTGGGGTGTAATTTTGGGAGAAGGAGAAACAGTTTAGTTTAGGGCAGTGTTTCTCAACTGTGGCAACTTTAGTTTGCATGGATTTCAACTCCTGGAATCCTCCAGCCAGCATGAGTGGACTTTAACTTCAGAATTCTCCTGCCATTTTGTATGAACTTCAACTCTCAGAATTTCCTTCCTTCCTTCCTTCCTTCCTTCCTTCCTTCCTTCCTTCCTTCCTTCCTTCCTTCCTTCCTTCCTTCCTTCCTTCCTTCCTCCCTCCCTCCCTTCTTTCTCTCTCCCTCTCCTTCTCCCCATCTTTCTTTCTTTCTTTCTTTCTTTCTTTCTTTCTTTCTTTCTTTCTTTCTTTCTTTCTTTCTTTCTTTCTTTCTTTCTCTCTTTCCTTCCTTCCTTCCTTCCTTCCTTCCTTCCTTCCTTCCTTCCTTCCCTCCCTCCCTCCCTCTCTCTCTCTCTCTCTTTCTTTCTTTCTTCAACTTCCAATATCCATTTTTTAAAATTGTCCTTTGTTTCTTTTGAAGTCTGGAAAAAGATGGCTGCATTTTATATTCTAAAGACGTCCATCTTCATCTCTGACATCACTGCTCCATGAACTGGTCATCAGATTTTCAGGAACCTGGAATCTTGTTTTCAGTTTGCTGTCTCCCACTGATAAAAAAAAACAAACCCTGATGCCTGGGGTGAACACTGCTATCTTATTCAGAAGATGGCCTGGTTGATTATAAGTAATAATAATAATAGTAGTAAAGTTGGAAGGGACCTTGGAGGTCATCTAGTCCAACCCCCTGCTCGGGCAGGAAACCCTACACCATTTCGGACAAATGGCTGTCCAGTCTCTTCTTAAAAACTTCCAGTGTTGGAGCATTTACTGCTTCTGGAGGCAGGCTGTTCCACTGATTAATTGTTCTCACTGTCAGGAAGTTTCTTCTTAGTTCTAGGTTGCTTCTCTCCTTGATTAGTTTCCACCCGTTGCTTCTTGTCCTGCCTTCAGGTGCTTTGGAAAATAGCTTAATTCCCTCTTCTTTATGGCAGCCCCTGAGATATTGGAATACTGCTATCATGTCCCCCCTTGTCCTTCTCTTCGTTAAACTAGACATCCCCAATTCTAGCAACCGTTCCTTATATGTTTTAGCCTCCAGTCTCCTAATCATCTTTGTTGCTCTTCTCTGTACTCTTTCTAGAGTCTCAACATCTTTTTTACATCGTGGTGACCAAAACTGGATGCAGTGGTACTAGGACTTCTATGTAACATGGAAAGTATGCCACAAGTGGAATGGAAGGAATATCTCTAAAGAGCACAAGACCTCCATCGTTAGCTAAGTCTCCCAGGGGGTTACATTTCTCTTCCAAACAACTGATGCAACATTGATAGGTTTGCTCATGGGATAAGATGGCTGGGATTTCTCCAGGTTCCCTGTAGAGAGATACAGAAGCTATATGGACCTTAGCACAAGGCAGACGTTCATAAAGCTTTTTAAAACTGGAAAAGCATATCTCCAGCGAAGCTGCATTGCTCCAAGGTCAATGCAGATTCTTTTATGGATATATATATATATATATGAAAGTCCCGTCTGATCAAAAAATATAGGCTTGTAGTTCATAAGCATAGAATATACTTTCAGGGAATGGAATCAAACAAAGAAAATTAGTCATCATGTATTAACTTCATTTCTTTCCTCCATGCAAGGTAAGGACCAGCTTCTTGTATTTTTCTTTTATTTTTAGCGTTTTTCTCTTTTTTTGTCAAGGCTTCCTTATGAGAAGGGCTTTATTTTTCTGCTACTGTTTATAAAGTCTCTCTCTCTCTCTCTCTCTCTCTCTCTCTCTCTTTCTGCCTCTCTCTCTATCTATCTCTGTCTCTGTCTCTCTGTCTGTCTGTCTGTCTCTCTCTCTCTCTCTCTCTCTCGTCTCTCTGTTTGCCGTGTTTCTGTTTGTGAAATCTTTGTCAGGTCTAGAAACTAATTTTGGGATATAGAAAAGTAGAAAATTGATGGCAGGAAAAAAAACCTATTGGGCATCGAATCTGCCCTTTGAGTTTATTTTTATATTTTTTGTCAGATGATGGACATGTGTTTATCCCAAAGCGTGTTCAAACTCAGTTACCGATGACTGACCCATTAACTCTGCTGGAAGTTAGTTCCAAGCTTCCATCACTCTTGCTGTGAAGTAATGCTTTCTAACATTATTTTTGATCTTCCCTCCTATCAATTTGAAGTTATGTCCCGGTGTTCTTGATTTTTGCTTCATATTGAAACTATTGGATGTGTCCTGTTCTCCAGGGTGGTTGTGATGAACTAAAAATGTAAGGAGATCTTTTATCTGGGCTGCAGAAAAGTACTGAGAGAAGTCCAGTAAAGAAACTGATCAAGGGCAGAAGCAACGTAGAACTAAGGAGAAACTTCCTGACAGTTAGAACAATTAACCAGTGGAACAACCTGCCTCCAGAAGCGGTGAATGCTCCAACACTGGAAGTTTTTAAGAAGAAACTGGACAGCCATTTGCCCAAAATGGTGTAGGGTTTCCTCCCTGAGCAGGGGGTTGGACTCAATGACCTCCAAGGTCCCTTCCAACTTTATTATTATTATTATTATTATTATTATTATTATTATGGATCATCGCACAGTCAGCCAGATGTTCAGACTGGATTTGGCATTTTGTCTACCTATCGAGTCCTTACCCAGGACCTGGATAGGCAGATGTGGATGTTTGATGGTATTACAGATATCGTCGCAGGATGGAAGCAGTTCCTAGTAAGGCCGCCTTTTGCAATTGACTAATAGCGAATTTGTCAATGCCAATGGTGTTCAAGTGGTGCTCCAGTTGTTTTGGGATTGCACCCAAGGAGCCTATACTATTGGTACTACCCTTGCTTGCTTTTGCCACAGTCTTTCTATTTCTATTTGTAGGTCTTTGTATTTTGTTATCTTCTCCAGTTCTTTCTCTTCTATTCTGCTGTCTCCAGGCACTGCCACGTCCACTATCCAGACTTTTTTGTCTTTCTTATCGACAATTGTTAAGTCTGGGGTGTTATGTTGCAGGTGCTTGTCTGTTTGAATTCTGAAGTCCCAGAGCAGTTTAATTTTATCATTTTCTATGACTTTCTCTATTTTATGATCCCACCAGTTTTTGCTTACAGGCAAATGATATTTTTTGCAGATCTTCCAATGCACCATTGTTGCTACTTTGTCATGCCGCTCCTTGTAGTCAGTCTGTGCAATCTTCTTGCAACAGCTTACCAAGTGGTCCACTGTTTCTTCAGCTTCTTTGCATAGGCGGCACTTACTGTCTGTTGCTGTCTTCTCAATTTTGACTTTGTATGCATTTGTCCTTAAGGCTTGGTCTTGTGCAGCCAGAATTAGTCCCTCGGTCTCTTTCTTCAATTTTCCTGCTCTTAGCCATTGCCAGGTCTTGTTATTATCTGCTTTCCCAGCTATTTTTTTAATGTATTGGCCATGTAGTGCTTTGTCTTCCCATGCCTCTATTCTGTTCTTCATTTGGTCTTTCTTGTAGGCCAGTTTGGTCTCTCCAGTAGTTAGTAAGCCTTCCTGATATATTAATTTCAGTGCATCTTCATCATTGTTCTTCAGATATTCTTCCAAAGCCACTTCTTCTTCTTCTTCTTCTTCTTCTTCTTCTTCTTCTTCTTCTTCTTCTTCTTCTTCTTCTTCTTCTTCTTCTTCTTCTTCTTCTTCTTCTTCTTCTTCTTCTTCTTCTTCTTCTTCTTCTTCTTCTTCTTCTTCTTCTTCTTCTTCTTCTTCTTCTTCTTCTTCTTCTTCTTCTTCTTCTTCTTCTTCTTCTTCTTCTTCAGAAAGAAATAAAATGAGTCAGAAGGAGAGAAATTGTCTTTTGTTCTGTTACCAGTGATCCTAGTTCAACAGGGGTCACCCTTGAAAGTGTCTTGATAACAATAAAGATCTGGGCTCCAGAAGTTAAGAAAGTTCTCCAGATCTTCCTCTCGAAAGAAAGAGATAGTGAAGGAGGCTAAGAATGGAAGCATCCAGGAAGCATCCAGAAAACAACTGTTTAGCAAAAGAGACTTCCATCCCCCTCATCATTAAGTCATTAAAGATGTCTATGGAGATTATCAATCATATTAGTTATGATTATCCTAAAGGGGCTGTTTTCCAAAAGGCAACTGGACTTTCAAAAAAGCAGTTTGGGACAAATCAGTAAGAAATTCTCTGAAATAAAATGTGATTTGGAAGAGAAAAAAAAAAGATTGAATATCCTTTGTGTTTTCTTATCTTCACAGGAAGGGGCTAAATATAATGCCCAACCATACAGTCATTCTGGAATTCATTCTCCTGGGGATTCCCCACACCGAAGACCTGCAGAACATCCTGTTTGTGGTCTTCTTGTCCTTCTACCTTCTCACGTTAACTGGCAATCTACTTATCCTCACGGCTGTCATTTCGGACGCCCGCCTCCATACGCCCATGTACTGGTTCCTCTGCAATCTCTCTGTGGTTGATCTTGGCTTCTCCTCCATCAGCACCCCAAAATTCTTGGCCAACCTTTGGGCAGGGAGCCGCATCATCTCTCTGGGTGGCTGCATGTGTCAGGTGTTCTTCTACCATTTCTTAGGAAGCACCGAATGCCTTCTCTACACCGTCATGGCATATGATCGCTATGCGGCCATCTGTCACCCACTGCAGTACTCCATCATCATGAATCGGAAAGTTTGTGCCCTCCTGGCAGCTGGCACCTGGTTCACCAGCTCCTTCCATGCCACTATCTTGACCAGTTTGACCTTCACGCTACCCTACTGCCGGTCTAACGAGGTAGACTATTTCCTGTGTGACATTTTCCCTGTGGTCAAGTTGGCTTGTGCAGACACCTACATCATTGAAACAGTGAGCTTCACCAACATTGGGGTGGTGCCCATGGCTTGTTTCTTCCTTATCCTCACCTCCTATGTTAGGATTTCCATTTCCATACTGAAAATGCAGTCAGCAGAAAGCCGGAGGAAGGCAGCCTCCACTTGTGCATCGCATCTGATGGTGGTTTGTTTCTTCTTTGGACCTTGTGCTCTTCTCTACACCCAGCCTTCTCTCAGTGACATTCTAGCCACCCCCATCCAAATTTTCTGTAATGTTGTCACACCAATGTTGAATCCTCTTATTTACACTTTGCGGAATAAGGAAGTTCAGGCAGCATTCAGAAGGCTGAAAGGTGGACCAAGTGTTTTCTCTTGAAGAAGGGAAGGGAAGATAACTCGAAAGAATCCACCAGCTTCATATTTGTGGGGTCCTTGGTGCTCTCTGAACTTGGTTGTTTTCTTGCAGGCATTTCATTACCAAACTAATCTCATCAATGCTAGGAGGGTTTGCTTTCTTTTTGTATACTAGCGGCTTGCTCTGTCAGTGTTGTTAATCTTAGGTTGTTATTTCATGTTAGTTTGTTTGTCTGAAGTGATTGTTCCTTGATTTAGTTCTTGATTGTTGTCTTAGTCTTAATCTTGATGTTAATCTCTGCTCAGCTGGGTGTGGATTGCTGCTGAGGAAATGGCTTTTTTGATTGTCTCTTTGGATGGTATGTAGACATTGTTTATCTTTGTGTGCTGGTTGATGACTGATTTGTTTGAATCCTAGGCTTCCAGGAAGTCTCTATCATTTTTGGACTTGGCTTGGTCTAGAATGCTCACAATTTCCCAGCCGAGTGTTTTCTTCTCTTGAAGAAGGGAAGACAACTAGAAAGAGTTCACCAACTTCACAATTGTAGCTCATGATGGCATGTTCAGGGCACACTGTGATCCCAGTCCAAATGTAGAACACGTAGCTCTTAGAGGTGAGCAGTTATAAGATTAACGTATAAAGCACTTTTATTTATTTACTTAAGACAATTTATATGGCTGCCCAACTCACTCTCAGTGACTCTGGGTGGCTTACAAGGATAAAAACCCTACACAAAAAGCAATAACATCTCCCTGGCAACAACAACCAGACAATCCACTTTATGAACTCCATATCTGTAAGGACCTACCTCAGCTAACCACCCAAGAAAGCAGAACTCTTGAAACAGGCATTGTCTCAAAAGGAACTTTTATTAGGGGTTAGTGACAGTAGGGAAGTCAAGGCGAGATCTGGAGGAAATTCTGCTTAAACAGTATAGTTAAACTAGCAATGTTCCTCCTCCCACCAAAGTCATAGTGTCCATTTGAAAACCAGCCAATCCGCAGGTGGTATGATGTTTGGGTAACTGGCACAGTTGATGTGCATCTCAAGGTCTTCTCCAGTTTCGTTTCTCCATAGCTGTCTCCCTGATAAGGAAGACACAATCATCTCTCAAGTGGATAGGGGCGGGAGAGGAAAAGCAGAAAGCAAAAGTTATCCCAAGAGAAAGAAAATTCCCCCCTCCCAATAGAATGGCAGGCCCCAAACAAGAGCACATATGTAGGGAAAACAATAAGGACTTGGGGGCCTGACATATGCCCCCCCCAGAAGAAAGGGAATTCCACCTAGAAAACAGAAAAGGGAAGGGAAAATAGACAATACAGACATATCAATCAGGTTTATCAGGATATTTAGCATGGAAACATTTGAGAAGTCTAGGGGCTCTAACATGTTTCTTGTACACCCACTCATTCTGGGCAGAAGGGAGATCCTTCCAGGCTACTAGGTACTGTGTCACCCCATGATGTTTTCAAGAATCCAAAATATCTCGAATTTCAAAGTGTTGTTCACCCTCAGCCATGATAGGCCTGGACACCTGAGGTGCAAGAGGCCTAAGGTTAGAGGTAACCTCCATTTTTAGTGAGCTGCAGTGGAAAACAGGGTGGATTTCCCATAGGTTTTTTTGGGGGCAAGTCCAATTCAACCGTCATAGGGTTGATGACGTGCTTGACAGGGAAAGATCCTACAAATTTAGGGCCTAATTTCTTTGAAGGTTGTAAAGATTGCAAATACTTAGTGGACAGGTATACCCTTTTTGTTCTTGCTAGATGGACTTTCTTAGGAAAGAGGACCCACACAGTCCCTCCCTCCCCGCTCTGGTGGATTGGGTAGTTAGTCTTTATGTCTAAATATGAGAAGTATGGAAAACAAAGTACAGTGGGGAAGGAAAATTATGAATTAGCAATACTGTAGCAATAGCAATAGCACTTAAGATTTAGATACCACTTAACAGTGCTTTATAGCCCTCTCTATGTGGTTTACAGAGTCAGCCTATTGCCTCCAACAATCTGGGCTCTCATTTTACCGACCTCAGAAAGATGGAAGGCTGAGTCAACCTTGAGCTGGTCAGGATCAAACTGTCGAACTACAGTCAGCCGGCATTCAGCAGAAGTAGCCTGCAGTACTGCATTCTAACCACTGTACCACCAATTAGTGTGTTAGAAGTCATTAGAACTTCATATAAAGCTTCTTCTAGAAGTCAAACAATATCATAAAATAGTATTAAATAACATTTTTTGTCCTATCAGTTATTTTAACTAAAATTGCACAATGGAGAAATGCCAAAATGATAACACTGGGAAACTGTGCCATTGTTTTGGAAAAAAAAAAGCATTTAATTATTTTTTTAAAAAGAGGCAGTATATTAACAAAATGTATGAGTTTCAATTACAGTTCTGCTTTTCAACTAGAATTCTACTAAAACAGAAGCTTCCATTTTTCTCTTCTATTAACCCTTACATTTGAACTTTACTCTAGTGCCAAGATAATTTTTGATGAGCGATAAATAAGATATTACACCTCTTTTTTTCTCTATGTTTTTTCCTGTGTTTTAAGTCATTCTTGCATTAAAATTACTTTGCATAACCTCATTCCAATAGTGAAATTCTCCAGCTGCGGATCCTTATGTATCAAAAATTGTCCCCTGCATACAATAAAGGAAATGCCAGCAAGAAATATTATTATTCCTGTATTTCCAGAGATACTATATTTTGTCTTTGTGTCTTTGTGTGTATGTGTAAACCCTAAAATTAGAAAGGAGAGAACTAAAATATTTTAAAAAAGCATACTCAATGGGTACAAATTGTTAATTGAATATGAATTGAGGGCAGAGGAAGAAGAGGAAACATTCAGAGTTCAATTTCTAAATATAGAATAGAATTATCTAGAAGCGGTTGATATTTGGTTCACCTGTATTTGAAGTCCTGTTACACTGGATTCTTTGGTTTTTCTTTCTGGCTCCCATAAGGGATCTAAAAATTCCTACTTACTCACAGTAGCTTTTCAAAGGGGGCTACCCTTGAAAAGTATTCGGAGACTACAGTTGGTCCAGAATGCAGCCGTGCGAGTGATAGTGGCTGCTCCTCGATACACCCACGTTACACCTATCCTCCGTGAGCTGCACTGGTTGCCTATTGGTCTCTGGGTCCAATTCAAGGTGTTGGTCATTACCTTTAAAGCCCTATATGGCTCAGGGCCAGGCTATTTGCGAGACCACCTACTACCTCATAGTTCCCTACGTCCGGTTAGATCCCACAGGCTGGGCCTCCTTCAGGCCCCGTCGGCCAAGCAGTGCCATTTGGCGGGGCCGCAGAGGAGGGCCTTCTCTGTGATGGCGCCCACGTCTTGGAATCAGTTCCCCCTGGAGATTAGGACCGCTCCCACCCTGTTGGTCTTCTGTAAGCTACTTAAGACCTGGCTTTTCCAGCAGGCCTGGGGTTTATAAAACCTAACCCCTGAATGATTGTCTTTGTACTGTTGTTTTGTTATGTTTTATGTGTTTTTTATTGTTAGCCGCCCAGAGTCCTTCGGGAGTGGGGCGGCTTATAAATTTTAAAAATAAATAAATAAAATAAAATAAATAAAAGAGATAAACCATCTCAAGAAATTAATCCTCAGCCTTCCGGTCTGATGCCATGACGAAACGGGTGGAAGAAACTGGGGCTCCAGCTTCTTAGCCTGATTTTGTTTGGTCCAGCGAACCCAAGGGGTCGGAAAGTTTCTCTGGAGGGGCAACGAAGAAGAAGGGAAACTTTGGGAGTTTGGCCCAGACGGCGGTCAGTCCAAATGAACTGAAGAACCTCTTCAAAAGGACAAAGAAAGGTTGCCTGTAAGCACAGACAGTCTAAGTCATGAGGGGGGACATGATAGCAGTGTTCCAATATCTCAGGGGCTGCCACAAAGAAGAGGGAGTCAAGCTATTTTCCAAAGCGCCTGAGGGCAGGACAAGAAGCAACGGATGGAAACTAATCAAGGAGAGAAGCAACCTAGAACTAAGGAGAAACTTCCTGACAGTTAGAACAATTAACCAATGGAACAACCGGCCTCCAGAAGCAGTGAATGCTCCAACACTGGAAGTTTTTAAGAAGAGACTGGACAACCATTTGTCCAAAATGGTATAGGGTTTCCTGCCTGAGCAGGGGGTTGGACTCGATGACCTTCAAGATCTCTTCCAACTCTATTATTATTATTATTATTATTATTATTATTATTATTATTATTAAAAAAAGTGAGGAGTTGTGGCGTGGCGCAGAACAGCTGATGGTCAACAATGTGTTGAAACTGGGTGAGACTGTTTTTATTCCTCTTCCTTATGGACTTGGAAAGAGTGATCCCCTGATTGGAAAAAAATTCCGAAGTAAAGACCCCAGAAAGACTAGAGGAGAAGGGAGTTAAAAGCAGCAAGAAACTACAAGAGGGGGGAGGAATTTAAGAAATATAAAAGAATACCTAAAATGGAACTCAGACTCACTTAATGAAAAACTGTTTAATTCCTAGGACATGGAAAATCTTTTTAGATTAAATTTTCAGGGGAAATAACTTAAAGAGAACTTTAAAAGAAAACATTTTAAACCCAGATACAGACAATATAGTGAATAAGGACATATAGTGGTGAAAGGAGATGCTACAGCAATACCAACTATTAAAAGAACTTGAAAAGTTTTTGACCTTGAAACAACACCTTGTGTAAACAAAGTGCCCTTATATGACTTTACATGAGAAAAGACTCTCTACAATTATATCATTTGACCCTGGATATAACTAAAACAGGAATTATTTGGAGACACGGGCTTTTTATATCTTTGATCTGACTGGAGCATTTGGATTTAGCCTAAAATAGTTGGCTCATTTTTATGGTTGGATTTTAGCCTAAGATAGTTGACTTTTTCCTTTTTCTCTTTTTATTTTATTTTTCTCCTTGTGGATTTAGATTTAGCCTAAAGTAATTGGCTCATTTTATGGTTTGGATTTTAGCCTAAGAGAATTGGCTTTTTTTCTCCCTGTGGATCTACTGTATTTTCCGGCATATAGGACGACTCGGCGTATAAGACGCGATGGCGGCTACTTTGTAGCCGTCCTCCTGGGTAAGTGTTTGAATCGCTATGAACAGTGGACATCAGCTGTTCAGTGGTTCAAAAACCCCCTCCCGGGCAAAGGGGGGGGTAGAGAGGTGTCTGAATAGTGGTAGAGCCTCTTATGCACCCCCAATTTTTTTGGGGGGGGTGAAAAGAGTGCTCCCATGGAGTTCAGACTGTCTCCGCTTCCCAGCTGCTTTTGTCCCTAGGGACAAAACAAGCCGCTGCAACCACCTCCGCGATTAAAGTTAACTGGTGAGTTTTTTTTTAGAAGCGGACAGAGCTGAGTAGAGGATTTAGTTTTTGCTTTCTTGGATTTTATTTGGATTTTAAGTTCAAAGATTTATTTTTACTTTTATATTCCCTCTTTTTATTTTTTTTTCCTTTGTTGAAAGGGAAAGTAAAATGGCGATCAACAAGTCTTTTGGTGTTTTTTTTTCGGAAGGCAGAATGGCGATCGGCAGGTTTTTTGGGGTTTCTTTTTTCTCTTTCCCTTTTCCTTTTTTCTGTTTTATTTTTAATGATCGGAATGGAGTGTTAGTATTATTATTTTTGTACTTTTTTGGTTTGTTTTTTGTACTGTTTGTATTTTAAAAAAATGGAATGGATTTTTTCTATTTAATTATTCTTTTTTCTTTCTCTCTTTTCTTTTTTTTTGAACTCCTTTTTTATTATTATTATATTTTATTTTTTATTATAATGATCTCCTTTTGAAGGATTTTCTTTTTGATTTTATGGAGTTAACTTCCTTTTTTCCTTTGTTTAATTTTTGCAATTTTTAAGAAGGAGTAAAGATTTTTTTAAGATGGCTCCAAAGCGTCCAGTAATTCCTACAGCTTCTAAAGTGGCTTCTTCTTTGGTGTCATCATCAGCGCAACAACCTAAATTAATAGCCTCATCTTCTTCTTTGCTACAGTCAACAATGGTGAAGGATTTGCAAGATATGATGGGAGATGTTATACTTCAAATTAGGGGAGAAATGAAAGATATTCTAGAGGAAAACAATAAGACTTTGAGACAAGAGATAGTTTTGGCTTTAAAAGGAGTTGCCTCTGTTCTTGAAAAGTTGAATTCTCGTGTAGAAGAAGTAGTAGAAAAAGTGGAATTGATGGAGGAAAAATTTGAAAGTATGGAAAAAGAGATGAAAAATTTTCAAGATGAGATCCTTATGCTTCAATATAAACAAATGGAATATGTTTTAAGAATCAGAGGTCTGGGTGAGTCTGTGCAAGGAGATCTGAGAGAGATGCTTGCAAAGGACTTTGCTGTGATTTTGAATAGAGAAAAAGAGGAAATACTTAGTGAAATTGAACAGACATTTAGAGTTAATTCTGTGGTGGCAGAGCAAAAGAATTTGCCAAGAGATGTGGTAATATACTTTGGGAAAAGATCCCTGCGCAATGAAATTATACAAGCTTTTTATAAGAAGAGGTTTCAAATTGCTTCACAAAATGTTATAATTTTAAAGGAGATCCCATCTAAAATTTTAAGAAGAAGAAAGGAGTTTGCTTTTTTATCAGACGAACTTAAAAAGAGACAAATTTTGTTTAGATGGGATGTTCCGACTGGAATGGTGGTGAATTACCTGGGGATACGTTATAGTCTTAATACTTTTTCTAAAGCAAAAGACTTTTATACTTCGGTCCTGGGGGTATGTTCATCGCCACCTATCACGTTTAAAGTTTTGGAAGATAAAAAGGCAGAATTGCAATCTGAAGTGCTTACACTTATGAAAATTGGGAAACTTCAGTTTGAGGGGCCTCAACAAGTAGAGATGGAGGAGCAGAAGACAACCGGTGTAACATACAATTGTAAAGAAAAGGATCAACAGAAGAAGATCAAGGAAGTTTCACAAGTATTGGTTCCTGAATCTGCGGGAGAAGTAGGATTTATAAACTCCTCGGAGCAACCTTTAAGGGCAGAACTGCAGTGTGAAGAGCCTATATTAATTAAAAATGGGAAATTTCAGTTTGAGGGGCCTCAACAAGTCGAGGTGAAAGAGCAGAGGACAACTTGTGCAACATATAAACGTAAAGAGAAAGACCAACAGAAGAAGGAGGTCAAGGAAGCCTCACAAGTATTGGTTCCTGAGTTTGTGGGAGAACCAGGACTTACAAATTTTTTGGAGCTACCTTTAAGGGCAGATTTTAAAGTACTTCTTTCGAGATTTATGGACAAGAGAGACTGATAAGGATTGTGTTTACAGTGGATGGAACTGGTTATTGGAGAGAAGACTATGGAGATCGAATGAAAATTTTAGATAAGAAGTTTAAGTTTAAGTATTTAGTTTAAGTACTTAGAAGACTATTGAGATTGTGGGAGAACTAAGATTTATAATTTTTTTTGGGAATTACCTTTAAGAGGTTTATGGATAAGAGAAGGAATGTGTTTACTGTGGAGGAATTTGTTATTGGTAAAGATTTAAGCAGGTATAAGGGAATTTTAATGTTTTAAGTTATGTTTATGGGATCTATTATTATTATTATTTTTTAGAGAAGCTAATTTGTTTAATTAAACGTATTTAGATTTGTTTAGGATTTATATTACCTTTAAGAGGTTTATGGATAAGAGAAGGAATGTGTTTACTGTGGAGGAATTTGTTATTGGTAAAGATTTAAACAGGTATAAGGGAATTTTAATGTTTTAAACCTGAACTTTTTTTATTAGGTATAATGCCAGAAAAGACTGATAAACAAAGCATATATTTGATTTTACATGTAACAACAGCGGTGAGAATTGAGTTTTTGTATGCTCTGGCTGGTGTCAGATTTGATGCTGTCCAGCCACTGTTTTAACTGGTGGCCTGGTTTCCTTTTAGCACTAGCTCTTCCAAACATAATTCCTTTTTCCATTGAAAAGTTTCTTCAGATAATCTGGTTCCAAAGGCTCAGCAAATTCCAAGCAGGGCTCACTCAGAGATCTCATCAACTGATACTTAGAATCACCGTGTGCCTTTCATTCAAGCGCTGTGACACTCTATGTACTCAAAGAGACTTATGACCATGGAATGTGCTGTTCTACAGAGTCATCATACTTGACAGAATTTCCTAGAAAGAGACCATGATGTAAATTAGATACTACCATATACTGGACTTCTGATGGAATTTACTTGGATTTACTAGAATTATTTTTCTGCTAGAGATTTCATTTTTTCTTGTTACTGAGGAGAAGATATATGACCAACTGGAAGACCTTTTGAATTTGCCCCCAGGTTTTGTAGGTGACCACTACACATGATGTGCACCAAAGAATTCCCAGTGTCCGATTCCTTCAGAAACAATTCACAAGCCTTCTCTGTTTAAATGAAAGGCTCATTTGTATTTAATCCCCATTTCTTTTTACACATTCTAATCTGCATATGAATTAAGATGACCAGTCAAAACAAATTTATAAGTGACATTTAATTTACATATTTAGTTAGAGTTCTCAATCACATACAGAAATATATTCATACATTAATTTGTGATATTATTTATTTATACATTTTTGTATAAATTATAAATGTATTATAATTATTGTATAAATTATAAATGTGTTATTATAATTATACATTTATAATTCCTTTCCAAAAGTCTATGGAGATTCTCAGCCATCCAGGTCATAGTTATCACAAAGATACATTTTCACGAGGCAACTGGAATTTCTTGTTTTTCTTTGAAGAAGATTTGCTTTTCATCCAAGAAGCTTCTTCAGCTCTGACTGGATTGTGGGGAATGGATGGACTTATACCAGCTGTCTGCAAGCAGTATAGGTCCTTCCATTCCCCACCATCCAGTTAGAGCTGAAGAAGCTTTTTGGATGAGAAGTGAAACATCTTCAAAGAAAAACAAGAAAGTCCAGTTGCCTCATGATAAAGCATCTTTGGGATCCTTTCCAAAAATAAAAAAGTTTCTGACCCATTTGAACCTCGGAACAATGCAACACAGAAGGACAAATCTAATTGTACATTGCTTTTTGGCCTTAATGTGCTTAAAGGTAAGGAGGATTGCTAACATCTTCATATAAGGGTTATCAAGCAAATAGAAAGATTTGTTAAAACTTTCTCTTCATGAGTTGATGCTTATCATTCAGTTCGGGTCTCATCACAATGATAAAACATTTGGGAAGGAAGATGCACACCAATAAGCCAGCACTGGAGGAGATCATGGAGAAGATCTCCACAGTCAGCATATATTTTCCCCTTGTGCTTAGATAGGTTGGAATGAAGCACAGCCAAACACTGCAGAAGACCAACATGCTGAAGGTGATGAATTTGGCTTCATTGAAACTATCAGGCAACTTCCTAGCTAGAAAAGCAGCAGAGAAGTTAACAAGAGCAAGAAAACCCATAAAACCCAAAACACAGTAGAACATAACCGAGGCTTCATTGCACTCCATGATGAGTTCTTCAGACACTGAGTGTACATCAAAATCTGGGTATGGTGGGGACATTATCAGCCACACAGCACAAAAACACATTTGAACAAGGGAACAGGATAGAAGAATAAAAGTGACCATTCTTCCCCCCACCCATTTCCTCAATCTGGAACCAGGTTTGGTGGCCATGAATGCTAGAACCACAACAAAGGTTTTGGCCAAGACACAAGAAACTGCCACAGAAAAGATGAGGCCAAAAGATGGTTGTCGAAGGAGACACACAATTGTGTTGGGTCTCCCAAGAAACAGAAACACGCAAAGGAAAGAGAGGAGGAGGGAAACTAGGAGGATGTAGGTGAGATTCCGGTTGTTGGCTTTGACAATGGGAGTGTCTTTGTGTTTCATGAAGATTGTGATTACCAAAGTTGTCATTAAAGAAAAGCAAAGAGAAAGAACGGTCAGACTGATCCCCAAGGGTTCCTCATAGGACAAAAAGGTGATCCGCTTTGGAATGCACATATTTTTGTCAGGATTTGGATATTGATCTTCTGGACATGGAGAACAGTCATCTACATCTGAAAAAGAACATAGTGGGATTGATACAGTGCATTAGAGACAGTGTTGTACCTCCTGGTTTAGTCCCATTATATTTGGAAAATTCCTACCCTTCTTTGTTGATATTTTCCCCTCTGGACACAGAAGACAAACATAGCAGCAAAACGACTCCCCTTCTATCTTTTTCTTGCTGTATCCTGTCTCACAAGGATCATTACACAAAGATAGAGGTAATGCCTACCAATGAATGAAGAAGAATATTTTAAGATACACAGGGGAAAAGAATTGCTTGGAGAGCTACTGTTACAGTGGAATCACTAGCATAAAAATGGATTTATGTACTAAGTAATTCAGTACAGAAGTAAAGCAATGACATCATTTTAGAAGTAATTGGTCTGAAATTATAATTCATTAAATATCCACCCTTATTGGCATTTATGGACTTTTATAATCATCATCACCACTCTCGAAAAATAATTTTGGTGCTGGTTAAATAACAATTTTTTTCTCAACTTCTGAATTTTGAAGTCACTAGATTTATTAAATTTAGAACACTGGATTGTAGATTTTACTTAAAAACCATGAAACTATTGTCTATAATTAACAGAGGGCCAAGGTAAAGAGTACAATATTTTAGGTCAACTATTACAAAAGTAATCATTCTTACTTCTATGGAACATTTGTACTTAGGTTAGTTCAGAGATGATGCTCCAAGACTTTCAACAATACATTTTTTTTTTGCTACCTAAAGGAAGGGAGACCAATCTAGATTGAAAGAACTAACCTGATTAAAACCTACTGGCCACGTGATGGAATCTACAGAAATATTGAAGAACTTGTCTTCTGGAGCTGTGGGATCTATCATCCCAATTTTGACCGTAACAAAGGATTGGTTTGGGAATGAGATCCAGTTGATAATATCATATCCACCAATGAGTTCTCCATTTTCATTAAAGGAGATCTTCTCACCAACACTGTTGTTGAATCTGACACTTCTCAGAAAAGAATGAACCTGAAATACAGAGACAGACAGAGAAGAACAAAGAGAGAAAAGTACAGAGGAATATATTCAAAACATAGATAGGGATGTTTCTTGAAACAAAGAAAATATAAACACTTAAAAAAAAAACTTTAGTTGTAGGCCAGTATTAAACAGATAGCAATCATTCCAATATAGAGCTAGAGGTAAAATATTAGATTACTAAAATAAAATTAAAATATAATTGTTAAAAAACCCCAGCAATATTTTTTTAGAACTATTGTAGTTTAATTGCTAAAGGCTCTTAAGCCAGATGACTACTGATAAATATATAAGAAATACTAGGAGATACAGGTATATGGCTATAAAAATTAATACTATTCTTATAAAGAGCTTTAGACTTGCTGCAGCCATGCTAAAGTTAGATACGAATTATTGTAGTTAAAATCCAAAAGACTGGAAGCAAGATAATAACAAGATAAAAGAAAATGTAGTTGAAAAGGTTTATGTGTATGTGTGTATACACTTATACACACACACACACACACACACACACACACACATTTTCCAGTTACATTATGTTTTACCGTATTATTGTTTTATAAATTTGAATATATTATCTATAAGGGAATGTAGGCCCTTCCTCATACTTCACAGAGTATATTGTTGATACCAATGATAGATTTTGTCTACAGATGTAAAACTATAAAGAAAGCAGCTTGGAAGAATCATTGTGTGTCACCAAGAAAGTTTTGGACAATTTTCTCAATTTCATTGATAGAAACATATTCTAAGAGATATGGTTATAATGTTATAGAATTCAATTTGCAATGTTAACATAATCTTATAAATATTTCAGTTCGTTAATCCTTTACTACATCTCACTTTTAGATCTAAAGACAACCCCCCTAAGAATATTGTTTGTTAGAGTTTGCAACTACAGATGTGGTTGTCCAAAGGTGTTTTTAAAAAAGGCAATTGGACTTTTTTATTTTTCTTGGAAGACGTTTTGTTTCTCATCCATGAAGCTTCTTCAGGTCTGATTGAATGGTGTGGAGTGGAAGGATTTATATTCCTTGCAGTCATCTGGTCATTGGCACTCTCCCTGAGAGTCATTGAGGCCACTTGGAAGTCTTCAAGGAAAAAAAAAAGTCCAGTTGTCTCTTGAAAAAGAACCTTTGGGACAACCATGACCTGGATGACTGAGAATCTCCATACACCTACATATATGTTTGTTTCTGCTTACAGGCTTACCTGCCACCACACTTGATTGTGAAACTCTTTCCTTCCTGCTTTCACTATTGTTGCGTCCCTAGATTTGGATAAATACAGAGATTGCAAAGCATGTGCCACAGCATAGACTGCATTGTAAATATTGTAACTCTGGCCACTGATGTGTGTTTCAAACACAGATGTAGGAAGGGTCTCAAGTCTCTCCTGTCCAGTACAAGTTGTCTCAGACACCTCTGATGTTGAATTAGGGAAGACACAACCGAATGCCTGTTCCCAGAAATCTTTCCGAAAATGATCATGATGATCATTGTTTGGACTTAGATTGTGGAAAAATTCCTGGAAGTCTTGGACTTCTTTTGTGTGAACTGCAAAGGATAAAGCACCGTGTAGGAAATGGACGTCCCATGATTTATGAAAGAAGATTGAAGTGTAATCTGTCTGAGCATTTATAAGCCAGATCTTTGGCTTCCTTGGTATATCCTCCACTTCTGAAAACCGGAGGAAACTTCTCAGAATTGTCATGGTATGAATTTTACCATATACAATTATCACATTGGCTGTGCTGTTCATGAGAACGTGGTATATACGTTGTCCTTCATCCATAACATCAGTAAAATCATTATAGAAATCGATATTTGGTAACTCTTCTATGAACTCAATGCAGATGCCGTACTCTGAAAAGGTGGGGACCACCTCCTGGACAAATTTCTCTGCTTTCTCATCCTTTACTACAAGAATTCCAACCCAGATCCATCTTAAGTATTTCAATAGCTGCATGAGGCCCTTATGTTCATGGGATTCACCTGGAAACATTTGTTGGAAAAAAACTGCTTGAGTCTCTTTATCCATGGCTGGAGCAGAGCCATAGGTCAACTGCAGGAAGACAAACATATGTGAATGCGAAGGTCTAAGTGAACCTCTGAAAATGTGTACATTCATTTGAGTCTCTGGGCGTCTTTGAGCTTATATACTGAAACTGTCAACGCTGCTAATATTGAATATTCTTGCTTTGACAAAATATGCAGAACTGTCTGGTATTTTTAGAGTTAATTCTGATGACAGAGAAAAGGGAGGGGAAATAACAAAAGCCCGGGAAAAGGAACGGAAGTGAATCTCTGCCCTCTGGGCTAATTGGAAGATGTGACTTGTGACTGCAAGATAAGGGAGGGGTTTAGCAAGAAAAGTTAGATGCGAGCAAGAGGAATTCAGATTCTGGCATAAACCTTCCGTTATGCCTGTGCCGACATTTTGAAGCAATAAAAGACTTTTAGGGAAATCAATGCCTGGAAGTTCTTTGAAGTGTTGCATTAGTCGGAACCATGACAGCATGCCAGAATCTACAAATTTTTCAAACCAATTAAGGGGTCCCGAACTCCAATCACTATTCCTAAACTAAGGGGTAGATTGATAAAGATTCGGGGAAGATCTCATTATGAAAGGGGAGAGATGGCTTGAGGCCAGCCCCTCAGTAGCAGCAGCTTCCCCAGGGACTGGAGCGGCAGCCAGCCAGCTGGGGGAGAAAGAATTCTGGCAGATCTCCCAGCTGGGAGTGAAGACTTCAAAAGCAGAATCAAAAGATAATGAAGCTTTGGGTGAGTCACTGGAAAGATTTCAAACCCCAGATGTGAAAAGCAGAAATTGATTCCTGCAGAGAGAAGCCTACAACCCTGCCCCTCGTAGATCAGATCCTGATTCCCCCGGCCAGGAACTGCAGTCCTGAAGACAGAGGGAGTCCCAGACTGAGGCCTCTGCAGCAATGGGCAGATTGGCACTCCCCACAGGTAGATGATCAGCAGCAGCTGAGCATACCACAGCTAATAGAGGCCTTGCAGTGGCTTGGGGTGATACAGAAGCCAGGAGATCAGCAGCTGGTGGGAGAACGACCACAGCAAGGGGACTGGCCACAGCCCCCAAACGTGCAACCCCAGGCATAAATCTGCAGCCAGGATGGGGCCAGCAGCGAGGAGATTGGCCATAGCCCCCAAACGTGCAACCCCTGGAGACAAACCTGTAGCTAGGATGGAGCCAACAGCAACAGCCCCAGTGGGGACCGCAACCACCTATAATGGCACCCCCTTTCAGAGCAACCTTCAATGGGGACCCAGAGAAGCTGGCTTTTTTCCTCAACCAAGTGCGCTCTCATTTGAATTGCTGGGCCTATCTCTACCTGGACCCAGGGGCCATGGTTGATGTCATTGCGTCCAACCTAGAGGGAGAATTCACCCAGTCGTCCATTGCAGTTGTTGAAACCTTATCGGGGCTCCACTTTAAGACCTCCCCCGAAGAAGGCACTTGGGCCCCTCGTAGTTGAAACGTATTCTTGACTCTAGAATCTTTAAAGGGAAATTGCAGGGCCTAGTACAATGGAAGGAATACCCATTGTCTAAAACCACCTGGGTGAAATCCATTGAGGTGAAAGCTGACAGGCTTGTCAAAAGGTTTCATGTGAAATACCCCAACAAACCCAAAACTAGTAATTAACATATGCTTTTGTTTACATTACAGGATCTGTCTTTTTTTGTAAGGGGGGCCGGATGTCAATGCTGCTAATATTGAATATTCTTGCTTTAACAAAATATGCAGAACTGTCTGGTATTTTTAGAGTTAATTCAGATGACAGAGAAAAGGGAGGGGAAATAACAAAAGCCCGGGAAAAGGAATGGAAGTGAATCTCTACCCTCTGGGCTAATTGGAAGATGTGACTTGTGACTGCAAGATAAGGGAGGGGTTTAGCAAGAAAAGTTAGATGCCAGCAAGAGGAATTCAGATTCTGGCATAAACCTTCCATTATGCCTGTGCCAACATTTTGAAGCAATAAAAGACTTTTAGGGAAATCAATGCCTGGAAGTTCTTTGAAGTGTTACATTAGTCGGAACCATGACAGAAACATTATGCAGTTGTCCTTATTTAGAAATATCAACCAAGATGTCCCTCTATATACTGAGGTTGACAAGAATAAAAGAAGAGGGAGCCCACCTATTCTCCAAAGCACATGAAGGCAGGACAAAAAGCAATAGGTGGAAACCTATCAAAGAGAGAATCAACTTAGAACAATTAATCAGTGGAATGACTTGCCTCCAAAAGTTGTGGGTGATCCATCACTGGAGGTTTTAAAGAAGAGATTGGACAGCCATTTGTAGAGAATAGTGTAGAGTTTGTTGCTTGAGCAGGGGATTAAACTAGAAGACCTCTGAGTTTTCTGACATTCAACTCTTAATTAAATGTCAGGCTTTGGGGAATGTTTTTCTATGCCCAATATCCTCAATGTCTGTTCAGAGTTATAATTACTCATACGTTATGGTAAACCTAGCAAGCAAAAAATGATATCTAAGAGTCTTGAAAGTTGCTCTGTTTTTTAAGAGAAAGAAGCATGGAGACCTCTGGAGAGGTATGGCCATATAATAAAGAATATCTTCAGCACATCTTACCTGAGGAACTTTGTAGATGCACAATATAGTTGCCATGTGAAGAGAGATATCAGGTCCCCCAATGACTGCAGCCAAAAGTTTTGGGACCCCACACTTGTAGTTAGGGATGAATTTGCCCTGAGTGAAAGGCAGAACCATTGAGGCAAAGTAGGTCCAGCTTGGGCTGAAATGGCTGTTAAAAATATGGAAGCCCAGCGTGACATTGGGTAGGATCTGCCGATTTTTATTGATCTCTTTTAGAGTAAACGCTAAGGCCAGGACATGCTGGTAACTCTGAAAAAGCATTCTGTGAAAAAACACATGAAGAAAGGTCTGCTTCAAATCATGGCACCTGGTATCCTTAAATACCAAACATAATATTCCAAATGGGGTCTGACTAAAGCCTTGTACATCAGGATTAGGACCTACATTTTCCTGCTCCTGTTCCCTCTAGTGATGCATTCACCTTTACTATTCAGCTCGGATCCTGGAAAATGCAAAGCAAAATGCTAGCACATATATTCCCCTCCAGGAACTGGAGTTATTTATATTACAAAACAAACACTGGGTTGAAATTGGAATCACTATTTCTTAATAAATGAGAAAGGCCCAGTATCAAACTGCAGCTTTTAAGAATGGCTTATATCCAGAAGGAAATTCTGAAAAAATATTCTGTGAAAAAACACATGAAGACTGCTTCATATCATGGTACCTGGAATCCTTAAATACAAAACATATAATATTCCAAATGGGGTCTGACTAAATATTCCTGTTCCCTCTAGTGATACATTCACCTTTACTATTCAGCTTGGATCCAGGAAAATGCAAAGCAAAATGCTAGCATATATATACCCCTCCAGAAACTGGAGTTATTTATATTACAAAACAAATACTGGGTTGAAATTGGAATCACTATTTCTTAATAAATGAGAAAGGTCCATTTTAAAGCAATAAAAGACTTTTAGGGAAATCAATGCCTGGAAGTTCTTTGAAGTGTTACATTAGTCGGAACCATGACAGCTGTATTTTGATACCAGAAATATCAAACAGATAATTCATCAGGGGAAATAGGCCCTTCCCCCAAATTTTAGTTATAGTTACATCTTCATAAATACATTCTTTTATGGTTATAGATATTTGATGAGTTTACGCAGATGCTGAAATTTCACTTCACATAATGTAAACCTAGGCATTTTATTTAAAACATGTTTTTTCAGGAGCCTTTGTGAGTAGAGGAAAACATTTCAAGCATCGTGTGATTTAGCAGCATGGTCTAGAGTCTGACAATAAATTGATGATGTACTTACACAGATCCATTATGAAGTGCCTGAGAAGGATGTTGACTGAAATCAATAGGATCAGAAAATGTAAACAATACAGAAATAATGGCAGCAATGTTGATGTCTCCAATCTGATGATAGGTGTGATAAATAGGAAGAGGCTCCTCAAAGTCACACTGAAGGCTAGGATCCTTGCACACCATTTGAGGCATTGCTATTAATAGCAACTCTTTGAATACAAACATCTTCCATGTCTTCTTTCTGTGTACAAATGCCTCTGTCTGCCACAAGATATTTTACACGTATCCATCTGACCTGTCCTGTTGAGATGTTCTTCAGATACAAATAGCAATATACTATCAAAGCAATTCATGGAGCCCTGGGGCTCCCAGCCATGGGATGGAATATCATGGGGAAAATAAGTATTGTCCTTCAGGCCCAGTTCCTCCTTTTTCCATGGGATCCCACAGGATCTGGAGGAGAGAAACTGGCTAATTTCATAATGATAGTGAGACTGTCACATACGTGAACATTGTCAAAACATTTGAAGGCCTCCTGAGGCAGGAAGGCATGAGCCATAAGAGAAAAATAAAATCATTATATTCATTAATGAAAATACAAATGTAACTATAGGCATTGATATATAGATACATTCTATTCTATTCTATTCTATTCTATTCTATTCTATTCTATTCTATTCTATTCTATTCTATTCTATTCTGTTCTGTTCTGTTCTGTTCTGTTCTGTTCTGTTCTGTTCTCAACCCATTTGTCCTGTCATATATTATATATATATATATGTAAGAAAAAAATAGTTAACAGGTTAAACAACTGCAAAATTAAAGTTCAAGGCCCTCTGTTAATAATCTGTTATTATAATTTATTCGTAGAAAGCCTGCAAATGTAAAAAAGAGGCTTTTTATCATTTATGGTAGACATGTAATAAAGCAAATAAATATTGCAGTAGGATTCACAACTTAATACTGAAGATTCTCAAACGGAATATAATTATAAAACCAGAAACTATTCATTTGGGTTTCATGGAAAAAGACTTGGAAAAAAAATGGAACTTTGATGTTAATATATGTTGATGGTGACAGGATTAGTTTATGCACAAAAATGAAAAGACATTTTGATTCCCATAATTGATGAATGGCTGTAAACGTTGATGGAGTTTGCAGAGATAGCTAAATTAACTGCTTTGATTAAAGAAAAAAAACCCACAATTATTTTTGTTTCCACTTGGAAACTGCTTCTGGACTTTGTGCTTGAGGTGGAAAAAAAATGAAAGTTTGGTTTTGGGTTTTACCGATTAAATAGGTTTGTTGTTATAGAAATGGCTATTTTTTACTATTACGTAAAAGTAAAAAGTTGAGTTTTGATGGTATTATTTTATTCTACCGCACCAAAAGGAGTTTAAAATCAGTGCTTTTTCTTTCTTTTCCCCCTTTCCCCTGCACTTTTCCTTTCCCTTCTCCTCCCCTATTTTCCTACTATTTTCTTTTGTAGTTTTGTATTTTATAATATAAATCAATAAAGAAAGTCTACAATGGTTTCTTATCTACCACAAATCATTATCTCTGATCTGGCCAGGATCAAATTCTCTCTTTTGGTTCTTCATAGTGAAATCTTTCATTAGGCTTTTAATTGGGAATTATCCCAACAATTGCATCTCATTTTTGGAGTTCTTTAGTCTCTGTTGTAAATATCTCTGCAGTATCCATTCTTGAAAAAATCTCCTTAAAAACACAACATTCCTCTTGCCAAGAAAATCCAGTCCATCCTTCTTCAATTCCGTTATCTCAGAAATTCTTATATTTATATTCCTTTCCATCTTTTCTGGAAGACCTATAACTTTCAAACCAACTAATTTCTCACAGATGAAGGAAATATACATGTCCCAGGATAATGTTGCAGGATCCAACCTGGGTCGGTCACCGGGATCAGAGGTTTAGTCTTCCGATCTTTTGGACTGATGCTAGATCCCATCCTCAGGAAATGTCTCTATACCAGAATGTGTGCTTTATGCTACTCTATGCACCAATGGAAAGGCATTACAAAAAAATTACATTTTTAGAATGGCTCTGTACCTAATCAAAAAGGGTACCATTGAAGGAATGTTTTTGACATGAACATCCAGAGAATGGGTACAAACATGTCAGAGAGGTGATGCTGTGCATGCATGTATTCTGCCCAGGCAAGATTGAGACAGGCATGTTCAGCACATGTTCAGATTTGTGCTAAGTTTGTCATTCTGAGTGGGCACTGTTAAAAGTAGTGTCTGCAGGTGATTGTGAACTTCAACAGTTTAAACAAGTTCCTGCATTTGAGAATAATATGGCAGCCTCAGACTCCAAAGAAGCACTTGATAAAGTGGCTATTTGAGAGTAAGACATCAATTTGATATAAAACTGTTTCCTGAATTAGCCAATTGGGGTCACTTAGAACTAAGATACATAATATTAATGGAGGTGATTGCAATATGATGATGAAGCCCTGTCATTGTCAGTTCTATAGGATACCCAATGGTGAATCCAATCATTGTATTAAATTTAGTATTTTCATTAGCTGAAACCATCAATGTATGATATCTGTTCTTTTAGAATGGATGTTTCCTGTTGCATTTTGGAATTACACATATTCATAAGGCATGTATTGTAAAAATACCGCATCATTGTTTAATGTGATGTGAAGAAAATGAAGACCAGCTGGATGGAACTGATGAAACAGATATTATTAAAAATCATTAAAAACTAACTGGTTAGAACTGAAGAAGCTGATGATATCTCATCCCAAGGTATTGGATATCTCACCCAGTGCAACCATGTCACATCATTCTTAGTTTTTCCTCCAGTGGCACTGAACCAACCTTTGGACCTTTTTAACACCCTCACTTCCTGTGTACACCAAGGGGAGTTTCAGGACTGATCAACTAGAAGTTATACAGGCATGATTCTGTCCAGGGTCTTACCTGCTTTCTGATTTTATTTGTGAAAAAAACCTCCATAGGAGTTGTTCATTTGTGACAAAAACTTTCACAGGGCCATGCAGCAGAATTCCTAGGATATCTTCCAGTTCCTTCTGAAACTCAAGTAGATCCATCAGTTGCCAAGGATAAACTTTTCATATAGGTCCTACCTTGCTGCAATAGGAATGAGCATTGGAAATTCTCACAGCCACCAGGATGTGGTCTGGCCATGACAGGGGATAATGACAGATTCCCACAACAGATGACATTACTATTGTTCTGACAAGAAAATTATATCCAATACTGATTATAAGACATTTACAACAATAATAGCCGAAAGGATAATTTTTTTTTTGAATAACTACATCCACCCAGATCAAAATGGATTTTTACCAGGACAACAAATAAAAAATAACATGAGGATACTACTGAACACTTCAGAATTTTACACAGTCCATCCTGAAAGACAGGCTACACTGGTTTTTCTTGATGCCCAGAAGGCATTTGATAATCTGAATTGGAATTTTATTATAACACAATTGTACTATATGGATTTTAGGACAAAATTTGGAAAGATGGTTGAGAAAATATATACTAAACAAACAGCTAGGGTAATTATAAATGAGGAAATGACAGGAAAAAATGATATAACCAAAGGAGTAAGTCAAGGATGCCCACTTTCCCCTCTTCTATTTATTTTATCATTAGAAATACTTCTTACAAAAATCAGAGAGGATCAAGAAATAAAGGGTTTAAAAATTAAGAAGGAAGAATATAAGGTCCAGGCCTTCGCTGATGATTTGGTATTTATTTTGGAAGATCCATTAGAAACTGGCTTTAAATTGATTCAAAAAATAGAAAAATTTGGTGAGGTAGCCTGACTTAAGATTAATAAGAATAAATCCAAATTAATAACAAAAAATCTTACA
The DNA here is from genome assembly GCF_016545835.1 of Crotalus tigris. NCBI lineage: Eukaryota > Metazoa > Chordata > Lepidosauria > Squamata > Viperidae > Crotalus > Crotalus tigris. The sequence goes on along the minus strand of NW_024100588.1, from coordinate 1,094,597 downwards.
AAGGCACAGGAAAGTGAACTGGAAGATAAAACAAAGATAAGTATAACCAAGAAAATAAAATATTTAGGGATCTGGCTTACAGTGAAATGTTCCTCAATTAAGGAGGACAATTATGATAAAATATTACACCAGATAAAAAAAGATTTAGAAAATTGGGAAAATTTGCAAATTTCATTTTTAGGGAGGACTGCTATGGTCAAAATGAATGTATTGCCAAAAATATTATTTCTGTTCCAGGTTATTCCAATAAAATTAGAGAAAACATTCTTTCAAGAATTAAATAAATTGGTCACTAAATTTATATGGCAAAAGAAAAACCCAGGATTAAATTAAAACTCTTGCAAGATATGAAAGATAAAGGGGGATTGGCATTACCAGAGTGGGAAATATACTACCAAGCATTGAGCTTAACTTGGGTAAAAGATTGGATGGATTTGAAAAATACTAGAGTTTTAACAATAGAAGGACATGACTTGCAAGCAGGGTGGCATGCATTCCTATGGGACGAAAAACATAAAATACACAGATACTTTCAAAGACATATAGTTAGGAATGCATTGCTACAGACTTGGGAAAAAATTAAACAAAAACATTATATAAGAATTCCAATATGGTTATCCCCAACAGAAGCTCTGAAATACCCAAACCTACTGGATATAAATAAGATAATTACATACAAGGAATTAGTAAATGAACAGGGAAATCTGAAAACAAAACAAGAATTGGAACAAGATATTGGCAGAGAGATTGACTGGTGGACATTTACACAAATTCAATCTAAATATACAGAGGACAAAAAATTATATGAAATACAAAAAGAGCCACAAGAAGTGGATAAAATTATGCATGGAACAGAAATAAAATTAATTAGCAATTTAAACAAATACCTATTGAGATATAAAATGGAAGACAAGGTTGTTAAAGACACAATGATTAGATGGGCAAAATTTTTTGGATATAATATAGAATTGGAGAAATGGGAATAAATATGGGAAATAAATATAAAATTGACTATGTTGGAGGCATTGAAGGAAAACCAGTTGAAGATGTTTTACAGATGGCATCTTCTACCAGCAAAGCTTGCCAAGATGTTCCAGAACAATTTGCCAACATGCTGGAAATGTAAAAAAGTACATAGAACATATTATCATTTAGGGTGGACATGCCCAGTTGTGAAAAAATACTGGACTACAATAAGAAGATGGATCGAAGAAATAATAGACCAACCCGTAGATTGGAAACCAGAGATCTTTTTTGTTGGGTATTTTAAACAGAAAATATAGTAAAGAAATATGGTACTTAATTTTACATATAATAACGGCGGCAAGAATAGCATATGCACAGTGCTGGAAAAATGAGAATATACCATCAGAGGAAGAAGTGATAAGAAAAATCCTGGACTGTGCTGAGATGGACAAATTAACAAAAGAGATAAAAAAAAGGAAGACACAGAGTATTATATAGTATGGAACAAGTGGTATGACTGGTTGGAGACTAGAAATAATAGAGGAGAATAAATATGGAAAGGTCAAAAGTGAAAATATGTGTACAATAATGTATAATAATAATAATATGAATTATTCTTAGTAAGAAGTAGAATATGAAGGAAGAAAAATGTAAATAAGAAACAACGGGGCAATAAGGACAAATATTCTAAAGAAGAATAAGGGGGAAAATGTAAATAATAGAAAATTACCGTTACATAATTGCTGTTAAAAAAGGGGGGAGGAATATATACTGTGTGTGTACGTGTATGTGTGTTATGTTTTGCTTTGTTGGTTAAAATAAAATTAAAAAAAGAAAATTATATCCAGAATGATCTCATCAGTTGGCATTTAGAATCATTGTGTGCCTCTCATTCAAGTGCTAGATATTCTGTTCGGCTTATGACCATGGAATGTGCTGTTCTACACAGTCATCATACTTGATTGAATTTCCTAGAAAGAGACCATTATTTAAATTGGATATTAGCATTTATTTGACTTTTGATGGAATTTATTTGGATTATTTTTGTGCCAGAGATTTCATAGGCCTTTGCTACTGAGGAGAAGGTATATATATACAGCTGAAAGATCTTTTGAATTTAGTCCATTTTTCTTAGGTAATGCCCTACACATTATGTGATCTAGAAAACTGACAATGTTTGCATGCTTCAGAAACTATTCACAAGCCCTATCATTTTAAATGAAAAAGTCATTTGTAGTTAAGTCCATTTCTTTTTCACATTCTAGTCTGCGTATGAATTAAGATGACCACTCAAGACCAATTGACAATTCATATTTAATCTATATATTTAGTCAGAGCTGTCTATCACACAACAAAATATGCACATAAATCAATTTATGTTAGTTTTTATTTATCTGTCTATGGAGATTCTCGGTCATACGGTAGTTACCCCAAAGGTCCTTTTCAATGCAAGATGCTTCTTAGGCTTTGGCTAGATGATGGGGAATGGAAGGATTTATACTCCTTGAAGACAGATTGTCAATTGTATTGTAGAGAGTCGTTGAGGCCACCTGGAGATTTATGTGTGTCATCAGGGTCATCTGAGTATTGCGAAGTATTCCAGTTGCTTTGTGAGAAAGCACCTTTGGGATATTTGTTTATCTGTATGCTTTTATGGTACCATTTAAAGAAGGAAAAAACATTCTGAGCTATATAAATCTTAGGGGACAGAGCAAAATAGAAGGACAATCTTACTGCAATGGTTCTCTGGTTTAAATTTGCCAGTGTTGAAGATCTCCAACATCTACATATAAAGGATATCAGGAAAATGGAAAGAGTTGTTAAAACTTTCTTTTCATGAGCTGATGTTTATCATTAAGTTCAGGTCTGATCACAATGATAAAACACTTGGGAAGGAAGATGCACACCAATAAGCCAGCACTGGAGGAGATCATGGAGAAGATCTCCACAGCCACGGTATATTTTCCCCTTGTGCTTAGATAGGTTGGAATAAAGCACAACCAAACACTGCAGAAGACCAACATGCTGAAGGTGATGAATTTGGCTTCATTGAAACTATCGGGTAACTTCCTAGCTAGAAAAGCAGCAGAGAAACTTACCAGAGCAAGAAAGCCCATGAAGCCCAGAACACAGTAGAACATGACCGAATGTTCATTGCAGTCCATGATGAGTTCTTCAGACACTGAGTGTGCATCAAAATCTGGGTATGGTGGGGACATTATCAGCCACACAGCACAAAGACACATTTGAACAAGGGAACAGGATAGAATAATAAAACTGACCATTCTTCCCCCCACCCATTTCCTCAATCTGGAACCAGGTTTGGTGGCCATGAATGCTAGAACCACAACAAAGGTTTTGGCCAAGACACAAGAAACTGCCATAGAAAAGATGAGGCCAAAAGATGGTTGTCGGAGGAGACACACAATTGTGTTGGGTCTCCCAAGAAACAGAAACACGCAAAGGAAAGAGAGGAGGAGGGAAACTAGGAGGATGTAGGTGAGATTCCGGTTGTTGGCTTTGACAATGGGAGTGTCTTTGTGTTTCATGAAGATTGTGATTACCAAAGTTGTCATTAAAGAAAAGCAAAGAGAAAGAACGGTCAGACTGATCCCCAAGGATTCTTCATAGGACAAAAAGGTGATCCGCTTTGGAATGCACATATTTTTGTCAGGATTTGGATATTGATCTTCTGGACATGGAGAACAGTCATCTACATCTGAAAAAGAACACAGTGGAATTGATACAGTTGATTATTCACAGTGTTATACCCTCCCGGTTTAGTCCCATTATATTTGGAAATTTCCTACCCTTCTTTTTTGATATTTTCCCCTCTGGACACAGACGGCAAGCATAGCAGCAAAAAGACTCCCCTTCTATCTTTTCCTTGCTGTATCCTGTCTCACAAGGACCATTACACAAAGATAGAGGTAATGCCTACCAATGAATGAAGGAGAATATTTTAAGATACAGAGGGGGAAAGAATTGCTTGGAGAGCTACTGTTACAGTGGAATCACTAGCATAAAAATGGGTTTATGTACTAAGTAATTCAGTACAGAAGTAAAGCAATGACATCATTTTAGATGTAATTGGTCTGAAATTACAATTCATTAAATATCTACCCTTATTGGTATTTATGGACTTCCATTATCATCATCACCACTCTCCGAGAAGAATTTTTGTTCTGGTTAGATATCAATTGTTTTCTCAGCTTCTGAATTTTGAAGTCACCAGACTCATGAAATCTAGTACACTGGATTGTAGCTTTTACTTTAAAACCCCAAACATATTGTCCTTAATTAACAGAGGACCAAGGTAAAGGGTACAATATTTTAGATCAATTACAGGTAATCCGGAAGTTATGAGCGTTCAGTTAATGCTTCTTTGAAGGTACGCAATAAGCGCCCCCTAGTGTTCACCAGCAAGTCCCAAAATTATGAATATTGCAGCACCACGGTGGTTGTGTGCCCTTATGAGCAATGGCACTACAATATTTACCCTGGTTATTTCCTCCCTCCCCACCCTCGCTCCAAGTCTCCCTAGGCACCAGTTCATCAATACTCACCCTGCAAAAATCGAAATCCCTCACTTTCTTGGCCGTTCCAGGTCTTTGGTGCATTCATAGAGAATGGAGGCCTAAAGTAATGCAAGATCACACAACATCTGTGGAGTGAGATCTCACACTACTGATCTAGCATGATCTCATGGTATTTTAGGCCTCTGTTCACTGCAACAGAGAATGGAAGCAAAGCCGGAGGACGCTTCTGTGGCCCACTGGTGGCTCAATCCAGGCACTGGAGGCCTTTTCCAGGCCACTGCTTCCTGGATCTCAGGTCAGGGGAAGCTTCTGCAGCCCTCTGATGGCCCGATCCAGGCACCAGACACCTTCTCCATGCTGCTGCCACCCAGATCTAAAATCAGGGATGCTTCCACAGCCCTCCAGTGGCCCAGTCCAGGTGTTGGATGACCTCTCCAGGCCGCTGCTGTCTGGATCTGAGGCTGGGGGATGCTTCTGCAGCCCTCTGGTGGCCTGATCCGGGAACCGGACACCTTCTCCAGACCGGTCAAACCTGGATTTGAGGCTGCGGGATATCTCATGTGCACTTAATGATCTGTGTGCATTTTAATGAGCAAGGAAGTGATCTCGTTCAAGAAACGAGATTCACTTCCATGAGTTTTTGAGTTATGAGTGGAATGGGAGAGGCTCCATTACACTCGTAACTCAACGATTACCTGTATTATAAAAGTAATCATTCTTACAGATATTTTTTTTTCCTTCCATAGAACATTTGTACTTAGGCTAGTTCAGAGCTGATTCTTTTTCAACAATAAACATATTTTTATGCTAAACATATAAAGGAAGGAAGACCAATCTAGATTGAAAGAGCTAACCTGATTAAAGCCTACTGGCCACGTGATGGAATCTACAGAAATATTGAAGAAATCTGGAGCTCTGGGATCTACCATCCCAACTTTGACCCTAACAAAGGATTGGTTTGGGAATGAAATCCAGTTGATAATATCATATCCACCAATGAGTTCTCCATTTTCATCAAAGGAGATCTTCTCACCAACACTGTTGTTGAATCTGACTCTTCTCAGAAAAGAATGAACCTGAAATACAGAGACAGCCAGAGAGGGACAAGGAGAGAAAAGGGCAGAGGAAAGAGAAAAACCGTATATATTCAAAACATACATAAGGATGTTTCTTGAAACAAAGAAAATATAAACACTTTTTTTTTAAAAAAACTTTAGTTGTAGGCCAGTTTCAAACAGGTAACATAGCCACCATTCCAACATAGAGGTAAAGGCAAAATATCAGATTACTGAAATAAAATTAACATATAATTGTAAAAAAACCCCCAGTAATATTTATTTAAAACTATTGTAGTTTAATTGCTTATGGCTCATAAGCCGGATGACTACTAATAAATATATAAGAAATACTAGGATGTATACAGCTATAAAAATTAATTCTAATCTTATAAAGAGCTTTATATTTGCTGCAGCCATGCTAAAGTTAGATTTGAATTTTTGTAGTTACAATCCAACAGCCTGGAAGCAAGATAATAACAAGATAAAACAAAATGTTATTGAAAAGATTTATGCACCATATAACATTTTAAATTTTTAAATATTTAAATTAAATATTTTCCAGTTAAATTATGTTTCATCCTATTATTGTTTTATAAATTTGAATATATCATCTATAAGGGAATGAAGCCCCTTCCTCATAGTTCACAGAGTATATTGTTGATAGCAACGATAGATTGTAGGTCTTTGGTTGTTCGGGTTTTCTCCCGCGTAAAATTGGAAGTGTCTTGGCGACGTTTCGACGAAGTCCCATTCGTCATTTTCAGTCTGGTGTTTTCTGCTTCGTGCTTTGAGCAGCAATGTGTGGTCTTAGCTGTTTCTTCCTTTTAACTGCCAGTGGGGGTATGAACTGATTGGGTGGGAGCTTGGCTGTGTTCTGATTGGGTGGAGGTGTGTTATGAATGGTTAGGGGCTTGGCTGTGCTCTGATTGGCTGGGGGAGTGTTCTGTTTGGTTTTGTCTACAGATGTAAAACTATAAAGAAAGCAGCTTGGAAGAATCCTTGTGTGTCACCAAGAAAGTTTTGGGCAATTTTGTCAATTTCATCGATAGAAGCATATTCTAAGAGATGTTGTTATCATTTTATAGAATTCAATTTGCAATGTTAACATAAGCTTATAAATATTTCAGTTGGTTAACCTGTTACTACATCTCACTGTTAGATCTAAAGACAACCCCCCTGAGAATATTGTTTGTTAGAGTTTGCAACTACAGATGTGGTTGTCCAAAGGTGTTTTTAAAAGAGGCAACTGGACTTTCTTATTTTTCTTTGAAGACGTTTCTCTTCTAATCCAAGAAGCTTCTTCAGGTCTGATTGAATGGTGTGGAGTGGAAGGATTTATATTGCTTGCAGTCATCTGGTCATTGGCACTCTCCCTGAGAGTCATTGAGGCCACTTGGAGGTCTTCAAGGAAAAGAAGAAAGTCCAGTTGTCTCTTGAAAAAGCACTTTTGGGACAACCATGACCTGGATGATTGAGAATCTCCATACACCTACAGATATGGTTGTTTCTGCACTAATCTGCTTACAGGCTTACCTGCCACCACACTTGATTGTGAAACTCTTTCCTTCCTGCTTTCACTACTGTTGCGTCCCTGGATTTAGATAAATACAGAGATTGCAAAGCATGTGCCACAGCATAGACTGCATTGTAAATATTGTAACTCTGTCCACTGATATGTGTTTCAAACACAGATGTAGGAAGGGTCTCAAGTCTCTCCTGTCCAGTACAAGTTGTCTCAGACACCTCTGCCTTTGAAATAGGGAAGACACAACTGAATGCCTGTTCCCAGAAATCTTTCCGAAAATGATCATGATGATCATTGTTTGGACTTAGATTGTGAAGAAATTCCTGGAAGTCTTGGACTTCTTTTGTGTAAACTGCAAAGGATAAAGCACCTTGTAGGAAACGGACGTCCCATGATTTATGAAATAAGACTGAAGTGTAATCTGTCTGAGCATTTATAAGCCAGATCTTTGGCTTCCTTGGTATATCCTCCACTTCTGAAAACCGGAGGAAACTTCTCAGAACTGTCATGGTCTGAATTTTACCATATACAATTATCACATTGGCTGTGCTGTTCATGAGAACGTGGTATATACGTTGTACTTCATCCATAACATCAATAAAATCATTATAGAAATCGATATTTGGTAACTCTTCTATGAACTCAATGCAGATGCCGTACTCTGAAAAGGTGGGGACCACTTCCTGGACAAATTTCTCTGCTTTCTCACCTTTTACTACAAGAATTCCAACCCAGATCCATCTTAAGTACTTCAAGAGCTCCATGAGGCCATTATGTTCGTGGGATTCATCTGGAAACATTTGTTGGAAGAAAACTGCTTGAGTCTTTTTATCCATGGCTGGAGCAGAGCCATAGGTCAACTGCAGGAAGACAAATATAAGTGACTGCGAAGGTCTAAGTGAACCTCTGAAAATGTGTACATTCATTTGAGTCTCTGGGTGTCTTTGAGCTTATATGCTGAAACGTTATGCAACTAGTTGTCCTTATTTAGAAATATCAACCAAGATGTCTGTCTGTATACTTAGGTTTGCAAGAATAAAGAAGAGGGAGCCAACCTATTCTCCAAAGCACATGAAGGCAGGACAAAAAGCAATAGGTGGAAACCTATCAAGGAGAGAATCAACTTAGAACAATTAATCAGTGGAATGACTTGCCTCCAAAAGTTGTGGGTGATCCATCACTGGAGGTTTTAAAGAAGAGATTGGACAACCATTTGTAGAGAATAGTGTAGAATTTCTTGCTTGAGCAGGGGATTAGACTAGAAGACCTCTGAGGTCCCTTCCAACTCTTAATTGAATGTCAGGCTTTGGAGAATGTTTTTCTATGCCCAATATCCTCAATGTCTGTTCAGAGTTATAATTACTCATACGTTATGGTAATCCTAGCAAGCAAAAAATGATATCTAAGAATCTTGAAAGTTGCTCTGTTTTTTTAGAGAAACAAGCATGGAGACTTCTGGAGAGGTATGGCCATATAATAAAGAATATCTTCAGCACATCTTACCTGAGGAACTTTGTAGATGCACAATACAGCTGCCATGTGAAGAGAGATATCAGGTCCCCCAATGACTGCAGCCAAAAGCTTTGGGACCCCACACTTGTAGTTAGGGATGAATTTGCCCTGAGTGAAAGGTAGAACCATTGAGGCAAAGTAGGTCCAGCTTGGACTGAAATGGCTGTTAAAAATATGGAAGCCCAGCGTGACATTGGGTAGGATCTGCCGATTTTCATTGATCTCTTTTAGAGAAAACGCTAAGGCCAGGACATGCTGGTAATTCTGAAAAAATATTCTGTAAAAAAACACATGAAGAAAGGTCTGCTTTATATTATGGCACCTGCAATCCTTAAATACAAAACACAGAGTATTCCGAATGGGGTCTGACTAAAGCCCTGTACATCAGGATTAGGACCTACATTTTCGTGCTCTTGTTCCCTCTAGTGATACATTCACTTTTACTATTCAGCTCATATCCTGGAAAATGTAAAGCAAAATGCTAGTATATATATCCCCCTCCAGAAACTGGAGTTATTTATATTACAAAACAAATACAGGGTTGAAATTGGAATCACTATTTCTTAATAAATGAGAAAGGTCCAGTATCAAACTGCAGCTTTTAAGAATGACTTATAACCAAAAGGAAATTGCTGAATTTTGGTACCAGTAATATCAAATGAAAAATTCATTAGGGGAAATATGCCCTCCCCCCAAATATTATTGATAGTTTGTTGTTAATTGCAAAGTCATGTCCGACCCATTGCGACCCCATGGACAATGTTCCTCCAGGTCTTCCTGTCCTCTACCATCTTTTGGAGTCCATTTAAGTTCACACCTACTGCTTCAGTGACTCCATCCAGCCATCTCATTCTCTGTCGTCCCCTTCTTCTATTGCCCTCAATCTTTCCCAGCATTAGGCCCTTCTCCAGTGAGTCCTTCCTTCTCATTAGGTGGCCAAAGTATTTGAGTTTCAACTTCAGATCTGGCCTTCTAAAGAGCAGTCGGGGTTGATCTCTTCTAGGACTGACCGGTTTGAACGCCTTGCAGTCCAAGGGACTCGCAGGAGTCTTCTCCAGCACCATAGTTCAAAGGCCTCAATTCTTTGGCGCTCAGCCTTTCTTATGGTCCAACTTTCACAGCCATACATTGCAACTGGGAAAACCATGGCCTGGACTATACGCACTTTTGTTGGCAGGGTGATGTCTCTGCTTTTTAGTATGCTGTCTAGATTTGCCATAGCTTTCCTCCTCAGGAGCAAGCGTCTTTTAATTTCTTGGCTGCAGTCTCCATCTGAGGTGATCTTGGAGCCCAGAAAAATAAAATCTGTCACTACCTCCATTTCTTCCCCATCTATTTGCCAGGAATTGTATTGATAGTTACATCCTCATAAATTAAGTCATACTTTCCTCTATGGTTATAGATATTTAGATGTTGTTTGTTAAGATTAGACGTTTGACCTCTCTTTCAACTTTACGCGGATGCTGAAATTTCACTTCCCATAATGTAAACCTAGGCATCTTATTTAAGACGTGTTTTTTCAGGAGCCTTTGTGATTAGAGGAAAACATTTCATGTGATTTAGCAGAATGGTTCATAGTCTGACAATAAATTGATGATGTACTTACACAGATCCATTCTGAAGTGCCTGAGAAGGATGTTGACTGAAATCAATAGGATCAGAAAATGTAAACAGTACAGAAATAATGCCAGCAAGGTTGATGTCTCCAATCTGATGATATGTGTGATAAATAGGAAGAGGCTCCTCAAAGTCACACTGAAGGCTAGGATCCTTGCACACCACTTGAGGCATTGCTATTAACAGCAGCTCCATGAATACTAACATTTTTCATGAGTGTCTTCTTTCTGTGTCCAAACGTCTATGACTGCCACAGGATATTTGAAGTGGATCAGACTGAACTGTCTTCTTGAGATGTTCTTCAGATGGAATATCATGGGGACAATAAGTTTTTCCTTTTTCCATGGGATCCCATAGCAACTGGAGGAGAGAAACTGGCTAATTTCATAATGATAGTGAAACTGTCACATATGTGAACATTGTCAAAACATTGAAAGGCCTCCTGAGGCAGGAAGGCATGAGCCACAAGAAAAAAAATAAAATTATTATATCCATAAATGAAAATACAAATGTAAATATAGGCATTATAGATATATTCTATTCTATTCTATTCTATTCTATTCTATTCTATTCTATTCTATTCTATTCTATTCTATTCTATTCTATTCTATTCTATTCTATTCTATTCTATTCTCAACCCATTTGTCCTGTCATATATTATATATATATGTAGAGAAAAAAATAGTTAACAGGTTAAACAACTGCAAAATTAAAGTTCAAGGCCCTGTTAACAATTTGTTATTATAATTTACTCGTAGAAAACCTGCAAATGTAAAAAAAGGGACTTTTAAGCATATATGGTAGACATGTAATAAAGCAAAGAAATATTGCAGTAGGATTAACAACTTAATACTGAAGATTCTCAAACTGAATATAATTATAAAATCAGAAACTATTCATTTGGGTTTAATGGAAAAAGTCTTGGGGGAAAAATGGAACTTTGATGTTATATATGTTGATGATAACAAGATTACTTTATGCACAAAAATGAAAGGACACTTTGATTCCCATAACTGATGAATGTCTGTAAAAGTTGATGGAGTTTGCAGAGATGGCTAAATTAACTGCTTTGATTAAAGAAAAAAACACAATTTTTTTGTTTCTACTTGGAAACTGCTTCTGGACTTTGTGCTTGAGGTAGAAAAAAAATGAAACTTTTATTTTGGGTTTTACCAATAGGTTTGTTGTTATAGAAATGGCTATTTTTAATTATTATGTAAAAGTAAAAAGTTGAGTTTTGATGATATTATCTTATTTTACTACACCAAAGGGAGTTGAACGTCAATGCTTTTTCTTTCTTTTTCCTCTTTCCCCTACACCAGTGTTGGCGAACCTATGCCACGCATGCCAGAGGCGGCACTCAGAGCCCTCTCTGTGGACACGTGTGCTGTCCCCCCAGCCCCGCCTCCCCCACGGTCCCCTCCTCACCAGCAGCCCCCCCGGAGGAGTGTCACCCCGGGCAGCACAGCCTGGCGGGAGCAGCACAGCCAAGGACATGGCAGCTGGGACGCAGGGACAAGACTCTTCCCTTGCACCCTGTCACGCTCAGATGCTGCTGTGGGGCGTGGGCATAGGGTGTGGCCGCCATTGCACTGCTGATCTACCTAGGCGATATGTGATCGGCCATGTAGGCAGTGGGTGGCCCTGCAGGCGGACGGGCAGAGCGGAAGCAGAGCAGGCAGTGTGGGGGCAAAGCGGGTGGGTCGGTTTTTGGGCACTCAGTGTCTAAAAGGTTCGCCATCACTGCTCTATAACAACAACCTGTGTGCTGGGTTGGGCTGAGAGAGAGTGACTGGCCTAAATCACCCAGTCAGCTTTCATTCAAAAGGCAGAACTAGAACTAAACAGTCTTGGTTTCTAGCCTGATGGCTAGGCCTTCAGCTGGGTTTTATAAAACCTTTTCGCTTTAGGCCTCCACTATTGTATGCAAAAAAAAGAGGTTCATTCATTCAATCAATCAATCAATCAATTTCAACTTCTTGCAGGAAAAAAAAAGATCTCCCAAAGTTGGAATTGATTGAACTTTTTGGTCCCACCCAGTCTGCCATTACCACTGCAGTCACACCCATCCAATGGGCCATGCCCACCCAATTGGCCATGCCCACCCCACGCCCACTCGGCACCTGATGATACATAAGTGGGTTTTGGGTTGCAGTTTGGGCACTCAGTCTCTAAAATGTTCGCCATTACTGTCCTACACTTTTCCTTTCTCTTCTCCTTCCTCTATTTTCCTATTATTTTCTTTTGTAGTTTTGTATTTTATCTTATAAATCGATAAAGAAAGTCTACAATGGTTACTTATCTACAAATTTGATCTGGCCAGGATAAAATTCTCTCTTTTGGTTCTTCATAGGGAAATCTTTCCTTAGGTTCTTAATTGGGAATTATTGCATCTCATGTCTGGAGTTCATAAGTCTTTGTTGTAAATATCTCTGCAGTATCCATTGTTGAAAAATTCTCCTTAAAATCACAACATTCCTCTTGCCAAGAAAATCCAGTCCATCCTTCTTCAATTCCATTATCTCAGAATTTCTTATATTTATATTCCTTTCCATCTTTTCTGGAAGATCTATAATTTTCAAACCAAATAATTTCTCACAAATGAAGGAAATATATATGTCCCAGGATAACATTGCAAGATCCAACCTGGGTCGGTCACCAGGATCAGAGGTTTAGTCTTCCGAGCTTTTGGACTGATGCTAGATCCCATCCTCAGGAAACGTCTCTATATCAGAATGTGTGCTTTGGGCTATTCCATGCATCAATGGGAAGGCATCACAAAAGGATGATATTTTTAAAATGGCTCTTTAATTAATCTAAAAGGGTACCATTCAAGGCATGATTTTGACATGAACATCCAGAGAATGGGTACAGACATATCAGAAATGTGATGCTGTGCATGCATGTATTCTGCCCAGGCAAGATTGAGACAGGCATGTTCAGCACATGTTCAGATTTGTGCAAAGTTTGTCATTCTGAGTGGGCACTGTTAAAAGTAGTGTCTGCAGGTGATTGTGAACTTCAACAGTTTAAACAAGTTCCTGCATTTGAGAATAATATGGCAGCCTCAGACTCCAAAGAAGCACTTGATAAAGTGGCTATGTGAGAGTAAGACAACAATTTGATATAAAACTGTTTCCTGAATTAGCCAGTTGGGGTCACTTAGAACTAAGATGCATAATATTAACGGAGGTGATTGCAATATGATGATGAAGCCCTGTCATTGTCAGTTCTGTCAGATACCCAATGATGAATCCAATGATTATATTAAAATTAGTATTTTCATTAGTTGAAACCATCAGTGCAATCTATGATATTTCTTCTTTTAGAATGGACTTTTCCTGGGCATACTGGAATTACACATATTCATAAGATATGTATCGTAAAAATACTGCATCATTGTTTAATGCAATGTCAGCAAAATGAAGACCAGCTGGATGGAACTGATGAAACAGATATTATTATTATTATTATTGAAACTTTTTAAATTTTACAAAACAATACAACCCTTCCCCAACCCCCCCCAACCCTCCCATACCCTCCCCCGACCTTCCCAGAGCTGAATATAGGCTTAATTGAAATTTTTTCAAAAAGTCTTAAAACAGATATAAACTATAAATAAATCTAAATACATTAATTAAACAAATTGTAAGATAATTAACAATAGTATGTATATATATATAAAAAATACAGAAAAATACTAAAAAATAAAAAGAAAGAGAAAAGAAAGAAATAGAAAAAAAATAAAATAAAAAATAAGGTCAATAAAATATTTTAAATTTTAATTATAAGTTATTGAAAAGCTAAATAATATTTTTTTATATCTAATTTATATTGTATAAAATCTATCCATTTTTTCCATACCAAAAAATACTTCTCTTGCGATTGATCTTTCAAGAAAGCCGAAATCTTTGCCATTTCCGCCAAATAAGAAACTTTAAAAAACCACTCTTGCAACTTAGGCAAAGATTCCTTCTTCCAACATTGCCCTACTAACAATCTTGCCGCTGTAATTAAATTTAACATCAATATAGTCTCTTTACTATCACAATCAGAAACAATACCTAACAAAAACAATTGTGGGGTAAATTTTACCCTTCTTCTAAAAATTCTTTGAATATTCCACCATATCTTAATCCAAAAAGCTTTTATATTTTTACATGACCACCAGATATGATAGTAAGTAGCCTCCAAACATCCACATCTCCAACATTTAGGCTGTAAGTCAGGATACATACGAGACACTTTTTGTGGATCAAGGTGCCATCTATAAAACATTTTATAAAAATTCTCCCTTAAATTTTGAGCTTGTGTAAATTTAACATTCCTCACCCAAATAATTTCCCAAGTATCTAATAGAACCGGTTCATCAAAATTTTGTGCCCATTTAATCATACATTCTTTAACTAATTCTGCTTCTGAATCCAGTTCTACTAACACCCCATAAATTCTCTTAATATGGGTTCGTCTTTGATCTTTTATTTGTTTTAACAAATTCTCATCTTCTCTAAGCAAACCCACATTATGATCTATCTTCCACCTATCCACTATTTGTCTATACTGAAACCATGAATAAATAATATTTTCTTGTATTAAATCTTCCAAAGATTTTAACTGCCAATTTTTACCATCCCATCTAAGTAATTCTGCATAAGAAACGCTATCCATCCTAACTCCTCTCCTTATCCCTTCTATCGCATGCCATGGAATAGCCCATAGTGGAATTTTAAAGTCACTTCTATAATATTTCCTCCAAACTCGAAGTAGAGATATCTTTATAATATGAGATTTAAAAACCCTATCGACCTTTTTATTAAAAATTAAATTGGCATGCCATCCAAAAAGTAGATCCCAGCCCTCCAAGAGGAGTATTTCTACATTTGTTAGATTAACCCAATCACTTATTAATGTTAAAACCATAGCATCATAATACAATTTCAAATTCGGTACCTTGAGTCTACCTCTCTCGCGAATATCTTGTATAATTTTAAGTTTTACTCTTGGTTTTTTCCCTGCCCAGATAAATTTGTTAATACCTTTCTGCCATTCATCTAAATTAACCTCATTCTTTAAAATAGGTATCATTTGAAATAAAAAAAGAAACTTTGGCAGAACATTCATTTTAATCGCCGCAATTCTTCCCAAAAGAGATAATTGCAACGTCTCCCAATTTTTCAAATCTCTTTATATATTGACCCACAGCCTTTCATAATTATTATATTATTAAAAAACATTAAAAACTACCTGGTTAGAACTGAAGAAGCTGATGATATCTCATCCCAAGGTGTTGGATGATCTCACCCAGTGCAACCATGTCACATCATTCTTAGTTTTTCCTCCAGTGACATTGTATCATCCTTTGGCCCTTTTCAGCACCCTCATCTCCTGTGTACACCAAGGGGAGTTTCAGGACTGATGGACCAGAGGTTATATAGGCATGGCCTGTCCAGGGTCTTGCCTGCTTTCTGATTCTATTTGTGAAAAAACCCTCCACATGGGGTTGTCCATTTGTGACAAAAACCTCCACAAGGCCATGGAGCAGAATCCCTAGGATATCTTCCAGCTCCTTCTTAAACCCAAGTAGATCCATCTGTTGCCAAGGATGAACTATTTATATAGGTCCTACCAATGCTCACCAGAAGGGGTGAGCGTTGGAAATTCTCACAGCCACCAGGTGGTCTTGCCATGACAGGGGATAATGACAGATCCCCACAGCAGATGACATTACTATTGCTCTGATAAGAAAATATCCAGAATGATCTCATCAGCTGGCATTTAGAATCATTGTGTGCCTCTCATTCAAGTGCTAGGTATTCTGTTTGGCTTATGACCATGGAATGTGCTGTTCTACACAGTCATCATACTTGATTGAATTTCCTAGAAAAAGACCATTATATAAAATTGGATATTAGCATGTATTGGACTTTTGATGGAATTTATTTGGATTATTTTTGTGCCAGAAATTTCATTGGCCTTTGCTACTGAGGAGAAGGTATATATATCCAGCTGGATGTTCTTTTCAATTTAGCCCATTTCTCTTAGGTAATTTCCTACACATTATGTGATCTAGAAAACTGACAATGTTTGCTTGCTTCAGAAACAATTCACAAGCCCTAACTTTTTAAATGAAAAAGTCATTTGTAGTTAAGTCCACTTCTTTTTCACATTCTAGTCTGTATATGAATTAAAATGACCACTCAAGACCAATTGACAATTCATATTTAATCTATATATTTAGTCAGAGCTTTCATCACACAAAAAATATGTATATAAATCAATTTGTACTATTTTGTGTTTATCTGTCTATCTCGGTCAAGCAGGCCATAGAATAGTTACCCCAAAGATTCTTTTTCATGCAAGATGCTTCTTCGGCTCTGACTAGATGGTGGGGAACAGAAGGATTTATACT
Organism: Crotalus tigris; assembly: GCF_016545835.1. NCBI lineage: Eukaryota > Metazoa > Chordata > Lepidosauria > Squamata > Viperidae > Crotalus > Crotalus tigris. Next base: position 1,077,971 of record NW_024100588.1, on the reverse strand, counting down.
CCTTGCAGACAGCTGGCCATTTGCATTCTTTTAGACAGTCATTGAGGCCACCTGGAGGTTTATCTGTGTCATCAGGGTCACCTGAGTAGTGCAAAGTATTCAGGTTGTTTTGTGAAAAAGCACCTTTGGGATATTTGTTTATCTGTATACTTTTATGGTCCCAATTTCCAGAAGGAAACAATGTTCTGAGCTATATAAATCTCAAGGGACAGGGCAATATAAAGGCCAATCTTACGGCAATGGTTCTCTGTTTTAAATTTGCCAGTGTTCAAGATCTCTAACATCTACATATAAAGGATATATCAGGAAAATGGAAAGAGTTGTTGAAACTTTCTTTTCATGAGCTGATGTTTATCATTCAGTTTGGGTCTCATCACAATGATAAAACATTTGGGAAGGAAGATGCACATCAATAAGCCAGCACTGGAGGAGATCATGGAGAAGATCTCCACAGCCACGGTATATTTTCCCCTTGTGCTTAGATAGGTTGGAATAAAGCACAGCCAAACACTGCAGAAGACCAACATGCTGAAAGTGATGAATTTGGCTTCATTGAAACTATCGGGTAACTTCCTAGCTAGAAAAGCAGCAGAGAAGCTAACAAGAGCAAGAAACCCCATAAAGCCCAAAACACAGTAGAACATGACTGAGTCTTCATTGCACTCCATGATGACTTCTTCAGACACTGAATGGGCATCAAAATCCAGGTATGGTGGGGACATTATTAGCCACACAGCACAAATACACATTTGAACAAGGGAGCAGGATAGAAGAATAAAAGTGACCATTCTTCCCCCCACCCATTTCCTTAATCTGGAACCAGGTTTGGTGGCCATGAATGCTAGAACCAAAACAAAGGTTTTGGCCAAGACACAAGAAACTGCCACAGAAAAGATGAGGCCAAAAGCTGGTTGTCGGAGGAGACACGCAATTGTGTTAGGTCTCCCAAGAAACAGAAACATGCAAAGGAAAGAGAGGAGGAGGGAAACTAGGAGGATGTAGGTGAGATTCCGGTTGTTGGCTTTGACAATGGGAGTGTCTTTGTGTTTCATGAAGATTGTGATTACCAAAGTTGTCATTAAAGAAAAGCAAAGAGAAAGAACGGTCAGACTGATCCCCAAGGGTTCTTCATAGGACAAAAAGGTGATCCGCTTTGGAATGCACATATTTTTGTCAGTATTTGCATATTGATCTTCTGGACATGGAGAACAGTCATCTACATCTGAAAAAGAACACAGTGGAATTGATACAGTGGATTATTCACAGTGTTGTACCCTCCTGGTTTAGTCCCATTATATTTGGAAATTTCCTACCCTTCGTTTTTGATATTTTCCCCTCTGGACACAGATGGCAAGCATAGCAGCAAAAAGACTCCCCTTCTATCTTTTCCTTGCTGTATCCTGTCTCACAAGGACCATTACACAAAGATAGAGGTAATGCCTACCAATGAATGAAGAAGATTATTTTAAGATACAGAGGGGGAAAGAATTGCTTGGAGAGCTACTGTTACAGTGGAATCACTAGCATAAAAATGGGTTTATGTACTAAGTAATTCAGTACAGAAGTAAAGCAATGACATCATTTTAGAAGTAATTGGTCTGAAATTACAATTCATTAAATATCTACCCTTATTGGTATTTATGGACTTCTATTATCATCATCACCACTCTCCAAAAAGAATTTTTGTTCTGGTTAGATATCAATTGTTTTCTCAGCTTCTGAATTTTGAAGTCACCAGACTCATGAAATCTAGTACACTGGATTGTAGCTTTTACTTTAAAACCCCAAACATATTGTCCTTAATTAACAGAGGACCAAGGTAAAGGGTACAATATTTTAGATCAACTACAGGTAATCCCGAAGTTATGAACGTTCACTTAATGCTTCTTTGAAGGTACGCAATAAGCGCCCCCTAGTGTTAACCAGCAAGTCCCAAAATTATGAATATTGCAGCACCACGGCAATTGTGTGCCCTTATGAGCAATGGCACTGCAACATTTACCCTGGTTATTTCCTCCCTCCCCACCTTTGCTCCAAGTCTCCCTAGGCACCAATTCATCAATACTCACCCTGCAAAAATCGAAATCCCTCACTTTCTTGGCCGTTCCAGGTCTTTGGTGCATTCATAGAGAATGGAGGCCTAAAGTAATGCAAGATCACACAAGATCTGTGGGGTGAGATCTCACACTACTGATCTAGCATGATCTCATGGTATTTTAGGCCTCTGTTCACTGCAACAGAGAATGGAAGCAAAGCCCACTGGTGGCTCAATCCAGGCACTGGAGGCCTTTTCCAGGCCACTGCTGCCTGGATCTGAGGCCAGGGGAAGCTTCTGAAGCCCTCTGATGGCCCGATCCAGGCACCAGACACCTTCTCCATGCTGCTGCCACCCAGATCTGAGATCAGGGATGCTTCCACAGCCCTCCAGTGGCCCAGTCCAGGTGTTGGATGACCTCTCCAGGCCGCTGCTGTCTGGTTCTGAGGCTGGGGAATGCTTCTGCAGCCCTCTGGTGGCCTGATCCGGGAACCGGACACCTTCTCCAGACCGGTCAAACCTGGATCTGAGATTGCAGGATATCTCATGTTCACTTAATGATCTGTGTGCATTTTAATGAGCAAGGGAGTGATCTCGTTCGAGAAACGAGATTCACTTCCATGAGTTTTTGAGTTATGAGTGGAATGGGCAGGCTCCATTACACTCATAACTCAATGATTACCTGTATTACAAAAGTAATCATTCTTACAGATTTTTTTTCCTTCCATAAAACATTTGTACTTAGGCTAGTTCAGAGCTGATTCTTTTTCAACAATAAACATATTTTTATGCTAAAAATACAAAGGAAGGAAGACCAATCTACATTGAAAGAGCTAACCTGATTAAAGCCTACTGGCCACGTGATGGAATCTACAGAAATATTGAAGAAATCTGGAGCTGTGGGATCTACCATCCCAACTTTGACCCTAATAAAGGATTGGTTTGGGAATGAGATCCAGTTGATAATATTATATCCACCAATGAGTTCTCCATTTTCATCAAAGGAGATCTTCTCACCAACACTGTTGTTGAATCTGACTCTTCTCAGAAAAGAATGAACCTGAAATACAGAGACAGCCAGAGAGGGACAAGGAGAGAAAAGGGCAGAGGAAAGAGAAAAACTGTATATATTCAAAACATACATAAGGATGTTTCTTGAAACAAGGAAAATATAAACACTTAAAAAAAAAACTTTAGTTGTAGGCCAGTATCAAACAGATAACATAGCCACCATTCCAACATAGAGGTAAAGGCAAAATATCAGATTACTAAAATAAAATTAACATATAATTGTAAAAAACCCCCCAGCAATATTTATTTAAAATTATTGTAGTTTAATTGCTTATGGCTCATAAGCCAGATGAGTACTAATAAATATATAAAAATACTAGGATGTGTATGGCTATAAAAATTAATTCTAATCTTATAAAGAGCTTTATATTTGCTGCAGCCATGCTAAAGTTAGATTTGAATTATTGCAGTTACAATCCAACAGCCTAGAAGCAAGGTAATAACAAGATAAAACAAAATGTTATTTAAAAGATTTATGTACCGTATAACATTTTAAAATTTTTAAAATTTTAGTTGTAGGCCAATATGAAACAAATAACAAAACAATTATTCTAATAGAAAGGCAGAGGTAAAATATTAGGTTACTGAAAAAAAATGAACATAGAATAATAGAAAAATAAAAAAAACCCAGCAAAAATAATTAATTAGCAATTAGTTTAATTACTAAAGGCATACAAGCCGGATGACTTCTGATAAAATACATAAGAAATACTAGGATGCATATGGCTATAAAAGTTTAATATTATTCTTCATAAGTAAGAATAATATTAAACTTTTATAGCCATATGCATCCTAGTATTTCTTATGTATTATATTTGCTGCAGCCATGCTAAGATTTGATTTGTATTATTGCACTTACTATCCAACTGACTATCCAACTGACTGGAAGCAAGAGAATTACAAGATAAATCAAAATGTAGTTTAAAAGGTTTATGTTTATGTATGTATACACACATACACACACACATAAACACACACACATAAACATTTTCCAGTTACATTATGTTTTATCCTATTATTGTTTTATAAATTTGAATATATTATCTATAAGGGAATGTAGCCCCTTCCTCATAGTTCACAGAGTATATTATTGATACCAATGATAGATTTTGCCTATAGATGTAAAATAATAAAGAAAGCAGCTTGGAAAAATCATTGTGTGTCACCAAGAAAGTTTTGGGAGATTTTGTCAATTTCATCAATAGAAGCATATTCTAAGAGATGCGGTTATCATTTTATAGAATTCAATTTGCAATGTTCACATAAGTTTATAAATATTTAAGTTTGTTAATCTGTTACTACATCTCACTTTTAGACCTAAAGTCAATCCCCCTAAGAATATTGTTTGTTAGAGTTTGCAACTACAGATGTGGTTGTCCAAAGGTGTTTTTAAAAGAGGCAACTGGACTTTCTTATTTTTCTTTGAAGACGTTTTTTGTATACTCTGGCTGGTGTCAGATTTGATGCCGTCCAGCCACTGTTTTAACTGGTGGCCTGGTTTCCTTTTAGCACTAGCTCTTCCAAACATAATTCCTTTTTCCATTGAAAAGTTTTTTCAAATAACCTGGTCCCAAATGTTCAGCAAATTCCAAACAGGGCTCACTCAGAGATCTCATCAACTGATACTTAGAATCACCGTGTGCCTTTCATTCAAGTGCTGTGACACTCTTTGTACTCAAACAGACTTATGACCATGGCATGTGCTGTTCTACAGAGTCATCATACTCGATAGAATTTCCTAGAAAGAGACCATGATGTAATTTAGATATTACCATATACTGGACTTCTGATGGAATTTACTTGGATTTACTAGAATTATTTTTCTGCTAGAGATTTCATTGTTTTTTGCTACTGAGGAGAAGATATATGACCAACTGGAAGACCTTTTGAATTTACCCCCAGGTTTTGTAGGTGACCACTACACATGATGTGCACCAAAGAATTCCCAGTGTCCGATTCCTTCAGAAACAAGTCACAAGCCTTCTCTGTTTAAATGAAAGGCTCATTTGTATTTAATCCCCATTTCTTTTTACACATTCTAACCTGCATATGAATTAAGATGACCAGTCAAAACAAATTTATAAGTGACATTTAATCTATATATTTAGTTAGAGTTCTCAATCACATATTGAAATATATTCATACATCAATTTGTGATATTATTTATTTATACATTTTTGTATAAATTATAAATGTATTATAATTATTGTATAAATTATAAATGTGTTATTATAATTATACATTTATAATTCCTTTCCAAAAGTCTATGGAGATTCTCAGCCATCCAGGTCATAGTTATCACAAAGATACATTTTCACCAGGCAACTGGAATTTCTTGTTTTTCTTTGAAGAAGGTTCACTTCTCATCCAAGAAGCTTCTTCAGCTCTGACTGGATTGTGGGGAATGGATGGATTTATACCAGCTGTCTGCAAGCAGTATAAGTCCTTCCATTCCCCACCATCCAGTCAGAGCTGAAGAAGCTTTTTGGATGAGAAGTGAAACGTCTTCAAAGAAAAACTAGAAAGTCCAGTTGCCTCATGATAAAGCATCTTTAGGATCCTTTCCAAAAATAAAAAAGGTTCTGAGCCATTTGAATCTCAGGGAACAATGCAACACAGAAGGACAAATCTAATTGTACATTGCTTTTTGGCCTTAATGTGCTTAAAGGTAAGGAGGATTGCTAACATCTTCATATAAGGGTTATCAAGCAAATAGAAAGATTTGTTAAAACTTTCTCTTCATGAGTTGATGCTTATCATTCAGTTCGGGTCTCATCACAATGATAAAACATTTGGGAAGGAAGATAGGTACCAGTAAGCCAGCACTGGAGGAGATCATGGAGAAGATCTCCACAGCCATGGTATATTTTCCCCTTGTGCTTAGATAGGTTGGAATGAAGCACAGCCAAACACTGCAGAAGACCAACATGCTGAAGGTGATGAATTTGGCTTCGTTTAAACTATCGGGTAACTTCCTAGCTAGAAAAGCAGCAGAGAAGTTAACAAGAGAAAGAAAACCCATAAAACCCAAAACACAGTAGAACATAACCGAGGCTTCATTGCACTCCATTCAGACACTGAGTGTGCATCAAAATCTGGGTATGGTGGGGACATTATCAGCCATACAGCACAAAAACACATTTGAACAAGGGAACAGGATAGAAGAATAAAAGTGACCATTCTTCCCCCCACCCATTTCCTCAATCTGGAATCAGGTTTGGTGGCCATGAATGCTAGAACCACAACAAAGGTTTTGGCCAAGACACAAGAAACCGCCACAGAAAAGATGAGGCCAAAAGATGATTGTCGAAGGAGACACAAAATTGTGTTGGGTCTCCCAAGAAACAGAAACACGTAAAGGAAAGAGACGAGAAGGGAAACTAGGAGGATGTAGGTGAGATTCCGGTTGTTGGCTTTGACAATGGGAGTGTCTTTGTGTTTCATGAAGATTGTGATTACCAAAGTTGTCATTAAAGAAAAACAAAGAGAAAGAACGGTCAGACTGATCCCCAAGGGTTCTTCATAGGACAAAAAGGTGATGTGCTTTGGAATGCACATATTTTTGTCAGGATTTGCATATTGATCTTCTGGACATGGAGAACAGTCATCTACATCTGAAAAAGAACACAGTGGAATTGATACAGTGCATTAGAGACAGTGTTGTACCTCCTGGTTTAGTCCCATTATATTTGGAAATTTCCTACCCTTCTTTTTTGATATTTTCCCCTCTGGACACAGATGGCAAGCATAGCAGCAAAACGACTCCCCTTCTATCTTTTCCTTGCTGTATCCTGTCTCACAAGGACCATTACACAAAGATAGAGGTAATGCCTACCAATGAATGAAGAAGAATATTTTAAGATACAGAGGGGAAAAGAATTGCTTGGAGAGCTACTGTTACAGTGGAATCACTAGCATAAAAATGGGTTTATGTACTAAGTAATTCAGTACAGAAGTAATGTGATGACATCATTTTAAATGTAATTGGTCTGAAATTACAATTCATTAAATATCTACCCTTATTGGCATTTATGGACTTTTATAATCATCATCACCACAAATAATTTTTGTGCTGGTTAGATAAGAATAGTTTTCTCAACTTCTGAATTTTGAAGTCACCAGATTGATTAAATTTAGAACACTGGACTGTAGATTTTACTTAAAAACCATGAAACTATTGTCTATAATTAACAGAGGGCCAAGGTAAAGGGTACAATATTTTATATCAACTATTACAAAAGTAATCATTCTTATGTCCATGGAACATTTTTACTTAAGCTAGTTCAGAGATGATGCTCCAAGACTTTCAACAATATTTTTTTTTTCTACCTAAAGGAAGGGAGACCAATCTAGATTGAAAGAACTAACCTGATTAAAACCTACTGGCCACTTGATGGAATCTACAGAAATATTGAACTTGTTTTCTGGAGCTGTGGGATCTATCATCCCAATTTTGACCCTAACAAAGGATTGGTTTGGGAATGAGATCCAGTTGATAATATGATACCCACCAATGAGTTCTCCATTTTCATCAAAGGAGATCTTCTCACCAACACTGTTATTGAATCTGACATTTCTCAGAATAGAATGAAACTGGAATATAGAGACAGCCAGAGAGGAACAAAGAGAGAAAAGTACAGAGGAAAGAGAAAACCCTAATATATTCAAAACATACATAGGGATGTTTCTTGAAACAAAGAAAATATAAACACTTTTTTAAAAAAAAAAACTTCAGTTGTAGGCCAGTATTAAACAGATAACATACTGTAGCAATCATTCCAATATAGAGGTAGAGGTAAAATATCAGATTATTAAAATAAAATTAAAATATAATTGTAAAAAAACCCCAACAATATTTTTTTAGAACTATTGTAGTTTAATTGCTAAAGGCTCTTAAGCCAGATGACTACTGATAAAAATATAAGAAATACTAGGAAATACAAGTATATGGCTATAAAAATTAATACTATTCTTATAAAGAGCTTTATATTTGCTGCAGCCATGCTAAAGTTAGATATGAATTATTGTAGTTACAGTCCAAAAGACTGAAAGCAAGATAATAACAAGATAAAAGAAAATGTAGTTGAAAAGGTTTATGTGTATGTGTGTATACACTTATTCACACACACACACACAAACATTTTCCAGTTACATTATGTTTTATTGTATGGTAGATTTTGCCTATAGGTACAAAACAGTAAAGAAAGCAGCTTGGAAGAATCATTGTGTGACACCAAGAAAGTTTTGGGCAATTTTGTCAATTTCATTGATAGAAACATATTCAAAGAGATACGGTTATAATTTTATAGAATTCAATTTGCAATGTTAACATAAGCTTATAAATAGTTCAGTTGGTTAATCCGTTACTATATCTCACTTTTAGACTTAACGTCAATCCCCCTAAGAATATTGTTTGTTAGAGTTTGCAACTATAGATGTAGTTGTCCAAAGGTGTTTTTAAAAAAGGCAACTGGACTTTTTTATTTTTCTTGGAAGACGTTTTGTTTCTCATCCAAGAAGCTTCTTCAGGTCTGATTGAATGGTGGGGAGTGCAGTCATCTGGTCATTGGCACTCTTCCTGAAAGTCATTGAGGCCACTTGGAGGCCTTCAAGGAAAAGAAGAAAGTCCAGTTGTCTCTTGAAAAATAACCTTTGGGACAACCATGACCTGGATGATTGAGAATCTCCATACACCTACAGATATGGTTGTTTTTTTGCTTACAGGCTTACCTGCCACCACACTTGATTGTGAAACTCTTTCCTTCCTGCTTTCACTATTGTTGCGTCCCTGGATTTGGATAAATACAGAGATTGCAAAGCATGTGCCACAGCGTAGACTGCATTGTAAATATTGTAACTCTGTCCACTGATGCGTGTTTCAAACACAGATGTAGGAAGGGTCTCAAGTCTCTCCTGTCCAGTACAAGTTGTCTCAGACACCTCTGATGTTGAATTAGGGAAGACACAACCGAATGCCTGTTCCCAGAAATCTTTCCGAAAATGATCATGATGATCACTGTTTGGACTCAGATTGTGAAGAAATTCTTGGAAGTCTTGGACTTCTTTTGTGTGAATTGCAAAGGATAAAGCACCTTGTAGGAAATGGACGTCACATGATTTATGAAAGGACATTGAAGTGTAATCTGTCTGAGCATTTATAAGCCAGATCTTTGGCTTCCTTGGTATATCCTCCACTTCTGAAAACTGAAGGAAAGTTCTCAGAACTGTCATGGTATGAATTTTACCATATACAATTATCACATTGGCTGTGCTGTTCATGAGAATGTGGTTATATGTTGTCCTTCATCCATAATACCAGTAAAATCATTATAGAAATCTATATTTGGTAACTGTTCTACAAACTCAGTGCAGATGCCGTACTTTGAAAAGGTGGGGACCACCTTCTGGACAAATTTATCTGCTTTCTCATCCTTTACTACAAGAATTCCAACCCAGATCCATCTTAAGTACTTCAATAGCTCTATTAGGCCGTTATGTTCGTGGGATTCACTTGGAAACATTTGCTGGAAGAAAACTGCTTGAGTCTCTTTATCCATGGCTGGAGCAGAGCCATAGATCAACTGCAGGAAGACAAACATAAGTGACTGTGAAGGTCTAAGTGAACTTCTGAAAATGTGTACATTCATTTGAGTCTCTGGATACCCTTGAGCTTATACATTCTGAAACATTATGCAGTTGTCTTTATTTAGAAATATCAACCAAGATGTCCCTCTATATCAGTGTTTCTCAACCTTGACAATTTTAAGGCATGTGGACTTCAACTCCCAGAATTCCACAGCCAGCAATTCTGGGAGTTGAAGTCCACATGCCTTAAAATTGTCAAGGTTGAGAAACACTGCTCTATATACTGAGGTTAACAAGAATAAAAGAAGAGGAAGCCAACCTATTCTCCAAAGCACCTGAAGCCAGGACAAAAAGCAATTAGATGGAAACCTATTCTCCAAAGCACCTGAAGCCAGGACAAAAAGCAATTAGATGGAAACCTATCAAAGAGAACTAACTTAGAACAATCAATCAGTTGAACGGCTTGCCTCCAGAGGTTATGGGTTCCCCATCATTTGAGGTTTTGAGAAGAGTTTGGGCAGCCATTTGTACAGAATTATGTAGAGTTTCCTACTTGAGCAGGAGCTGGTCTAGAAGACTTCTGAGGTCCCTTCCAACTCTTAATTTAATGTCAGGCATTGGAGAATGTTTTTCTATGCCCAATATCCTCAATGTTTGTTCAAAGTTATAATTACTCATAATGTTATGGTAATCCTAGCAAGCAAAAAATAATATCTAGGAATCTTGAAAGTTTTTAGAGAAAGAAGCCTACAGATCTCTGGGGAGGTATGGCAATATAATAATTCAATCTTCAGCACATCTTACCTGAGGAACTTTGTAGATGCACAATACAGTTGCCATGTGAAGAGAGATATCAGGTCCACCAATGACTGCAGCCAAAGGGTTTGGGACCCCACACTTGTAGTTAGGGATGAATTTGCCCTGAGTGAAAGGCAGGAACATTGAGCCAAAGTAGGTCCAGCTTGGACTAAAATGGCTGTTAAAAATATGGAAGCCCAGGGTGATATTGGGTAGGATCTGCTGATTTTCATTGATCTCTTTTAGAGTAAACGCTAAGGCCAGGACATGCTGGTAACTCTGAAAAAGCATTCTGTGAAAAAACACATGAAGAAAGGTCTGCTTCATATCCTGGCACCTGGAATCCTTAAATACAAAACATATAATATTCCAAATGGGGTCTGACTAAAGCCCTGTACATAAGGATTAGGACCTACATTTTCCTGCTCCTGTTCCCTCTAGTGATGCATTCACCTTTACTATTCAGCTCGGATGCTGGAAAATGCAAAGCAAAATGCTAGCACATATATACCCCTCCAGGAACTGGAGTTATTTATATTACAAAACAAACACTGGCTTGAAATTGGAATCACTATTTCTTAATAAATGAGAAAGGCCCAGTATCAAACTGCAGCTTTTAAAAATGGCTTATATCCAGAAGGAAATTGCTGTATTTTGATACTAGAAATATGAAACGAAAAATTCATCAGTGGAAATATGTCCTCTCACCAAATCTTAGTAATAGTTACATCCTCATAAATTAAGTCATACTTTCCTCTATGGTTATAGATATTTAGATGTTTGTTATGTTTAGACTTTTGACCTCTCTTTCAACTTTACGCGGATGCTGAAATTTCACTTTCCATAATGTAAACCTAGGCATCTTATTTAAAATGTGTTTTTCAGGAGCCTTTGTGAGTAGAGGAGAACATTTCAAGCATCGTGTGATTTAGCAGCATGGTCTAGAGTCTGACAATAAATTGATGATGTACTTACACAGATCCATTATGAAGTGCCTGAGAAGGATGTTGACTGAAATCAATAGGATCAGAAAATGTAAACAGTACAGAAATAATGCCAGCAATGTTGATGTCTCCAATCTGATGATAGGTGTGATGAATAGGAAGAGGCTCCTCAAAGTCACACCGAAGCTAGGATCCTTGCACATCACTTGAGGCAATACTATTAACAGCAGCTCCATGAATACAAACATCTTCTATGTCTTCATTCTATGTACAAATGCCTCTGTCTGCCACAAGATATTTTACATGTACCCATCTGACCTGTCTTGTTGAGATGTTCTTCAGATACAAATAGCAACATGCTATCAAATCAGTTTAAAGGCCTCCTGAGGCAGGAAGGCATGAGCCGCAAGAGAAAAATAAAATTATTATATCCACAAATGAAAATACAAATGTAAATATAGGCATTATAGATACTTTCTATTCTATTCTATTCTATTCTATTCTATTCTATTCTATTCTATTCTATTCTATTCTATTCTATTCTATTCTATTCTATTCTATTCTATTCTATTCTCAACCCATTTGTCCTGTCATATATTATATATATATGTAGAGAAAAAATAGTTAACAGGTTAAACAACTGCAAAATTAAAGTTCAAGGCCCTCTGTTAATAATCTTATTATAATTTATTCGTAAAAAGTCTGCAAATGTAAAAAAAGAGACTTTTTATCATTTATGGTAGACATGTAATAACGCAAATAAATATTGCAGTAGGATTCACAACTTAATACTGAAGATTCTCAAACTGAATATAATTATAAAACCAGAAACTATTCATTTGGGTTTAATGGAAACAGACTTGGGGAAAAATGGAACTTTGATTTTATATATGTTAATGGTAACAAGATTATTTTATGCACAAAAATGAAAGGACAGGTTGATTCCCATAACTGATGAATGTCTGTAAAAGTTGATGGAGTTTGCAGAGATGGCTAAATTAACTGCTTTGATTAAAAAAAAAACACATTTTTTTTGTTTCTACTAGGAAACTGCTTCTGGACTTTCTGTCTGAGGTGGAAAAAAATGAAACTTTAATTTTGGGTTTTACCGATAGGTTTGTTGTTATAGAAATGGCTATTTTTTATTATTAAATAAAAGTAAAAAGTTGAGCCCCTCAGGTCGGAAGGTGTCCAATATGCTACTGGGGAAGAGCAGAGGGCTAGTAATAGTAGCGCCAGAAAGAATGAAGCGACTGGGCCAAAGCCGAAAGGACGCTCAGCTGTGGATATATCTGGTGGTGAAAGGAAAGTCCGATGCTGTAAAGATTTTTTCTCCATAGGAACCTGGAATGTAAGATCCATGAATCAAGGCAAGCTAGACGTAGTCAAAAAAGAGATGACAAGACTGAACATCGACATCTTAGGAATCAGTGAACTAAAATGGACAGGAATGGGTGAATTTAACTCAGATGACCATCAGGTATACTACTGTGGGCAAGAATCCCTCAGAAGAAATGGAGTAGCCTTCATAGTCAATAAAAGAATAGGAAAAGCAATACTGGGATACAATCCCCAAAATGACAGAATGATCTCAATTCGAATCCAAGGCAAACCATTCAATATTACAATAATCCAAATCTATGCCCCAACCACTGGTGCTGAAGAGGATGAAATTGACCGGTTCTATGAAGCCCTACAGCACCTTATAGAATTAACACCAAAAAAATGATGTCCTTATCATCATGGGGGATTGGAATGCTAAGGTAGGAAGCCAAAAGATAACCGGAATAACAGGCAAGTTTGGCCTTGGAGTACAAAATGAAGCAGGGCACAGGCTGATAGAATTTTGTCAAGAGAATACCATGGTCATAACAAACACTCTTTTCCAACAACCCAAGAGATGGCTCTACACATGGACATCACCAGACGGTCAACATAGAAATCAGATTGACTATGTGCTCTGCAGCCAAAGATGGAGAAGCTCTATACAGTCAGTAAAAACAAGACCAGGAGCTGACTGTGGCTCAGATCATGAGCTTCTCGTTGCAAAATTTAGGCTTAAATTGAAAAAAGTAGGGAAAAGCACTAGGCCACTCAGGTATGAACTAAATCATATTCCTGATGAATATACAGTAGAGGTGACAAATAGATTTAAGGAATTAGATCTGATAGACAGAGTGCCTGAAGAACTATGGATGGAAGTTCGCAACATTGTACAAGAGGTAGCAACTAAAACCATCCCAAAGAAAAAGAAATGCAAGAAAGCAAAATGGCTGTCTGAGGAAGCTTTGCAAATAGCTGAGGAAAGAAGGGAAGCGAAAGGCAAAGGAGAAAGAGAAAGATACACCCAATTGAATGCAGAATTCCAGAGAGTAGCTAGAAGAGATAAGAATGCCTTCTTAAATGAACAGTGCAAAGAAATAGAAAAAAACAACAGAATAGGGAGGACCAGAGATCTCTTCAAGAAAATTGGAGATATGAAGGGAACATTTCATGCAAAGATGGGCATGATAAAGGACCAAAATGGCAGGGACCTAACAGAGGCAGAAGAGATTAAGAAGAGATGGCAAAACTACACAGAAGAACTATACAAGAATGAGCTTAACGTCCCAGATAACCACAATGAGATGGTCACTGACCTCGAACCAGACATCCTAGAATGTGAAGTGAAATGGGCCTTAGAAAATCTGAGCAACAACAAAGCTAGTGGAGGTGACAGTATTCCAGCTGAGCTATTCAAAATCTTAAAAGACGATGCAGTAAAAGTGCTATACTCAATTTGCCAGCAAATTTGGAAAACTCAACAGTGGCCACAGGATTGGAAAAGGTCAGTTTACATTCCAATTCCAAAGAAAGGCAATGCCAAAGAATGTTCAAACTATCGCACCATTGCACTCATTTCACATGCTAGTAAAGTTATGCTTAAAATCCTACAAGCTAGACTCCAGCAGTATGTGGCTCGAGAACTTCCAGAAGTACAGGCAGGATTTCGAAGAGGCAGAGGAACTAGAGATCAAATTGCCAACATATGCTGGATCATGGAGAAAGCTAGGGAGTTCCAGAAAAACATCTACTTCTGCTTCATTGACTATGCTAAAGCCTTTGATTGTGTGGATCACAACAAATTGTGGCAAGTTCTTAAAGAGATGGGAGTACCAGACCATCTTATTTGTCTCTTGAGAAACCTATATGCGGGTCAAGAAGCAACAGTGAGAACTGGACACGGAACCACTGATTGGTTCAAAATTGGAAAAGGAGTCCGGCAAGGCTGTATACTGTCGCCCTGCCTATTTAACTTATATGCAGAGCACATCATGAGAAAGGCAGAGCTAGATGAAACAAAAGTTGGAATTAAGATTGCCGGGAGAAATATCAACAACCTAAGATATGCAGATGATACCACGCTAATGGCAGAAAGTGAAGAGGAACTAAAGAGCCTCTTGATGCGGGTGAAGAAGGAGAGTGCAAAAGTTGGCTTGAAACTCAACATTAAGAAAACCAAAATCATGGCATCCGGCCCTCTCAATTCCTGGCAAATAGATGGGGAAGAAATGGAGGTAGTGACAGATTTTATTTTTCTGGGCTCCAAGATCACCTCAGATGGGGACTGCAGCCAAGAAATTAAAAGACGCTTGCTCCTGGGGAGGAAAGCTATGGCAAATCTAGACAGCATACTAAAAAGCAGAGACATCACCCTGCCAACAAAAGTGCGTATAGTCCAGGCCATGGTTTTCCCAGTTGCAATGTATGGCTGTGAAAGTTGGACCATAAGAAAGGCTGAGCGCAAAAGAATTGAGGCCTTTGAACTATGGTGCTGGAGAAGACTCCTGCGAATCCCTTGGACTGCAAGGCGTTCAAACCGGTCAGTCCTAGAAGAGATCAACCCCGACTGCTCTTTAGAAGGCCAGATCCTGAAGTTGAAACTCAAGTACTTTGGCCACCTAATGAGAAGGAAGGACTCACTGGAGAAGAGCCTAATGCTGGGAAAGATTGAGGGCAATAGAAGAAGGGGACGACAGAGAATGAGATGGCTGGATGGAGTCACTGAAGCAGTAGGTGTGAACTTAAATGGACTCCAGAAGATGGTAGAGGACAGGAAGACCTGGAGGAACATTGTCCATGGGGTCGCGATGGGTCGGACATGACTTCGCAATTAACAACAACAACAAAAAGTTGAGTTTTGATGATACTATCTTATTTTACTACACCAAAGCAGTAAATGCTCCAACACTGGAAGTTTTTAAGAAGAGACTGGACAGTCATTTGTCCGAAATGGTGTAGGGTTTCCTGCCTGAGCAGGGGGTTGGACTAGATGACCTCCAAGATCCTTTCCAACTTTACTACTATAATTATTATTATTACAGGAGTTGGAAATCAGTGCATTTTCTTTCTTTTTCCACTTTCCCCCTACACTTTTTCTCTCCCTTCTCCCTCCCCTATTTTCCTACTATTTTCTTTTGTAGTTTTGTATTTTATATTATAAACCAATAAAGAAAGTCAATAATGGTTTCTTTTTTTAAATAAATATTTTTATTGAGTTTTATAAAGGTAATAGGGGGATAGGGTCAAAAAGGGTAAGACAACGGGAAACATCCAAAAAGGTTAGACCAGGGAAAAGGAGTAACACAAAAGTGGGATTAATCCCACAAAATGACATCACTTCAGCAAGTCTACCAGTCTGGGTTTACATATTAAGTCTTAATAATTACTCTATTATTAAAGAACTTTCCATAAAATCACATAAATAACAAATTAGTCAATAAATCTCATTCATTTCACTACTTAATCATGCTTAATATTAATTAATTATAATCACTTTAAAATAATAATATATTACATATTAATTATAGTTTACCATATTATTTAAGATCATAAATATACAAAGAGGAGGAGGAAGAAGAAGAAATAAGAACAAGTTCATACAAATAATCATGGAATATAAATACAAATGATCAATTATCTCTTTAAATTTCATAACCTTTTCTCACTCTCATGTGTTTCTAACCAATAATAAAATTTTCCCCATGTTTTAAAGTAAACTGTGTTTTCTTTCTCTTTCATTTCTAAAGTCAGTCTATCCATTTTTGCACATTCGAGTATTTTTGTTATTATAGTCTGGTCAGATGGTAAATTTTCATTTTTTCCAAACTTGGGCAAATATTATTCTTGCGGCTGTCAGCACATGCAATATTAAAAACTCATTCTCTTTTCCATAATTCAAACCTAATATTCCTAACAACAGAGTTCTGGTTTAAATTCTATCTGTATTTTAATCATCTCTTCCAGCAACAGATGGATCTTAAACCAAAATTTTTTAACATTAGGACATATCAGCCAGAAATAGTAATAAGTGCCTGGTTGTTGTTTACATTTCCAACACATATTGATACATTTTTAAACATTTTCTCTAATCTAACTGGTGTCATGTGCCATCTATAAAACATTTTATATAAGTTTTTCTTATAGGCAGCTGCTTTAATAAATTTAATATTTCAGTCCCATAGTTTTTGCTAATCTTCTAAATCTATAGAATAACCAAAATTCTTTGCCCACACTATCATTGTTTCTTTCACTTGTTCTTCCATTTTCCAGTTTAGCAGGAATTTATAAAGTTTCTTAATCAGATTTTCATCTGTTTTCAAAAGTATTTTATCTAGTGATGTTTGTTCTTTGTAAAATCCCATTACTTTTACATCTTTTTCACATCTTGTTTAAATTTGCAAGTATGACCACCATCAATGCCAGTTTGTTGAAGTTCTTGCCTATCTTTAAGTTTTCCTTCTTTATCTAAAATGTCTTTATAGGCCACATGTTTGTCATAATTAATTAAATTGGGATACGCAAATGCTTCCATTGTGGAAAGCCACTCAGGTATTTTCATATAAATTTTCTTTTTAACTATCTCCCACTCTGAAAGTAATACATTCCTTATGGCATGAGTTTGGAAGTATTTATTTGTTTTTCTCGTCCCGAAGGAAAGCATGCCAACCCAGTTGCAAATCATGTCCCTCTAAATAAAGAAATTGTTTTATTTCTCAGTGTGATCCATTCTTTAAGCCACAACAAAATAGTGGCTTGGTAATAAAGTCTCCAGTCTGGGAGCCCAAAGCCCCCTCTGTCTTTTGATTCTCGTAGCAGTTTAATTTTAATTCTTGCTTTTTTTCCTTGCCATATAAATCTCATTATTGTTGCATTTAAGTCATCAAAAAATTTCTGGCTTAGTTTAACCATCTGAAATAAAAATAACAATTTGGGTAGGATATTCATCTTAATAGTCGCTATCCTTCCTAGTAATGATAATTGAAAGTTTTTCCACGTCTCCAAATCCATTTTTATTTGATTCAGTAATCTTCCATAGTTATCTTCTTTTATTGTTATACATTTTGATGTTAAATAAATACCTAAGTATTTAACTTTTTTTTAACTATCTGGAGATTTGTTTTTTCCACAAATTGAGCTTTCTGTTTTTCTATTAAATTTCTTGTAAGTACTTTAGTCTTTTCCCTATTTATTTTCAACCCAGCCACTTCTCCAAATTCCTCTATTTTCTGCAATAATTTAGTGGCTGTTTCCAAAGGCTCCTCCAAAATAAAAACCAAATCATCTGCAAAAGCTTGTAATTTATATTTCTGATCTTTTATCTCCAGTCCTTTGATCTCCCCATCTTGTCTACTATTCCTGGCCAACACTTCCAGTGTAAGAATAAATAACAAGGGAGACAGTGGACATCCCTGTCTTGTACTCTTCCTAATCTCAAAATTATCTGTATAGTCTCCATTTATAAATATCTTTGCTGATTGGTCCTTGTAAATTGCTTGAATTGCATTTATAAAACTTTCACCGAAGTTCATCACTTGCAATTGATGAAACATAAATTGCCAGTAAAGATTATCAAAAGCTTTTTGTGCATCCAAAAATATCAATGCCATTTGTTTCCCCGGATGTTTTTCATAGTATTTTAACACATTTAAAATAATTCTTAAGTTATTCTTTATCTGTCTTTTAGGCAAAAAGCCATTTTGATCTGAATGAATAAATTCATTCAAAAATTTCTTCATTCTTTCCTCTATTATTGCTGTAAATATTTTGTAGTCCACATTTAATAGTGATATTGGCTTATAGTTTTTAATTTGTGTGAGATCAGTATCATCTTTGGGAATCAGAAAAATGTTAGCTTCTGTCCAGGATTTTGGTATTTTCATCCCCAAAAAAGTTTCATTACAAAGATCTTTCAGTATCGGACTTATTATATCTTGTAAAGCTACATAAAATTCCTCTGGTAAACCATCAGGTCCCGGAGTTTTATCTTTTTTTTGTCTTTTTATAGCCTCAGTAATTTCCATCATTGTTATTTTCTCGTTCAACATATGTTGCATGTTCTCTGGTATCTTTGGAAGGTTTGCTTTTCTTAGATATTCCTGTATTGCCTCCTTGGAAATCATCTCCACCTTATAAAGTGTCTCATAGTAAGTTTTAGCAATTTTTTTCAATGCATCATTATGACAATGTATTTCGCCTTTTGAGTCTTGCAAATTACTTATCAATTTTTTTTCTCTTTCTTTTTTCAGTCTATATGCAAGCCATCTTCCTGGTTTATTGGCATTTTCAAAGAAATTCTGTTTTGAATATTTTATCTGTTGTGCCCTTGTTTCCATCTCCAATAAATTTAGTTTGTGTTTTATTAATTCCATTTGTGTCTTAAGCTTCTTCTTTTGTGGATCATTTTGTAACTCAAGTTCTAAATTCCTGAATTGTCCTTTCAAGTTAAGTTGTGTCTGTCTCTTTTCTTTATTCTTTTTAGCAAGGTAAGTTATAGCCAAGCCTCTAAAATACGCTTTCGCAGTGTCCCAAAGATTTTGAATCGAAGTTTCTTTTTTTTATTTATTTGAAAAAAGATTTCCATTTCTTTCGTTGCCCGTTTTAAAAAATCTTTTTCTTTTAATATTGATTTATTCAATGACCATCTTAATTTTTTTTCTAGTTCCTTTCAAAGTCATTTTAATTGGATTATGATCAGCCCAAACATTAGGTTCAATTTCCACCTCTCGTATCATAGTCTTTAAACCATATGAGATCCATATCATGTCAATTCTTGACCAGGATTTATGCCTATTTGAATAAAATGTATATTGTCTTTTCTCTGGATTCATTTCTCTCCATATGTCTTTCATCTTTAAAAAAGACTTAGGTAGGGTATTTCCCCCCTTTTCCCTTGTTTATAGCTTTTATAATCCTGTATTGCATCAACTATTACATTAAAGTCACCAAGTATGCAAAGATTTTGATAATTTAACTCCACTAATTTATCATATAATTGTTGAAAGAACTGATCTTGTTTCTCATTGGGAGCATATATTGCAACCATCAAAATTTGTTTTTGATCGACTTCCGATTCTGGAACGCGGCGACGCCGGTTGCGCCTGGAAATTTCTTGCCAGGCCATCCAGAGTTTCCTTCGCCGGTAGACCCCCTAGGGGGCTGAAAGTCACCCTGGAGGGATGACCACCGAGGAGGAGGCCGGCTGGTAGATAGGGGAGGGCAGCAGTTTCCCCTGAATCTCCAGCTTCTCCTTAGGGCTGACGGAGCAAAGATCAGCCTGTAAGATGGCTGATCACCCTGCTGCACCAGTCGAAAGTCACATCGTCATCTAAGCGTTAACGACCCACTGCAGATGATACGGGTGTGACCCCTTTTGTTCCTCTCCATACCTCTGCTGTTTTTGCCTGTAGAAGCTGTTTGTGCTATTATTTCCCCATCTAGAGAAAGCGGCTTTAGTAATTGTGGGAACAAACGTGTTTTACAAAAAGGATAGAAAAATATTCTTTAAATATTTTTTTTGTGTTTTTTGGAGTGTTATTATATCAGCAGAGTATTTCTTTTTCTATTCTCCCTTTAAAAGATAGAAAAAAGGAAAAAAATGGCATTTGAAGAAGTTGTTTTAGCTCACTGAGGACACCTACTGGTCAAAAGTTAATACTAGCTTGTTGTTTATTTGGAGATAATGTTCAACTGTAACCTTCAATAAAGGAAAAGGATTCTTCTTCAACTATTGCTAAAATGGAGAAGCCTCAATCACACTTAAACTGTAAACCTATACTGGAAAAGATCTATGAGGCTAAAGAAGAAATATGTACTACAATAAAAGAGGCTACTACAGAATCTCTATTTTAAAACTTAAAACTGACTCCCAGACTACACTTGACTGCTCTACAGAACAGATTATACAAGAAGAGGTTTTAACTTAGGATAAGGAGAATCTTATTTTGCCTTACAAGCAAGACCATGAAAAGCAAACACTGAACTTTGGACTTCTGAAGCAACGAGGCTTTATGGACAAGAGAAACAGAGGATTAAATCAGAGATCAAGATGTCAGTATCGAATCAAGTGACACTAAAAGCAACAAAAAGAGACCTACTATCTGGAAGGGAAGCCCTGTTATGGAAACCTACCTGGCAAAAGAGGAAAGCTAGAATAAGATTGAAAAATGAAATTTAAAATTTCTTAAATTGGATTAAAGGCAACCTAGAACTATGGACTGATGTAAGGACTGAGATTTTTAGTTTGAAGTAAAAAGATGTCTTAGAGTTGGTAATAGTAATAGTAGTAAAGTTGGAAGGGACCTTGGAGGTCATCTAGTCCAACCCCCTGCTCAGGCAGGAAACCCTACACCATTTCGGACAAATGGAGTGAATTGTTGGAGTGAATCAATAATTAATTGAATGTTAATTAAATAAGATGACTTGTTTGTCTTTACTTAAAGGATTGAAATGACTTTACTTAAAGGATTGAAATGATTTAAGGCCCTGCACCATCTTTTGGGCCTTTTTAGCACCCTTGCCTCCTATTTACACCAATGGGTGTTTCAGGACTGATGGATCAGAAGCTATAAAGGCATGATCCTGTCCAGGGTCTTGCCTGCTTTCTGATTCTATTTGTGAAAAAACCCTCCACATGGGGTTGTCCATTTGTGACAAAAACTTCCACAGGGCTATGCAGCAGAATCCCTAGGATATCTTCCAGTTCCTTCTTAAACCCAAGTAGATCCATCTGTTGCCAAGGATGAACTATTTATATAGGTCCTACCAATGCTCACCAGAAGGGGTGAGCATTGGAAATTCTCACAGCCACCAGGATGTGGTCTTGCCATGACAGGGGATAATGACAGATCCCCACAGCAGATGACATTACTATTGCTCTGATAAGAAAATCATATCCAGAATGATCTCATCAGCTGGCATTTAGAACCATTGTGTGCCTCCCATTCAAGTGCTAGGTATTCTGTTCGGCATGACTATGGAATGTGCTGTTCTACACAGTCATCACACTTGATTGAATTTCCTAGAAAGAGACCATTATATAAGATTGGATATTAGCATGTATTGAACTTTTGATGGAATTTATTTGGATTATTTTTGTGCCAGAAATTTCATTGGCCTTTGCTACTGAGGAGAAGGTATATATATATATATATCCAGCTGGAAGATCTTTTGAATTTAGCCCATTTCTCTTAGGTAATTTCCTACACATTGTGATCTAGAAAACTGACAATGTTTGCTTGCTTCAGAAACAATTCACAAGCCCTAACTTTTTAAATGAAAAAGTCATTTGTAGTTAAGTCCACTTCTTTTTCACATTCTAGTCTGTATATGAATTAAGATGACCACTCAAGACCAATTGACAATTCATATTTAATCTATATATTTAGTCAGAGCTTTCATCACACAACAAAATATGTATATAAATCAATTTGCACTATTTTGTGTGTATCTGTCTATCTCGTTCAGCCAGGCCATGCAATAGTTACCCCAAAGATTCTTTTTCATGCAAGATGCTTCTTCGGCTCTGACTAGATGGTGGGAACAGAAAGATTTATACTCCTTGCAGACAGCTGGTCATTTGCATTCTTTTAGACAGTCATTGAGGCCACCTGGAGGTTTATCTGTGTCATCAGGGTCACCTGAATAGTGCAAAGTATTCCAGTTGTTTTGTGAAAAAGCACTTTGGGATATTTATTTATCTGTATGCTTTTATGGTCCCAATTTCCTGAAGGAAAAAGTGTTCTGAGCTATATAAATCTCAAGGGACAGGGCAATATAGAAGGCCAATCTTACTGCAATGGTTCTCTGGTTTAAATTTGCTAGTGTTGAAGATCTCCAACATCTACATATAAAGGATATATCAGGAAAATGGAAAGAGTTGTTAAAACTTTCTTTTCATGAGCTGATGTTTATCATTCAGTTCGGGTCTCATCACAATGATAAAACACTTGGGAAGGAAGATGCATACCAATAAGCCAGCACTGGAGGAGATCATGGAGAAGATCTCCACAGCCAAGGTATATTTTCCCCTTGTACTTAGATAGGTTGGAATAAAGCACAGCCAAACACTGCAGAAGACCAACATGCTGAAAGTGATGAATTTGGCTTCATTGAAACTATCAGGTAACTTCCTAGCTAGAAAAGCAGCAGAGAAGCTAACAAGAGCAAGAAACCCCATAAAGCCCAAAACACAATAGAACATGACTGAGTCTTCATTGCACTCCATGATGAGTTCTTCAGACACTGAATGGGCATCAAAATCCGGGTATGGTGGGGACGCTATCAGCCACACAGCACAAACACACATTTGAACAAGGGAACAGGATAGAAGAATAAAACTGACCATTCTTCCCCCCACCCATTTCCTCAATCTGGAACCAGGTTTGGTGGCCATGAATGCTAGAACCACAACAAAGGTTTTGGCCAAGACACAAGAAACTGCCACAGAAAAGATGAGGCCAAAAGCTGGTTGCCGAAGGAGACACACAATTGTGTTAGGTCTCCCAAGAAACAGAAACACGCAAAGGAAAGAGAGGAGGAGGGAAACTAGGAGGATGTAGGTGAGATTCCGGTTATTGGCTTTGACAATGGGAGTGTCTGTGTGTTTCATGAAGATTGTGATTACCAAAGTTGTCATTAAAGAAAAGCAAAGAGAAAGAACGGTCAGACTGATTCCCAAGGGTTCTTCATAGGACAAAATGGTGATCCGCTTTGGAATGCACATATTTTTGTCAGGATTTGGATATTGATCTTCTGGACATGGAGAACAGTCATCTACATCTGAAAAAGAACACAGTGGAATTGATACAGTGGATTATTCACAGTGTTGTACCCTCCTGGTTTAGTCCCATTATATTTGGAAAATTCCTACCCTTCTTTGTTGATATTTTCCCCTCTGGACACAGACGGCAAGCATAGCAGCAAAAAGACTCCCCTTCTATCTTTTCCTTGCTGTATCCTGTCTCACAAGGACCATTACACAAAGATAGAGGTAATGCCTACCAATGAATGAAGAAGAATATTTTAAGATACACAGAGGGAAAGAATTGCTTGGAGAGCTACTGTTACAGTGGAATCACTAGCATAAAAATGGGTTTATGTACTAAGTAATTCAGTACAGAAGTAAAGCAATGACATCATTTTAGATGTAATTGGTCTGAAATTACAACTCATTAAATATCTACCCTTATTGGTATTTATGGACTTCTATTATCATCATCACCACTCTCCGAAAAGAATTTTTGTTCTGGTTAGATATCAATTGTTTTCTCAGCTTCTGAATTTTGAAGTCACCAGACTCATGAAATCTAGTACAGTGGATTGTAGCTTTTACTTTAAAACCCCAAAAATATTGTCCTTAATTAACAGAGGACCAAGGTAAAGGGTACAATATTTTAGATCAACTACAGGTAATCCCGAAGTTATGAGTGTTCACTTACTGCTTCTTTGAAGGTACGCAATAAGCGCCCCCTAGTGTTAACCAGCACGTCCCGAAATTATAAATATTGCAGCACCACGGCAGTTGTATGTCCTTATGAGCAATGGCACTGCAACATTTACCCTGGTTATTTCCTCCCTCCCCACCCTCGCTCCAAGTCTCCCTAGGCACCAGTCCATCAATACTCACCCTGCAAAGATCGAAATCCCTCACTTTCTTGGCTGTTCCAGGCCTTTGGTGCATTCATAGAAAATGGAAGCCTAAAGTAATGCAAGATCACACAACATCTGTGGGGTGAGATCTCACACTACTGATCTAACATGATCTCATGTTATTTTAGCCTGTGTTCACTGCAAGAGAGAATGGAACCAAAGCCGGAGGACGCTTCTGTGGCCCACCAGTGGCTCAATCCAGGCACCGGAGGCCTTTTCCAGGCCACAGATTCCTGGATCTGAGGCCTTTTCCAGGCCACAGCTTCCTGGATCTGAGGCCAGGGGAAGCTTCTGCAGCCCTCTGATGGCCCGATCCAGGCACCAGACACCTTCTCCATGCTGCTGCCACCCAGATCTGAGATCAGGGATGCTTCCACAGCCCTCCAATGGCCCAGTCCAGATGCTGGCTGACCTCTCCAGGCCGCTGCTGTCTGGATCTGAGGCTGGGGGGTGCTTCTGCAGCCCTCCGGTGGTCTGATCCGGGAACCGGACACCTTCTCCAGACCAGTCAAACATGGATCTGAGGCTGCGGGATATCTCATGTTCACTTAATGAGCTGTGTGCATTTTAATAAGCAAGGGAGTGATCTCATTTGAGAAACGAGATTACTTCCATGAGTTTTTGAGTTATGAGTGGAATGGGCAGGCTCCATTACACTCGTAACTCAATGATTACCTGTATTACAAAAGTAATCATTCTTACAGATATTTTTTCCTTCCATAGAACATTTGTATTTAGGCTAGTTCAGAGATTATTCTCTTTGAACAATAAACATATTTTTATGCTAAACATATAAAGGAAGGAAGACCAATCTAGATTGAAAGAGCTAACCTGATTAAAGCCTACTGGCCACGTGATGGAATCTACAGAAATATTGAAGAACTCTGGAGCTGTGGGATCTATCGTCCCAACTTTGACCCTAACAAAGGATTGGTTTGGGAATGAGATCCAGTTGATAATATCATATCCACCAATGAGTTCTCCATTTTCATTAAAGGAGATCTTCTCACCAACACTGTTGTTGAATTTGACTCTTCTCAGAAAAGAATGAACCTTAAATACAGAGACAGCCAGAGAGGGAGAAGGAGATAAAAGGGCAGAGGAAAGAGAAAAACCGTATATATTCAAAACATACATAAGGATGTTTCTTGAAACAAAGAAAATATAAACAATCTTTTTTTTTTAAAAAAACCTTCAGTTGTAGGCCAGTATCAAACAGATAATATAGCCACCATTCCAACATAGAAGTAAAGGCAAAATATCAGATTACTAAAATAAAATTAACATATAATTGTAAAAAAAACCCCAGCAATATTTATTTAAAACTATTGTAGTTTAATTGCTTATGGCTCATAAGCCAGATGACTACTAATAAATATATAAGAAATACTAGGATGTATACGGCTATAAAAATTAATTCTAATCTTATAATGAGCTGTAAGGACCCAGCCCACTTTGAATCTTAAGAAGACAGAACTCTTGGAATAATTCTTCCAACAGGCATCCTTTATTAAGAGAAAATGGTTTCAGGCATTCTAGACAGGACTTGGGGTCCAAGCTCTCCCATTCAAGGTTTTAAGGGGTTCCCCAGTAGCTCCACCCAATCATCCCCCTCTTCCAGCGACAGTCTCAGGCATTACATTCCCACCCCCTTTTTCTTACTGCTGGCTGGATGGAGACTTGAAAGAAAACTACATGAAAGGTAAAAGTCCCATTCTTATGGTTAGCTCTTTTGGCAATACACACAACCAGTTCCTTTGAAGTGTACTGAAGGAAGTGAGGGCCATAAAGCCCCTTTGTTCACCCCCTTCCCTTCATCATATGGCAGAATCCATAGAAGGCAGAAATGGGGTTTTTTATAATTGATAACTAGAGATGAAATATAATTGGATTCTGACATCCTGTCCCTCAAAAATACGACAGATCCACCTGAAAGAAAACAAAACAGGTATAGAAGTTAGTTAGGCTTGTTAGGGTATTCTGTGTGAAACTTCTTCAATAGCTTCGGGGCTCTGACATGACGTTTATGGACCCACTCATTTTGTGAGGGAGAGAGGTGTTTCCAGGCAACTAGGTACTGAGTCGCTCCATGATATCTCCTAGAATCAAGGATTTCCTTTATTTCGAAGTGTTGTTCGCCCTCTACCATGATTGGAGGTGGTGGTAGGGGGATTTTTGGCCGTAGATGTGACTGACGCTCTCTTTTCAGCAAGCTGCAATGAAAAATTGGGTATATTTGCCTGAGATTTTTTGGTAATTCTAATTCTACTGTTACTGGGTTTATGATTCTTTTAATTGGAAAAGGTCCTATATATTTTGGTCCAAGTTTTTTACAGGGCTGTAGGGACTTTAGATATTTTGTAGATAGGTACACCATTTCACCTATAATGAATGGTGTAGGCTCAACCCTTTTTTTATCGGCTTGTGCTTTGTATGCCTGCCTAGCTTCATCTAGTGTTTTTCTAACTATTGGCCAGGTGTCTTGTAATTGTTCCATCCATTCTTTCAGTGATGGGATTGTTGGTTTGTTTGGAGTTAATTCTGGCATGGGGTTGAAACTTTGACCATTGGCTATTTGAAAAGAAGTGTAGCCTGTGCTGGAGTGGACTGCATTATTGTAGGCAACTTCTGCAAAAGGATGTAAGTCTGTCCAATCACTTTGTTGGAAATTCAAAAAATATCTCAAATATTGCTCAAATACTGAATGACAACATTCTGTTTGTCCATCTGTCTGAGGGTGGTGGCTAGATGTCAGTCCCTGAGTGGTCCCTAAGAGGGATAAAAATTCCTTCCAAAATGCAGACGTAAATTGCACTCCCCTATCAGAGATGATGCGTTGGGGTGCCCCGTGTAATCTGTAAATGTGCTGGATGAAAAGTTTTGCTAAGACCTTTGCAGTGGGAATCTTTTGGCAAGGGATAAAGTGCACCTGTTTGGAAAACAAGTCCGTGACCGTCCAGACCACAGTACTCCCATTGCTTTCTGGCAATTCCACTATAAAGTCCATGGCTATTTCCCTCCAGGGGGCTGAGGGATTTGCCACTGGTTGTAATAGTCCTGGTGATTTCCCTTGCAACCTCTTTGCAGACGCACATTTTGGGCAGCTGGCTACATAACTTTCTATGTCCTTTTTTATTGATGGCCACCAAAATTGCTGTTTAATTAAGTGTAAAGTTTTTACAAATCCAAAATGCCCTGCTGATTTTGTGTCATGGCAAAGCTACATGAAAGTGATTCTTTGGGTTGTTGGTATGTATAACTTTTCCCCTACCCAAGGCAACCCGCTGTGCACACATTTTTGTTTTTCTGGAACCATTCGTCTGTTTCCAGACTTTTTCTGAATTCAATCCCAGTTTGGCTGTCCAGTTGTGGTTTTAATTTAGCTTGGGTTCTTGTGGCTACTGGTGCTGCCAGTTGTGACTCTGCCATTATTGGTTTAGAGTCTGTGGCTCGTGCGCTGTTATATTGGGGCATGCGAGATAGTGCATCTGCCAGGAAGTTCTTTCTCCCTGGTAAATGTTTGAGCTTAAATTGGAACTGGTGAAAATGCTGGGACCAGCGGGCTTGTTTGGGATTGAGTTTCCTGGGTGTTTTCAGGGCTTTCAAATTTTTGTGATCAGTCCACACCTGGAAGGGGATTTTGTTGCCTTCCAGGAACTGTTGCCACGTGAGTAATGCCCTACGTATCCCATATGCCTCCTTCTCCCATACGGGCCAGCGCTGTTCTGTTTCCATGAGTTTCTTGGATGTATATGCACAGGGTTGCAATACTCCATCATCGTTTTCTTGTAATAGAACAGCCCCCACTGCCACATCATTTGCATCTGCCTATATTACGAAGGGCTTGTCCATGTTTGGGTGCCTTATTACTGGTTCGGCAGAAAAAAGTCTCTTTAGTCTCTCAAAAGCTGCTTGGCACTCCATTGTCCATGTTAGTGGCTGGTTAGGTTTTACTGAGGATGTTCCCTTCGTTTTTAGTAAGTTAGTGAGGGGCAAGGCTATCTGGGCAAATGAGGGGATGAATTGGTGGTAAAAGTTTGCAAAGCCCAGGAAACTTTGTAGTTGTTTTCTTGTGCGGGGTGGTGCCCAATCTAATACTGCTCTGACCTTCTCTGGGTCCATTTCAATGCCCTGGGGGGATATGCAATAACCTAGGTAGTCTACCCTTTCCTGGTGGAATTCGCATTTTGAGAGTTTGGCATATAGATGGGTGGCTCGCAGTTTCTTTAAAACCCCTCTGACAAGGTTGACATGTTCCTCTTTTGTTTCGGTAAAGATAAGAATGTCATCCAAGTAAACAAGGACCCCCTTAAACAGGTGCTCCCTTAGAATGTCATTGATTAATTGCATAAAGACTGCAGGGCCCCCTTGTAATCCAAATGGCAAGACTTTGAATTGATAGCATCCCATGGGGCAGTTAAATGCGGTCTTCCATTCGTTCCCTTCCTTAATTCTCACGTGATAGTATGCTTCCCTTAGGTCTAGTTTAGAAATTTTTTTCCCTTTCGAGAGGTGTGACAACATGTCTTTCATGAGGGGCAGAGGGTATAGGTTGCTTTCACTGATTGTATTCAGGGCCCTATAATCCACGCATAAGCGTAAAGAGCCATCCTTCTTCTCTCTAAAAAGGACCGGGGCAGCCACTTTAGGCTTGGCTGGCTCAATGAAACCTTCTCTACGTTTTTTTTAATGAATCTTTCCATTTCCTCCTTCTCCTTTGGGCTCATGGAGTATAATCTGGGCTTCGGGAGTTTTGCCCCAGGCTTGAATTCAATGGCACAGTCTGTGGGTCGGTGGGGGGGGGGAGCTCATTCGCCCTCTCCTCACTGAAAACTTCAGCAAGGTCTCTGTATTTCTCTGGTATTTCTGTTAGTCCCTTTTCCTCTCCCGTGGATGCTTTTTCTATTCTTGATTCTGGTAGCCCCCCTTGGGGTTTTAAGTCCATAGGGTCCCCCTTCGGGAATTTGATTTCTGTTGTCCTCCAATTTATCCAGGGGTTCCATTTTTTCAACCATTCCATCCCTAGGATCATTGGGCATTCCATGCCTGGGGTCACCACAAATGTTATGTCCTCCTCATGTTTGCCCAGGGAGAGGTGTATTGGTAGAGTGGCTAGGGTAGCGGGCACCCCCCCTGCTATGGATCCATCTAACTGGCCAAATGAGATTGGTTGTTCCAGTCTCCTCGACGGAATGCCCAGATTCCCCACTAGTGTTGGGCAAATGAGGCAGCGGGTGCAGCCAGAGTCTATTAAGTCTTTCACCTTCACAGCTTCGGGCATGGAGGGAATTAATATAGTCACTGTCTTGAAGATGGGTGCGATGCATCCACTTACCAGGGGTTCGCCCTCCAAGCTGTCATCTGAGGTGTCCACACGCCCTGCAGTGTAGGCTGGAGTTCTTTCCCCCTGATGAGCAGAGGTGGGGGGTTCCGCAATTTCCATCATTCTCATGGCAGTTTCTTTTGGCTTAGCTGAAGACTTTCCAGATTTGCTGATTGGGGATCTGTCTGGGTTGTGCTGGGGGGCTTTGGAGCGGCATTCTACAGCTTGATGCCCTTCTCTTCCACACTTGAAACACCCCATTTGCTTCTTGGCTGTAGCCAATGGTTTCACTGGTTCGTGTGTCAACTCAGGCGGGGAGCGGCTCCATTGTTTTCCTCAGCGGTGTCTCTTCAATATGTCGATCTCTGCTTCCTCTGCCAAGATGTACCGTTTCTCAAGTTGGTGTGGGTCCCCACAAGGCAGGCAAGCATCATATAGGTTATAATTTAGTCCGTCTTTGAAATGACTAAGGAGGATGTCTTCTGGCTAGTTCAGTTTGCTGGCAATGGCCCGGAATTCTTGTGTATATTCAGCCACCGGGCATTTGCCTTGCCTCATCATTTTTATCCTTTCGTGGGCTTTGCGATCAGCCAGGGGGTCTTCAAATCTTCTTCTCAGAGAGGACATGAAACGGTTGAAGTTGTTGAGTTCTGGGGCATTGGAGTTGTGCAAGTTCACCACCCAATCTGCAGCCGGTCCGTCCAGGGCAGATTGCACGATCTGGATGCGGGCTTTGTCGCTGGGGATGTCCCGCCCATATTCCTCCATGTAGCTGAGGACTTGGGTTAGGAAAAACCCCAAGCGTGTTGGCTTCCCTTTGAATTTCACCTCCAACGGTGGATGTCTTGGAATGGATCAGTGCCTCCGTTGTTGGTGGTAGTGTCCTCTGTCCAGATTGTCATCTGTGGTTCGGTAGGGGGTGGGAACTACTGGATCAGCAGATGTCCGTGGGGCTGCAGGTTCCACTTCCCCCTCGGTGTCTCTCCCTTTGTGGCTCCAGGAGCTGAGGCGGCCATAGGGCTCAGGATTCTCCTCTCCTAGGGAGCTGAGAGTTCTCTTCATCAGGTCAATAGCTTTCTTTAGGATCCAGTCTGAGTACGGTGCCCAGCTTTCTCCCTCTTCATTTGCGTACAGGGATTTCTCCATCTCTGCTTCCATTCTGGTTGCTTGGTCCCCCGTCTCAGGGTCACCTTTCTTGATTCCTTTCCCCACTCACTTTTCTTTCCAACGCCCATTGACCAGCGAGGCTTGTGGTCCCGTGTCTCCACCACTTCTTCTCCTGAGGAATCTGACCTCTCGGATCCCAACATCTGGCAAGGTTCCAATTGGGTCAGCGGCTCTCTTTCCAGGGAGTTTTCCCCCTTTCTTGCTCCATTGTCTGACATGGTAATTTTTTGCAAAATCCCCTGGCAAGGGTCTCCCTTCCAGGTGGATTAATTTTGCAAGTCCTGTGTAATGTAAGGACCCACCCCACTTTGCATCTTAAGAAGACAGAACTCTTGGAATAATTCTTCCAACAGGCATCCTTTATTAAGAGAAAATGGTTGCAGGCGTTCTAGACAGGATTTGGGGTCCAAGTTCTCCCATTCAAGGTTTTAAGGGGTTCCCCAGTAGCCCCACCCAATCACCCCCCTCTTCCAGTGACAGTCTCAGGCATTACATTCCCACCCCCTTTTTCTTACTGCTGGCTGGATGGAGACTTCAAAGAAAACTACATGAAAACTAATAGTCCCATTCTTATGGTTAGCTCTTTTGGCAATACACACAACCAGTTCCTTTGAAGTGTACCGAAGGAAGTGAGGGCCATAAAGCCCCTTTGTTCACCCCCTTCCCTTCATCATATGGCAGAATCCATAGAAGGCAGAAATGGGGTTTTTTATAATTGATAACTAGAGATGAAATATAATTGGATTCTGACAAGAGCTTTATATTTGCTGCAGCCATGCTAAAGTTAGATTTGAATTATTTTAGTTACAATCCAACAGCCTGGAAGCAAGATAATAACAAGATAAAACAAAATGTTATTGAAAAGATTTATGTACTGTATAACATTTTAAATTTTTTAAAATTTTAGTTGTAGGCTAATATGAAACAAATAACATAACAATTATTCTAATAGAAAGGCAGAGGTAAAATATTACGTAGGTTACTGAAAAAAAATGAACATAGAATAATAGAAAAATAAAAAAATCAGCAAAAATAATTAATTAACAATTAGTTTAATTGCTAAAGGCATACAAGCTGGATGACTTCTGACAAAATACATAAGAAATACTAATATGCATATGGCTATAAAAGTTTAATATTATTCTTACTTATAAAGAGCCTTATATTTGCTGCAGCCATGCTAAGATTTGATTTGTATTATTGCAGTTACTATCCAACAGACTGGAAGCAAGAAAATAACAAGATAAAACAAAATGTAGTTTAAAAGATTTATTTGTATGTAATGTATACACTTATACACACACATACACACACAAATATTTTCCAGTTAAATTATGTTTTATCCTATTATTGTTTTATAAATTTGAATATATCATCTATAAGGGAATGTAGCCCCTTCCTCATAATTCACAGAGTATATTGTTGATACCAACGATAGATTTTGTCTACAGATGTAAAACTATAAAAAAAGCAGTTTGGAAGAATCCTTGCGTGTCACCAAGAAAGTTTTGGGCAATTTTGTCAATTTCATCGATAGAAAGAAACATATTCTAAGAGATGCGGTTATCATTTTATAGAATTCAATTTGCAATGTTAACATAAGCTTATAAATATTTCAGTTGGTTAATCTGTTACTATATCCCACTTTTAGATCTAAAGACAACCCCCCT
This sequence comes from Crotalus tigris, assembly GCF_016545835.1. Classification (NCBI taxonomy): domain Eukaryota; kingdom Metazoa; phylum Chordata; class Lepidosauria; order Squamata; family Viperidae; genus Crotalus; species Crotalus tigris. The sequence goes on along the minus strand of NW_024100588.1, from coordinate 1,045,409 downwards.
AAGAATATTGTTTGTTAGAGTTTGCAACTACAGATATGGTCGTCCAAAGGTGTTTTTAAAAAAGGCAATTGGACTTTTTTATTTTTCTTGGAAGACGTTTCACTTCTAATCCAAGAAGCTTCTTCAGGTCTGATTAAATGGTGTGGAGTGGAAGGATTTATATTGCTTGCAGTCATCTGGTCATTGGCACTCTCCCTGAGAGTCATTGAGGCCACTTGGAGGTCTTCAAGGAAAAGAAGAAAGTCCAGTTGTCTCTTGAAAAAGCACTTTTGGGACAACCATGACCTGGATGACTGAGAATCTCCATACACCTACAGATATGGTTGTTTCTGCACTAATCTGCTTACAGGCTTACCTGCCACCACACTTGATTGTGAAACTCTTTCCTTCCTGCTTTCACTATTATTGTGTCCCTGGATTTGGATAAATACAGAGATTGCAAAGCATGTGCCACAGCATAGACTGCATTGTAAATATTGTAACTCTGTCCACTGATGCATGTTTCAAACACAGATGTAGGAAGGGTCTCAAGTCTCTCCTGTCCAGTACAAGTTGTCTCAGACACCTCTGCTTTTGAAATAGGGAAGAAACAACCGAATGCCTGTTCCCAGAAATCTTTCCGAAAATGATCATGATGATCACTGTTTGGACTCAGATTGTGAAGAAATTCCTGGAAGTCTTGGACTTCTTTTGTGTGAACTGCAAAGGATAAAGCACCTTGTAGGAAATGGATGTTCCATGATTTATGAAGGGACATTGAAGTGTAATCTGTCTGAGCATTTATAAGCCAGATCTTTGGCTTCCTTGGTATATCCTCCACTTCTGAAAACCGGAGGAAACTTCTCAGAACTGTCATGGTCTGAATTTTACCATATACAATTATCACATTGGCTGTGCTGTTCATGAGAACGTGGTATATACGTTCTCCTTCATCCATAATATCAGTAAAATCATTATAGAAATCGATATTTGGCAACTCTTCTATGAACTCAGTGCAGATGCCATACTCTGAAAAAGTGGGGACAACCTCCTGGACAAATTTATCTGCTTTCTCATCCTTTACTACAAGAATTCCAACCCAGATCCATCTTAAGTACTTCAATAGCTCCATGAGACCTTTATGTTCGTGGGATTCATCTGGAAACATTTGCTGGAAGAAAACTGCTTGAGTCTCTTTATCCATGGCTGGAGCAGAGCCATAGGTCAACTGCAGGAAGACAAACATATGTGAATATGAAGGTCTAAGTGAACCTCTGAAAATGTGTACATTCATTTGAGCCTCCGTGTGCCCTTGAGCTTATAAACTTAAACATTATGCAACTAGTTGTCTTTATTTGGAAATATCAACCAAGATGTCCCTCTGTATACTGAGATTGACAAGAATAAAAGAAGAGGAAGCCAACCTATTCTCCAAAACACCTGAAGCCAGGACAAAAAGCAATTAGATGGAAACTTATCAAAGAGAACTAACTTAGAACAATCAATCAGTTGAATGGCTTGCCTCCAGAGGTTATGGGTTCCCCATCATTTGAGGTTTTTGAGAAGAGTTTGGACAGCCATTTGTACAGAATTATGTAGAGTTTCCTACTTGAGCAGGGGTTGTTTTAGAAGACCTCAAAATTCCCTTCCAACTCTTAATTCCGTCTCTGGCATTGGGGAATGTTTTTCTATGCCCAATATCCTCAGAGTTATAATTACTCATATGTTATGGTAATCCTAGCAAGCAAAAAATAATATCTAGGAATCTTGAAAGTTTTTAGAGAAAGAAGCATACAGATCTCTGGGGAGGTGTGGCAATATAATAATTAAATCTTCTGCAGCTTTTACCTGAGGAACTTTGTAGATGCACAATACAGTTGCCATGTGAAGAGAGATATCTGGTCCCCCAATGACTGCAGCCAAAGGGTTTGGGACCCCACACTTGTAGTTAGGGATGAATTTGCCCTGAGTGAAAGGCAGGAACATTGAGGCAAAGTAGGTCCAGCTTGGACTGAAATGGCTGTTAAAAATATGGAAGCCCAGCGTGACATTGGGTAGGAACTGCACATTTTTATTGATCTCTTTTAGAGTAAACGCTAAGGCCAGGACATGCTGGTAATTCTGGAAAAATATTCTGTAAAAAAACACATGAAGAAAGTTCCGCTTCATATCACGGCACCTGCAATCCTTAAATACAAAACATTTACTGGAAAATGTTTTAGTGCCATATTTTGATTATTCAACTAAGATCCTGGAACGTGGAAAATGAAACACTAGTTCATATATACCCCTAAAGGAACTAGAATTATTTTTAAGAGAACGATTGGCTTTAAATTTGAAGCATTATTTCTGAAAACATGAGAATGGTCTGGTATCATACTTCAGCTTTTCATAATGGCTTATATCAGGAGATGTTGGTAATTCTGAAAAAAATATTCTGTAAAAAAACACATTAAGAAAGGTTTCCTTCATATCATTGCATCTGCAATCCTTCAGTATAACACCTTTAGTGGAATGTGTCAGTGCAATATCTAGAAACATAGAAACACTGAAGTCTGATGGCAGAAAAAGAGCTAGTGGTATTATTTTAAAATTATTTTTAATTTCTGTCAGATGAAGGACATGTATTTAGCCCAAAGTTTAATTCAAACTCAGTTAGTGATTGCTGACTCACTACCTCTACTTGAAGTTGGTTCCTAGTTTCCACTAGTCTTTCTGTAAAGTATTACTTTCTAACATAGCTTTTGAACTACTCTCCAGTCAGTTTAAAATTATGTCCCTTCTAAAGCTTAATCACACCCTTAATATATTTCAAGGTTTCCATCATGTTTCCCATTTCCCTTCTGTCTTTCAGGTTGTACAGTATATATTCAGTTCCACCAAACTCTCCTGACATCTTTTGTCCCTCTGACCCTGTATCATTTTTTTTGCTCATCTCTGGACTTATTCAATCTTACCAAAATCTTTTTTTTTAAAAAATGAGGTCTCCAGAACTGGACATAGTATTCCAAATGGGGTCTGACTAAAGCCCTTTGCAGCAGGATTAGGACCTATTTTTTTCCTGCTCTTGTTCCCTTTAGTGATGCATCCATCTTTACTATTCAGCTTGGATTCTGGAAAATGAAAAGCAAAATGCTAGCACATATATCCCCCTCCAGAAACTGGAGTTATTTATATTACAAAACAAACACTGGCTTGAAATTGGAATCACTATTTCTTAATAAATGAGAAAGGCCCAGTATCAAACTGCAGCTTTTAAGAATGGTTTATGTCCAGAAGGAAATTGCTGAATTTTGGTACCAGTAATATCAAATGAAAAATTCATCAGGGGAAATATTCCCTCCCCCCAAATCTTAATGATAGTTACATCCTCGTAAATTAAGTCATACTTTCCTCTATGGTTATAGATATTTAGATGTTATTTGTTATGATTAGACTTTTGACTTCTCTTTCAACTTTACGCAGATGCTGAAATTTCATTTCCCATAATGTAAACCTAGGCATCTTATTTAAGATGTGTTTTTTCAGGAGCCTTTGTGATTAGAGGAAAACATTTCAAGCAGATATAGCAGAATGGTCTAGAGTTTGACAATGAATTGATGATGTACATACACAGATCCATTCTGAAGCGCCCGAGATGGATGTTGACTGAAATCAATAGGATCAGAAAACGTGAACAATGCAGAAATAATGCCAGCAATGTTGATGTCTCCAATCTGATGATAAGTGTGACGAATAGGAGGAGGCTCCTCAAGGTCACATTGAAGGCTAGGATCCATGCACATCACTTGAGGCATCACTATTAACAGCAACTCCATGAATACAAACATCTTCCATGAGTGTCTTCTTTCTGTGTCCAAACGTCTATGTCTGCCACAGGATATTTGAAGTGGATCAGACTGAACTGTCTTCTTGAGATGTTTTTCAGACACAAATAGCAGCATACTATCAGATCAATTCATGGAGCTCTGGGGCCCCCCAGCCATGGGATGGAATATCACGGGGACAATAAATATCATCACTCAAGGCCAGTTCCTCCTTTCCCCATGGGATCCCATAGGATCTGGAGGAGAGAAAGTGGCTAATTTCATAATGATAGTGAGACTGTCACACATTGAACATTGTCAAAACATTGGAAGGCCTCTTGAGGCAGGAAGATATGAGAAAAATAAAAGAGAAAAATAAAATTATATCCATAAATGAAAATACAAATGTAAATATAGGCATTAATATATACATAAATTCTATTCTATTCCTAATTTCTATTCTATTCTATTCTATTCTATTCTATTCTATTCTATTCTATTCTATTCTATTCTATTCTATTCTATTCTATTCAAGACCAGTTCCTCCTTTTCCCATGGGATCCCGTAGCAACTGGCTAATTTCATAATGACAGTGAAACTGTTATATATGTGAACTGTCAAAATATTTGAAGGCCTCCTGAGGCAAAAAGGCATGAGCCAGAAGAGAAGAATAAAAGTATTATATCCATAAATGAAAATACAAATGTAAATATAGGCATTAATATATAGATACATTCTATTCTGTTCTGTTCTGTTCCGTTCCATTCCATTCCGTTTTATTAATTTGCAACCCATTTGACCTGTCATACATTATACGTATGTAGAAAAAAAACAGTTAATGGATTAAAAACTGCAAAATTAAAGTTTAAGGCCCTCTGTTAACAATCTGTTATTATAATTTATTTTTAGAAAGTCTGCAAATGTAAAAAAGGGACCTTTTATCATTTAGGGTGGACATGTGATAAAGCAAAGAAATATTGGAGTCGGATTTACATCTTAATACAGAAAATTCTCAAAGTGAATATAATTGTAAAATTTTCATGTGGGTTTAATGGAAAATGAGTTGGAAAAAAAAAATTGGAACTTTGATGGTTACAAGATTAGTTTATGCAGGAAAATGGAAGAACACTTTGATTCCCATAATTGATGAATGGCTGTAAAAGTTCATGGAGTTTGTAGATATGGCTAAATTAACTGCTTTGATTAAAGAAAAAAATATTTCCCCTATTTTCCTACTATTTTCTTCTATAGCTTTGTATTTTATATTATAAATCAATAAAGAAAGTCTACAATGGTTTCTTATCTACCACAAATCAGTATCTCTGATCTGGCCAGGATCAACTTTTCTCTTTTTGTTCTTCATAGTGAAATCTTTCCTTAGATTTTTAATTGGGAATTATCCCAACAATTGCATCTCATTTTTGGAGTTCTTTACTCTCTGTTTTTTTTTTATTGAAAATTTTTATAAATTTTTACAGAAAAACAAAAAAAATGACAATACAACAACAGCATAAAAAAGAAAACAAAACACAACAAAACACAACAAAACAAAACAAAACAACCCTTCCCCAAAACACCCAGTCCCTCCCCCCCCGGAGCTTCCCAGAGCAGAATATAGGCTTAATTAAAAAAAAGTTAAACAGATTATATAAAAAAAGAATATAACACTAATATATGTATATAAAAATAAGAGTTATAAAAAGGCTAAATGATATTTTTTTATATCCAATTTAAATTGTATAAACTTTATCCATTTATCCCAAACAGCAAGAAATTTCTCTTGCGATTGTTCTTTTAGGAAAGTCGAAATCTTTGCCATTTCCGCCAGATAAGATACTTTAAGAAACCATTCCTGCAAAGTAGACAAAGATTCCTTCTTCCAATATTGTCCTACTAACAGCCTTGCGGCTGTAATCAAATTCAACATCAATATAACCTCCTTTGCATCACAATCAGTAACTATACCTAACAAAAATAACTGTGGAGTAAATTTTACCCTCTTTCTGAAAATTCTCTGAATATTCCACCATATCTTAATCCAAAAAGCTTTTATATTTCTGCACGACCACCAAATATGATAGTAGGTGGCATCCAAACAACCACATCTCCAACATTTAGGCTGTAGGTCAGGGTACATAAGAGACATTTTTTGTGGATCAAGGTGCCATCTATAAAACATTTTATAAAAATTCTTTACTCTCTGTTGTAAATATCTCTGCAGTATCCATTGTTGAAAAATTCTCCTTAAAAACGCAGCATTCATCTTGCCAAGAAAATGCAGCCCATCCTTCAATTCCATTATCTCAGAATTTCTTATATTTATATTCCTTATCAAAAAGCTTTTGATAAAATAAGACACAGCAAACTATTAGATATCCTGAAACAAGGGGGACTAGATGACAAAGACATCCAAATCATAAAGAATCTGTAATGGCATCAGGTAGCAAATGTGAGACTAGGCCAAAAATACTCCGCTACTGCAGAAATAAGAAGAGGGGGCAGACAGGGATATATTCTGTCTCTACTGTTGTTCAATATCTACTCTGAGTCAATCTTCAACGAGGCACTGGAGAACATGGATGCTGGCATCAAAGTAAATGGTGTTTGGATCAACAATTTAAGATATGCTGACAATACAGTTCTGATGGCCAGTAAGCATGAAGACCTTCAGCTCCTCACCTATAGAGTCACAGAAATATCTGAAGCTTAATACCTCAAAAACCAAGATCATGGTCATCAGCAAACAACCCGTTAATTTATCAGCATTAAATTCAGAGGGAATACCACTAGAAAAAGTTGATAGGATCACACACCTTGGTTCTAATTTACATGAAAGCTGGGATATGACCGTTGAAATAAGGACAAGGATAGAAAAAGCCCGAACAGCATTCTTCAAAATGAAAAAGGTCTTCTGCAGTCACGACATAAGCCTAAGACTGAAAATCAGGTTTGTCAGATGCTATATTTTTTTCTATTCTGCTCTATGGAGTAGAGAGTTGGTCTCTGACAGAAGGCCACCTGAAGAAACTAGAAGCATTTGAAATGTGGATTTGCAGGCGACTGTTACGTATAAGCTGGGTTGACAAGATCAGAAATGAGGAGGTGATACACTGCCTGGGAAAGCCAAGGAAAATCATCAAAACAATTAAAAAAACGAAAATTAGAATATTTTGGACATGTGATGCGACACCCAGAAAAATACGGCACACTCCATTTAATCCTCCAGGGAAAGATTGAAGGCAAACAAGGTCTGGGCAGAAGAAGAACACTGTGGTTTCAAAATCTAAGGGACTGGTTTGGACAAAACTCAACAGCACTATTTCATGCAGCTGCTGATAAAAACAGGATCGCCAACATGATCGCCAATGTCTGATGCCTGCCTGCCTGCCTACCTGCCTACCGACCTACCTACCTACCTACTTACCTACCTACCTACCTACCTACCTACCTACCTACCAACCTACTTATCTATCGCCAACATGATCGCCAACATCCGATAATGGATATGGCACAAGAAGAAGATATTCCTTTCCATCTTTTCCAGCAGATCTATAACTTTCAAACCAAATAATTTCTCACAAAAGGAGGCAAATATACATATCCCAGGATAACGTTGCAGGATCCAACCTGGGTCGGTCACCAGGATCAGAGGTTTAGTCTTCCAAGCTTTCGGACTGATGCTAGATCAGTAATGGCGAACCTTTTAGAGACCGAGTGCCCAAAACACACCCCCACCCTCCTGTCCCCACCCTGCCCGCTGGGCCACCCACCACCTCCACGGCCCATCACCCACAGACCACCCAGGCAGCCCAGCAGTGCCATGGTGGCCATGCCTTCCACCCGTGCCCCACAGCATCATCTGTGTGTGATGGGGTACAAGGGCGGAGTCTATTCCCCGCTGCCCAGCTACCATGTCCTTGGCTGCACTGCTTTGTGTGGGCCGCACCTGGGGGTGACTCTTCTCCGGGGCTGCTAGTGAGGGGTGGGCCATGGGAGAAGGCAGGGCTGGGATGACGGTGTGTCTGCCCACAGAGAAGGCTCTGAGTGCCGCCTCTAGCACGCATGCCATAGGTTTGCTACCACTGTGCTAGATCCCATCTTTAGGAAACATCTCTATACCAGAATGTGTGCTTTGGGCTATTCTATTCACCAATGGGAAGGTATCACAAAAAGATGACATTTTAAAAATGGCTCTGTAAGGGTACGAATTCATGGCATGTTTTAAAATGAACATCCAGAGAATGGGTACAGACATGTGAGAGATGTGATGCTGTGCATGCATGTATTCTGCCCAGACAGGATTGTGACAGGCATGTTCAGGATATTTCGGACTTGTCCTAGTTTTGTCATTCTGAGTGAGAACTCTTAACAGTAGTGTCTGCAGGTGATTGTGAACTTCAACAGTTTAAACACTGTCTTGCATTTGAGAATAATATGGAAGCCTCGGACTCCAAAGAAGCACTTGATAAAGTGGCTATGTGAGAGTAAGATGATAATTTGATATAAAATTGTATCATGAATCAGCTAATTGGGGTCACTTAGAAGTAAGATACATAATATTAATGGAGGTGATTGCAATGTGATGATCAAGCCCTGTCATTGTTCTGTCAGACACCCAATGGTGAATCCAATAATTGTATTAAAATTAGTATTTTCATTAGTTGAAACCATCAGTGTAATCTATGATATTTCTTCTTTTAGAAAGGAATTTTCCTGTGAATATTGGAATTACACATATTCTTAAGGCATGTAAAAATACTACATCATTGTTCAATGCGATGTTAACAAAATGAAGACCAGCTGGATGGAATTGATGAAACAGTTATTATTAAAAACCATTAAAAACTTCCTAGTTAGAACTGAAGAAGCTGGTGATATCTTATCCCAAGGTGTTGCATAATCCATTGGAGGAAAATTAAGAATGATGTTACATGGTTCACCGAGTGCAATCATGTAACATCATTTTTAGTTTTCCTCCAGTGGCACTGCACCATCTTTTGGTCCCTTTTAGCACCCTCATCTCCTCTGTACACCAAGGGGAGTTTCAGGACCGATGGACCAGTAGTTATATAGGCATGATCCTGTCCAGGGTCTTGCCTGTTTTCTGATTATATTTGTGAAAAAAACCTTTCCAGGGGGTTTTCTATTTGTGACAAAAACTTCCACAGAGCCATGCAGCAGAATCCCCAGGATATCTCCCAGCTCCTTCTGAAACACAAGTAGATCCATCAGTTGCCAAGGATGAACTATTCATATAGCTCCTACCCAGTGGTGGGATTCAAATATGTGAACAATCAGATATCTGTGTGGATGCTGCTTCCGGCAGTCCATTCTGGGCCTGGGCAGCAAATTAGCTATCAGTTCTGCCAAAGTGGTGTGAACTGCCTGAATCCCACCACTGGTCCTACCTCTCTGCAGAAATTGCAGCTACTAGGATGTGGTCTGAACATGAAAGGGGATACTGACAGATACCCCCAGCATATGATATTAGTATTTCTCTAACAAGAAAATCAAATCCAGAGTATGACCATTATTCCAAGTCAAGCCTCGGGTGATCTGGGATAGGCTCATGGTCACCCAGAGAAACCAGATTGATCTCATCAGCTGGCATTTAGAACCATCATGTGCATAAGTCAAACAGTGCTAGGTACTCTGTTTGACTTATGTCCATGGAAGGTGGGGTTCTACACAATCATCATACTTGATTTAATTTCCTAGAAAGAGACCTTTATTTAAATTGGATATTAGCATGTATTGGGCTTTTGATATAATTTATTTGAATTATTTTTGGGCCAGAGATTTCAATGGCCTTTGCTACTGAGGAGAAGGCATATATATCTGGCTGAAAGTTCTTTTGAATTTAGCCCATTTTTTCCTTAGGTATCCCCCTACACATGATGTGATCTAGAAAACTAACAGTGTTTGCTTGCTTCAGAAATAATTCAGAAGCCCTAACTTTTTAAATGAAAGGTCATTTGTACTTAAGTCCATTTCTTTTTCACAGTCTGTTGTGCATATGAATTAAGATGACCACTCAAGACAAATTGACAATTGATATTTGATCTATATATTTAGTTAGCTGTCTATCACACAACAAAATATGTACATACATCAATTTGTGCTAGTTTTTGTCTATGGAGATTGTCAGTCATGCAGGTTATATGGTAGTTACCCCAAAGGTCCTGTTTCATACAAGATGCTTTTTCAGCTCTGATTAGATGATGGGAATGGAAGGATTTATACTCCTTGCAGACAGCTGGTTGTTTGCACTGTTTTTAGAGAGACTTTGAGGACACCTATAGGTTTATCTGTGTCATCAGGGTCACCTGTAGTGCAAAGTAATCCAGGTGCCTTGTGAAAAAGCACCTTTGGGATATTTGTTTATCTGTATGCTTTTATGGTCCCCATATCCAGAAGGAAAAAACATTCTGACCTATATAAATCTCCGGGGACAGGTGACTACAGAAGGCTTATCTTTCTGAAATTGCTGGTTCAAATGTTCCAGTGGGTACGATCTCCAACATCTACATATAAAGCATATCAGGCAAATGGAAAGATTTGTTAAAACTTTCTTTTCATGAGTTGATGTTTATCATTCAGTTCGGGTCTCATCACAATGATAAAACACTTGGGAAGGAAGATGCACACCAATAAGCCAGCACTGGAGGAGATCATGGAGAAGATCTCCACAGCCACAGTATATTTTCCTCTTGTGCTTAGATAGGTTGGAATAAAACACAGCCAAACATTGCAGAAGACCAACATGCTAAAGGTGATGAATTTGGCTTCATTGAAACTATCAGGTAACTTCCTAGCTAGAAAAGCAGCAGAGAAGCTTACCAGAGCAAGCAAACCCATGAAGCCCAAAACACAGTAGAACATGACCGAGTCTTCATTACATTCCATAATGAGTTCTTCAGACACTGAATGTGCATCAAAATCTGGGTATGGTGGGGACATTATCAGCCACACAGCACAAACACACATTTGAACAAGGGAACCGGATAGAAGAATAAAACTGACCATACTTCCCCCCACCCATTTCCTCAATCTGGAACCAGGTTTGGTGGCCATGAATGCTAGAACTACAACAAAGGTTTTGGCCAAGACACAAGAAACTGCCACAGAAAAGATGATGCCAAAAGCTGGTTGTCGAAGGAGACACACAATCGTGTTGGGTCTCCCAATAAAAAGAAAGACACAAAGGAAAGAGAAGAGGAGGGAAACTAGGAAGATGTAGGTGAGATTCCGGTTGTTGGCTTTGACAATGGGAGTGTCTTTATGTTTCATGAAGATTGTGATTACCAAAGTTGTCATTAAACAAAAGCAAAGAGAAAGAACTGTCAGACTGATCCCCAAGGGTTCTTCATAGGACAAAAAGGTGATCCGCTTTGGAATGCACATATTTTTGTCAGGATTTGGATATTGATCTTCTGGACATGGAGAGCAGTCATCTACATCTGAAAAAGAACACAGTGGATGCAGTGGATTACAGACAGTGTTGTGCCCTCATGGCTTAGTTCTGTTTTATCTAAAAAATTCTTACCCTTCATTTTTGATATTTTCCCCTCTGGACACTGACGGCAAGCATAGCAGCAAAAAGACTCCCCTTCTATCTTTTCCTTGCTGTATCCTGTCTCACAAGGATCATTACACTGAGATAAAGGTAATGCCTATCAATGAACAAAAAATATTTTAAGATATGGAAGAAAAAGAAGAGACATTTGTACTGTGGAATCAACCACATAAAATGGATTGATAAGCAGAAATAATGTGATTGCATCATTTTGAGATCTAACTGGTTTGAAATAATAATTCATTAAATATCTACAATTATTTGCATCAATGTCTTTCTACATCCATCAATCCCAGTCTCCAAAGAAAATTTTTGTGCTGGTTAAAGAGGGTTTGCTCAAATTCTTAATTTTGAAGTCACCAGACTGATGAAACCCAGTACACTGGATTGTAGCTTTTACTTCAAAACCATCTCTTCCCTATAATTAACAGAGGGCCAAAGCAATCAGTACAATATCCTATATACCAACTATTAGAAAAGTAAACATTGATATAAATATTTTTCCATCCATAGAACATTGATATTTAGGCTATTTCAGAGATGAGTCTTTAAACTTTCATCCATAAAGAAATTTTTACACTATATAAATGTAGGCAGACTAAGCTAGATTCAGACAGCTAACCTGATTAAAACCTCCTGGCCACGTGATGGAATCTATAGAAATATTGAAGAATTTGTCTGCTGGAACTGTGGGATCTACCATTCCAACTTGGACCCTAACAAAGGATTGGTTTGGGAATGTGACCCAGTTGATAATATCATATCCACCAATGAATTCTCCATTTTCATCAAAGGAGATCTTCTCACCAACACTGTTGTTGAATCTGATACTTCTCAGAAAAGAATGAACCTGAAATACAGAGACAGACAGAGAGGGACAAAGAGAGATAAGGAGAGAGGGAAGGAGAAATAATGTATATGTTCAAAACATACATATGAATGTTTAAATAAAGAAAATATAAAAAAAATCATTTTAACTATAGGCCAAATCATTACAATCATTCCAACATAGTGGTAGAGGTAAAATATCAGATTACTGAAATTAAATTCACATAGAATTGCAGAAGAAGAAGAAGGAGGAGGAGGAGGAGGAGAAGAAGAAGAAGAAGAATTTTAACATTAAACTCTGTAGTTTAATTGCTAAAGCCTCAAGACAGATGACCTCTTAATAAATATATGAGAAATAACGTATATAAGGCTATAAAAGGTTAATACTATTCTTACTTAGAAAGGTACTTATACTTGCTGTAGCCATGCTAAAATTTTTAATTATTGCAGCTGCAATCCAACAACCTAGAAGCAACATACTAACAAGAAAAAACAAAATGTAACTGAAAAAGTCTCTCTGTATACATATATGTATATACATATATGTGTATATATGTATGTATGTTTGTGTTTATACACACACACAGACAGAGAGAGACACACAGAGAGACAGACAGACAGACAACTTTTTGGTTTCATCATGTTTTATTTTGTTATTGTCTTATATATTTGAATATATTATCTTATATTCAAAAGAGAGAGAAAAATGTTCATAAGGGCTATGAAGTTTTGATAAGTCAGACAGAGTTCAGGATCACTTTCTTTGGAGATGCCATATACATTCAATCATGGCTTTTATACAGAACTGGGCTATAATACATGAAATGCCCACTCCCAGCTAGCTAGCAAGAGACAAAAGCAGTCAGGTTCCTCTCCCCCAGCTAATGTGTTGTGAATGGGGAAATCTCTGTATATCTGCAGATCATAGGAATGGTCTTGAAGGACAGGAGGGGGAGTCAATCAAATAAGAGGACTTAGAGGCTGGACTCAGTGGTGGTATTCAGCCAGTTCGCACCACTTTGGCAGAACCAGTAGCTAATTTTTTTTTTGCCCAGGCCGAGAATGGACTTCCGGAAGCTGCATCCACACAGAGAACTTGTTGTTCACATGTTTGAATCCCACCACTGGCTGGACCACAATAAATAACTTGAGAAAACATTTCAAATAAGTCCAGTTCTCCCTCTTCTTTGTGGCAACCCCTGACATATTGGAACACTGATATCTGGTCTCCCCTAGTCCTTATTTTCAATAAACTAGACATAACCAAATCCAGCAACCATTCTTTATATGTTTTAAGCTCCAGTCCCCTGATCACCTTTCTTGCTCTTCTCTGCATTCTTTCTAGAGTCTCAACATCTTTTTTAACATCATGGTGACCAAAACTGGATGCAGTATCCCAAGTGTGGTCTAACCAAGTCATTATAAAGTGTATTAACACTTCATGTGATCTTGAGTTTTTTAGCAGCTGCTGGCTCATATTTAAGTATTGTCCACTAGGTCTCCAAGATCCATCTCACAGTTACTACTATTGAGTGAGGTACCACCTGTACTGTACTTGTGCATTACTTTTTCCACTGTTGAATTTCATTTTGTTAGATAACACCCAGTGTTCAAGTCTGTCAAGATCCTTCTGTATCTTAAGCCTATCTTCAGGAGTGTTGGCTATTTCTGCCAGCTTGGTGTCTTCTACAAATTTGATTCTATCCACTCATCCAAATCATTGATGAAGATGTCGAAATGTGCTTGGCCAAAAACAGAGCCTTGAGGTACACTACTACACACTTCCTTCCATGTAGTTGCAGTTCCATTGAGGACTATATGTTGAGTCCTCAACATATAGTCCTCAATGGAAGTGGTACCTATTAATCTAGTAACATTTGCATGGTCTTGAATTGCTAGGTGGACAGGAGCTGGAACAAGTAACGGGAACTCACTCTGTTTGGTGGCACTTGGAACTCAAACCTAGATTATCATCTTTCCAGCTGACACGTTCAGTGTCTTTAACCAATGAGCTATTGCATGCCTACTTTTTGATAGTAAAATCAAAACTTAATGTAGAAAATGATTTTAGAAAACTATATTTTTCCTAAGAAATCATGTTTAAGTAGAAGACGTTAGGCAATGGGAATTGATGAGCAATGCCTTTTCTTTTATTTGATGCATTCAAGTAAATGCCTTACTAAAGTCCAAGTAAATTATATCCACAGCATTCCTCTGGTCCACTAATTTGTCACCTGGTTAAAGAATGCAGTAAGATTTGTCTGGCATGTATCTGTTTTTGACAAACCCATGTTGGCGTTTGATTATGACTTTGTTTGCCTGTGGTCACATAATCACAATTCTCCCATCTATCTGTCTGTCTGTCTGTCTATCTGTCTGTCTGTGTTTCTATCTATCTATCTATCTATCTATCTATCTATCTATCTATCTATCTATCTATCTATCTATCTACTTACCTACCTACCCACCTATCTATTATAGAAAACACAAAAATAGAAACAAGTAATTAGGGGAAGGAAAAAGAGAGGGGAAAAAGAAAATGTGAGGTAGAAGGGAAAAAAGAAAGAAAAGGCCTTGACCTCCGACTCTTTTTAGCACTGTAAAAGATAAAAACACTCCAGCTTCAATGATCCCAATTCTTGAACTTGGCAACTGACCTGAACTTCTGATTATCATGGTATTCCATAGTTACAGATTGTGAGTTGCAAACTTCCTTGCTGGCTTTTCACAATCAGAGTTAATGGGGAAGCCAAAAAGAAGTTGGAAGTTGTGATCAAATGAAGTCCTTGCTCGAAAACCTGTGCAGTCCTCAATTAACAACAGTAACTGGGATCGTCTGGAACTGTTATTGATCAAGTAACATCACACTTTATAACGGATCACTTAGCAATGGAAAATTAGGCCCCAATTATCATTGTTAAGTAAGAACTACCTGCAAAATGTGTAGCATAATGGAAGACAGACTCACTTACTTTTAGGTAAAGGTAAAGGTAAAGATTTCCCTGTCCAGATGTGTCTGAATCTAGTGTGTGGTGCTTATCTCCATTTCTTGGCTGAGGGACCCAGCATTAACCAAAGACATTTTCTGTGGCTACACGTCAAAGGAGCACAAAATGCTGTTATTTCCCACTGAACTGGTACTTTTCAATATGCTCACAGTTGCATGCTTTCTGCTGAAGTGGTACATATTAATCTACTCACATTTGTATGCTTTCTGTTGAAGTGGTACCTATTAATCTAGTAACATTTGCATGGTCTTGAATTGCTAGGTGGACAGGAGCTGGAGCAAGTAACGGGAACTCACTCTGTTTGGTGGCACTTGGAACTCAAACCAAGACTATCATCTTTCCAGCTGACAGGTTCAGTGTCTTTAATCACTGAGCTATTGCACCCCTACTTTTCGATAGTAAAATCAAAACCTAATGTAGAAAATGATTTTAGGAAACTATATTCTTCCTAAGAAATCATGTTTAAGTAGAAGATGTTAGGCAATGGGAATTGATGAGCAATGCCTTTTCTTTTATTTGATGCATTCAAGTAAAGGCAGAATCAACATCTGTAGGAGCTACCGTAATTTGAAATCCTGCATTAAGTAGGTGTTGGATTTGGTGGTTTAAATGTCCGTTTTGAAATCTATGATTCTTTCATCAAATAGGAGTACATATCTCTCACAAAACGTAAGCTCAAAATAGCATCTTCCCTTTGTATATTTTTTATTAAGGCCCTGAGATATTAAAGCAGCCTCGATTCCCTTCTCTGTTTCTCCTAGAACTGTGTTCCTGGAAGCATATAAGGCTGTTCTCATTCATTTCCATTCATTTGCATATGTTTTCCTGAATATGTGGGTAGTGAAATGCAAGTGACTCCCAATTGGTCTAGGAAGAGGTGGGAACCGTATGCCTGATAGAAAGGGAACATCTCAGCAGGCTGAATCTTTTTTTCAGAAAGAAAACCACCAAAGAACTGTTTCTGGCTAAATGCAAACCTTCCAAACAAAGCATCTACAATAGAAAAAAAAGCAACTTCAGCATATCATGTAGAGAGTGTGGAACACTTCTTCCATTAACTTATAGACTGAACTTATGGCAGAGTGATGGAACGTAGTAAAGAAGATGGATTCCCAGGATGGAGGAGATGTGTTTCAGAGAAGTAAGAGGCAACTCATATGTGTGGGAGAAAGAAGATGACCGTAACCCACTCTTATAGTTCACAGGATAGATTGTATATACATAGATTAGAGTGCTGAGTTCTGCAAGGTTTTGTCTATAGCTGTGAAACAATAAAGAAACCAGCTTGGAAGAATCATTGTGTGTTACCAAGAGGTTTTGGGCTTGACAGGTACTTAATACATAGAATAGCAAATAATATGATTAAAAGCCTGGAACGTAAAACATACGAAGAACGGTTGCAGGATTTGGGTTTGGCTAGTCTAGAGAAAAGAAGGACATGATAGCAGTCTTCCAATATTTAAGAGGCTGCCACAAACAGGAGGGGAATCCTCTTATTTTCCAAAGCACCAGAGTACAGGAAAAGAAACCAGGGATGGAAACTAATGAAGGAGAGAAGCAAATTGGAATTAAGGAGAAACTTCCTAAAAACGAGGACAATTAACTAGTGGAAAGCTTGTCTTGAATAGTTGTAGGTGCTTCATCACTGGAGGTTTCTAAGAAGAGTCTGGACAGTCACTTGTGTGAAATGGTATAGGAACTTCTGCTTGAGCAGGGGGCTGGACTAGAAGATCTCCAAGGTTCCTTCCAGTTCTATTCTGATTCTGATTCTAATTTCATCTACAGAAACATTCTAAGTATTTCAAATAGGTAATGCAATACTACATCTCAATTTTAGATATAAGGTCAATTGCCCCAAAGAATATTGTTTGTTAAAGTTTATAGACAGATCTTGAAACTAGAGATATGATGGTTTCTTACCTGCCACCACATTTGATTGTGAAACGGTTTCCTTCCTTTTTTCGTTATTGATGTTTCCCTGGTTTTGGATAAATACAAAGATTGCAAAGCATGTGCCACAGCATAGACTGCATTGTAAATAGTGTAACTCTGGGCACTGATGCGTGTTTCAAACACAGATGTAGGAAGGGCCTCAATTCTCTCCTGTCCAGTACATGTTTCCTCAGTTGTCTCCGTTCTTGAGTTTGAGAAGAAACAACCGAATGCCTGTTCCCAAAAATCTTTTCGGAAATTATCATGGTGGTCCTTGTTTGGACTTAGATTGTGGAGAAATTCCTGGAAGTCTTGGACTTCTTTTGTGTGAACTGCAAAGGATAAAGCACCGTGTAGAAAATGGATGTCCCAGGTTTTATGAAGGGAGATTGAAGTATAATCTGTCTGAGCATTTAGAAGCCAGATCTTTGGCTTCCTTGGTATATCCTCCACTTTTGAAAACTGGAGGAAAGTTCTGAGAAATGTTTTAGTCTGAATTTTACCATATACAATTATCACATTGGCTGTGCTGTTCATGAGAACATGGTATATACGTTCTCCTTCATCCATAATATCAGTAAAATCATTATAGAAATCTATTTTTGGTAACAGTTCTATGAACTCAGTGCAGATGCCGTACTCTGAAAAGGTGGGGACCACCTCTTGGACAAATTTCTCTCCTTTCTCATCCTTTACTACAAGAATTCCAACCCAGATCCATCTTAAGTACTTCAATAGCTCCATGAGGCCCTTATGTTCATGGGATTCACCTGGAAACATTTGCTGGAAGAAAACTGCTTGAGTCTCTTTATCCATGGCTGGAGCAGAGCCATAGGTCAACTAAAGGAAGACAAACATATGTGAATGCAAAGGTATAAGTGAACCTCTGAAAATGTGTACATTCATTTGAGTCTCCGTGTGTCCTTGAGCTTATAAACTGAAACATTATGCAACTTATTTGAAAATATCAACCATAATGTCCCACTCTGTACCGAGGTTGACAAGAATTAAAGAAGAGGGGTCAACCTATTCTCCAAAGCACCTGAAGGCAGGACAAGAAGCAACGGGTGGAAACTAATCAAGGAGAGAAGCAACCTAGAACTAAGGAGAAACTTCCTGACAATTAGAACAATTAACCAATGGAACAATCTGCCTCCAGAAGTGGTGAACGCTCCAACACTGGAAGTTTTTAAGAAGAGACTGGACAACCATTTGTCTGAAATGGTATAGGGTTTCCTGCCTGAGCAGGGGGTTGGACTAGATGATCTCTAAGGTCCCTTCCAACTTTATTATTATTATTATTATTATTATTATTATTATTATTATTATTACTATTATTATTACTATTATTATTACTATTATTATTATTATTATTATTATCCAAAGCACCTGAAGGCAGGAAAAAAGCAATACATGGAAATTTATCAAGGACAGAACCAATTGAGAAAAATTAATCAGTGGATCAACTTGCCTCCAGAAGTTGTGGGTGCTCCATCACTGGAGGTTTTTAAGAAGAGATTGGACAGCCATTTTTACAGAATAGTTTAGAGTTTCCTGCTTGAGTAGGGGTTGGTCTATAAGACCTCCAAGGTCCCTTCCAACTCTTATTTCAGTGTCTGGCCTTGGGGAACTTTTTTCTATGCCCAATATCCTCACTGTCTGTTCAGAGTTATGATTACTCATGCTGCTACAGTAATCCTATCAAAACATAATATCTAGGAATCTGAATGTTGTTCCTTTTTTTAGAGAAAGAAGCCTGGAGACTTCTGGAGAGGTATGGCAATATAATAATGAATATCTTCAGCACATCTTACCTGAGGAACTTTGTAGATGCACAATATAGCTGCCATATGAAGAGAGATATCTGGTGTCCCAATGACTGCAGCCAAAAGCTTTGGGACCCCACACTTGTAGTTAGGGATGAATTTTCTCTGAGTGAAAGGCAGCAACATTGAGGCGAAGTAGGTCCAGCTTGGACTAAAATGACTGTTAAAAATATGGAAGCCCAGCGTGACATTGGGTAGGATCTGGTGATTTTCATTGATCTCTTTTAGAGTAAACGCTAAGGCCAGGACATGCTGATAAGTCTGAAAAATTATTCTGTAAATAAACACATGAAGAAAGGTCTGCTTTATATCATGGCACCTGCAATCCTTAAATACAAAACATTTAGTGGAAAGTGTTTTAGTGCCATATTTTGATTATTCAGCTGAGATCCTGGAATATGTGTGGTGTAACACTAGTTCATGTAAAACTCTACAGGAACTGGAATTATTTTTAAGACAAAAATTGGCTTGAAATTGGAAGCATTATTTCTGAAAACAGGACAAAGGTCCAGTATCAATCCTCAGCTTTTCATAATATGCAATCACATCATATCATGGGACATTCAATCTTTCAGTATAACACCTTTAGTGGAATGTATCAGTGCAATATCTAGAAACATAGAAACACTGAAATCTGATGGCATTAAAAGAGCTAGTGGTATTATGAGTCACCCTTTGAGTTTCTTTTTTTCTTTTTTAGTTATTCACAGCTTTTAAGAATGGCTTATATCCAGAAGGAAATTGCTGAATTTTGGTAGCAGAAATACCAAATGAAAAAATTATCAAGGGAAATATGTCTTCTCCCGAAATCTTAATGATAATTACATCCTCATAAATCAAGTCATACATTCCCCTATGGTTATAGATATTTAGATGTGGTTTGTTAGGATTGGATATTTAACCTTTCTTTTAACTTTATATGGATGCTGAAATTTCACTTCACATAAAATAAACTTAGGCATCTTATTTAAGATGTGTCTTTTCAGGAGCTTTTGTCATTAGAGTAAAAGATTTCAAGCATTGTGTGATTTAGCAGAATGGTCTAGAGTCTGACAATGAATTGGTGATGTACTTACTAGAGTCTGACAATGAATTGGTGATGTACTTACACAGATCCATTCTGAAGTGCCCGAGAAGGATGTTGACTGAAATCAATATGATCAGAAAATCTGTACAATGCAGAAATAATGCCAGCAATGTTGATGTCTCCAATCTGATGATATGTGTGTTGAATAGAAAGAGGCTCCTCAAGGTCACATTGAAGGCTAGGATCCTTGCACATCACTTGAGGCATTACTATTAACAGAAGCTCCATGAATACTAATATCTTCAATGAGTGTCTTCTTTCTGTGTCCAAACGTCTATGTCTGCCACAAGATATTTGAAGTAGATCTGACCTGCCTGGTTGAGATGTTCTTCAGACACAAATAGCAGTATATTATTTGTATATTCGTGGAGCTCTGGGGCTCCCAGCCATGGGATGGAATATCATGGGGACAATACATATCATTGCTCAGGGCCAGTTCCTCCTTTTTCCATGGGATCCCATAGGATCTTGAGGAGAGAAACTGGCTAATTTGATAATGATAGTGAGACTGTCACATATGTGAACATTGTCAAAACATCTGAAGGCCTCCTGAGGCAGAAAGGCATGAGCCACAAGACAAAAAAAAATCATTATAAGCATAAATGAAAATACAAATGTAAATAATGGCATTGATATATACATATATTCTATTCTATTCTATTCTATTCTATTCTATTCTATTCTATTCTATTCTATTCTATTCTATTCTATTCTATTCTATTCTATTCCTAATTTCTATTCTATTCCTAATTTCTATTCTATTCTCAACCTATTTGACCTGTCATATATTATATATATGTAGAAAAAACATTTAATGGGTTAAATACCTGTAAAGTGAAAGTTCAAGACCCTCTGTTAAAAATCTGTTATTATAATTTACTCGTAGAAAGTCTGCAAATGCAAAAAAAGAATCTTTTATCATTTATGGTGGATGTGTGATAAAGCAAAAATATACTGGAGTAGGATTTACATCTTAATACAGAAAATTCTCAAAGTGAATATAATTGTAAAATTTTCATGTGGGTTTAATAAAAAATGAGTTGGAAAATTTTTTGGAACTTTGATGTCATATATGTTGATGGTTACAAGATTAGTTTATGCACAAAAATGGAAGAATACTTTGATTCCCATAATTGATGAATAGCTGTGAAGTTGATAGAGTTAGCAGAGATGCCTAAATAAATTGCTTTGATTAAAGAAAAAAAATATTTTTGTTTCTACTTGGAAACTTCCAGCTTCTGGACTTTGTGCTTGAGGTAGAAAAAATGAATCTTTGATTTTGGGTTTTAGCGATTAAATAGGTTTGTTGTTATGGAAATGGCTTGTTTATACTATTACGTAAAAGTAAAAAGTTGAGGTTTGATGGTATTATTTTATTCTATCACACCAAAGGGAGGTTAAAATCAGTATTTTTTCTTTCTTTTTCCTCTTTCCCCTGCACTTTTCCTTTCCCTTCTCCTCCTCTATAATTCTACTATTTTCTTTTGTAGTTTTGTATTTTATAATGTAAATCAATAAAGAAAGTCTACAATGGTTTCTTATCTACCACAAATCATTATTTCTGATCTGGCCAGGATCAAATTCTCTTTTTTGGTTCTTCATAGTGAAATCTTTCCTTAGGTTTTTAATTGGGGATTATCCCGACAATTACATCTCATTTCCAGAGTTCATAGGTCTCTGTTGTAAATATCTCTGTGGCGGGTTTTCCATTTGTGACAAAAACTTCCACAGGGCCATGCAGCAGAATTCCCAGGATATTTCTCAGCTCCTTCTGAAGCACAAGTAGATTCATCAATTGCCAAGGATGAACTTTCATATAGATCCTACCCAGTGGTGGGATTCAAATATGTGAACAATCAGTTCTCTGTGTGGATGCTGCTTCCGGAAGTCCATTCTGGGCCTGGGTAACAACAAATTAAATACCAGTTCTGCCAAAGTTGTGTGAACTGGCTAAATCCCACCACTGGTCTTACCTCCCTGCAGAAGGGTTGAGCATTGGAAATTATCACAGCTACTAGGTGTGGACATGACAGGGGATAATGACAGATACCCCCAGCAGATCACATTATTATTGCTCTGACAAGAAAATCAAATACAGAGTATGACCATTATTCCGAGTCAAGCCTCGGGTGATCTGGGATAGGTTCATGGTCACCCAGAGAAACCAGATTGATCTCATCAGTTGGCATTTAGAACCATCATGTGCATCTTGTTCAAGTGGCAGGTACTCTGTTTGACTTATGTCCATGGAAGGTGCTGTTCTACACAGTCATCATACTTGATTTAATTTCCTAGAAAGAGACCATTATTTAAATTGGGTACTAGCATGTATTGGACTTTTGATGGAATTTATTTGAATTATTTTTGTGCCAGAGATTTCATTGGCCTTTGCTACTGAGAAGGCATATATATCCGGCTGAAAGTTCTTTTGAATTTAGCCCATTTTTCTTAGGTATCCCCCTACACATGATGTGATCTAGAAAACGAACAGTGTTTGCTTGCTTCAGAAACAATTCAGAAGCCCTAACCTTTTAAATGAAAGGTCATTTGTACTTAAGTCCATTTCTTTTTCACATTCTATTGTGCATATGAATTAAGATGACCACTCAAGACAAATTGACAATTGATATTTGATCTATATATTTAGTTTGCTGTTTATCACACAATGAAATATTTACATACACCAATTTGTGCTAGTTTTTGTCTATGGAGATTCTCAGTTATCCAGGTTATATGGAGTTACTCTGAAGGTCCTGTTTCATGCAAGATGCTTCCTCAGCTCTGACTGGATGATGGGAATGGAAGGATTTATACCCCTTGCAGACAGCTGGTTGTTTGCACTGTTTTTAGAGAGTCATTGAGGCAACCTGGAGGTTTATCTGTGTCATCAGGGTCACATGTGTAGTGCAAAGTAATCCAGGTGCCTTGTGAAAAAGCACCTTTGGGATATTTGTTTATCTGTATGATTTTAGGGTCCCCCTTTCCAGAAGGGAAAAAGAGTTCTGATCTATATAAATCTCAGGGGACAGGGGAATACAGAAGGCCTATCTTTCTGAAATTGTTGGTTTAAATTTGCCAGTGGGTAAGATCTCCAACATCTACATATAAAGCATATCAGGCAAATGGAAAGATTTGTTAAAACTTTCTTTTCATGAGTTGATGTTTATCATTCAGTTCGGGTCTCATCACAATGATAAAACACTTGGGAAGGAAGATGCACACCAATAAGCCAGCACTGGAGGAGATCATGGAGAAGATCTCCACAGCCAAGGTATATTTTCCCCTTGTGCTTAGATAGGTTGGAATAAAACACAGCCAAACATTGCAGAAGACCAACATGCTGAAGGTGATGAATTTGGCTTCATTGAAACTATCGGGTAACTTCCTAGCTAGAAAAGCAGCAGAGAAGCTTACCAGAGCAAGAAAGCCCATGAAGCCCAAAACACAGTAGAACATGACCGTATCTTCATTGCATTCCATAATGAGTTCTTCAGACACTGAGTGTGCATCAAAATCTGGGTATGGTGGGGACATTATCAGCCACACAGCACAAACACACATTTGAACAAGGGAACAGGATAGAAGAATAAAACTGACCATTCTTCCCCCCACCCATTTCCTCAATCTGGAACCAGGTTTGGTGGCCACGAATGCTAGAACCACAACAAAGGTTTTGGCCAAGACACAAGAAACTGCCACAGAAAAGATGAGGCCAAAAGCTGGTTGTCGAAGGAGACACACAATTGTGTTGGGTCTCCCAATAAAAAGAAAGACGCAAAGGAAAGAGAAGAGGAGGGAAACTAGGAGGATGTAGGTGAGATTCCGGTTGTTGGCTTTGACAATGGGAGTGTCTTTGTGTTTCATGAAGATTGTGATTACCAAAGTTGTCATTAAAGAAAAGCAAAGCGAAAGAATGGTCAGACTGATTCCCAAGGGTTCTTCATAGGACAAGAAGGTGATCCGCTTTGGAATGCACATATTTTTGTGAGCATTTGGATATTGATCTTCTGGACATGGAGAGCAGTCATCTACATCTGAAAAAGAACACAGTGGAATTGATGCAGTGGATTACAGACAGTGGTGTACCCTCATGGCTTAGTCCCGTTTTATCAGGAAATTGCCTACCCTTTGTTTTTGCTATTTTCCCCTCAGGGCACTGACGACAAGCATAGCAGCAAAAAGACTCCCCTTCTATCTTTTCCTTGCTGTATCCTGTCTCACAAGGATCATTACACTGAGATAAAGGTAATGCCTATCAATGAACACAAAAGAATATTTTAAGTTAAAGAAGAAAAAGAAGAGACATTCTTACTATGGAATCAACCACATAAAATGGATTGATAAGCAGAAGTAATGAGATTGCATCATTTTGAGATCTAACTGGTTTGAAATAATAATGATTAAATATCTACAATTATTGGTATCAATGTCTTTCTATATCCATCAACCTCAGTCTCCAAACACAATTTTTGTGCTGGTTAAAGAGAGTTTTCTCAAATTCTTAATTTTGAAGTCACCAGACTGATGAAAGCAAAGTACACTGGATTATAGCTTTTACTTCAAAACCATGCATTGCCCATTAGTAAGAGAGGGCCAAAGCAATCAGTACAATGTCCTATTCCAACTATTAGAAAAGTAAACATTCATATAGATATTTTTCCATCCATAGAACATTGATATTTAGGCTATTTCAGAGAGGAGGCTCTAAGACTTTCATGCATAAAGAAATTTTTACACTATATAAATGAAGGCAGACTAAGCTAGATTCAGACAGCTAACCTGATTAAAACCTCCTGGCCAAGTGATGGAATTTATAGCAATATTGAAGAATTTGTCTGCTGGAACCGTGGGATCTACCATTCCAACTTGGACTCTAGCAAAGGATTGGTTTGGGAATGTGACCCAGTTGATAATATCATATCCACCAATGAATTTTCCATTTTCATCAAAGGAGATCTTCTCACCAACACTGTTGTTGAATCTGACATTTCTCAGAAAAGAATGAACCTGAAATACAGAGACAGAGAGGGACAAATAGAGATAAAGAGAGAGGAAGGAGAAATAATTTATATGTTCAAAACATAGATATGGATGTTTAAATAAAGAAAATATAAAAACTTTCATTTTAACTATAGGCCAGAATCAAACAAGGAACATTACAATCATTCCAACATAGAGGTAGAGGTAAAATATCAGATTACCGAAATAAAATTCACATTGAATTGCAAAAAAAGAAAAAAAAGAAGAAGAATTTTAACAATTTAATTGCTAAAGCCTTTTAAACAGATGACTTCTTAATAGATATATGAGAAATAGCGCATATAAAGCTGTAAAAGGTTAATACTATTCTTATTTGGAAAGAGACTTATAGTTGCTGTAGCCATTCTAAAATTTTTAATTATTGCAGCTGCAATCCAACAACCTAGAAGTAACATACTAACAAGAAAAAACAAAGCATAACTGAAAAAGTCTCTATGTATACATATATGTATACATATATGTATATGTACACCGAGAGAGATTGAGGCAGACAGACAGACAGACAGACAACTTTCTGATTACACTATGATTTATCTTGTTATTATCTTATATAGTTAATATATTATCTTATATTCAAAAGAGAGAGAAAAATGTTCATAAGGCATATGAAGTTTTGCTAAGTCAGGAAGAGTTCAGGATCACTTTGTTTGGAGGTGTCATATACCTTCAATCATGGCTTTCAAACAGAAGTGGGCTATAATAAGTGAAATGTCCACTCCTAGCCAGTTAGCAAGAGACAAAAGCAGCCAGGCTCCTTCTCCCCTAGCTAATGTGTTATGAATGGGGAAATCTCTGTATCTTGAAGGACAGGAAGGGGAGTCAATCACACAAAAGGACTTAGAGGCTGGACCCAGTGGTGGGATTCAGCCAATTCACACCACTTTGGCAAAACCGGTAGCTAATTTTTTGTTGCTCAGGCCCAGAATGAACTTCTGGAAGCTGCATCCATACAGAGAACTAGTTGTTCACATACTTGAATTGCACCACTGGCTGGACCACAATAAATAACTCGAGAAAACATTTCAAACAAGCCCAATTCTCCCTCTTCTTTGACCACCCTTGAGATATTGGAACACTGATATCTGGTCTCCCCTAGTCCTTCTTTTCATTAAACTAGACATAACCAATTCCAGCAACCATTCTTTATATGTTTTAAGCTCCAGTTCCTTGATCACCTTTCCTGCTTTTCTCTGCACTCTTTCTAGAGTCTCAACATCTTTTTTAACATCATGGTGACCAAAACTGGATGCTGTATTCCAAGTGTGGCCTAACCAAGACATTATAAAGTGGTAATAACACGTTATGTGATCTTGATTCTTTCCCTCTGTTAATGCAGCCTGGAACTGTGTTGACTTTCTTGGCAACTGCTGGCTCATATTTAAATATGGTCCACTAGATCTCCAAGATCCTTCTCACAGTTACTACTATTGAGTGAGGTACCAGATCTACTTGTGCATTACTTTTTCCACTGTTGAATTTCATTTTGTTAGATAACATCCAGTGTTCAAGTCTGTCAGGATCCTTCTGTATCTTAAGCCTGATGGTTGACGATATAAATCCAGAGTCTTAGAAAGACTGTGTGACAAGTAAGAAGGAGGAAAGAAAGTGAAGAGGGTTGGAGAAGATGAAGAGAGGTCTCGGGGAATAGTGGAAGTAGATGTAGATCTAGAAAAGGAAAGAAAGAAAAATGAAGAACCAGAAGTTTAGAGTAAAAGAGTAAAGTTAAATAGGTAGTTGGCTAAACAAAAGGATATTAAGAATAGAAAGTATTTGAGAAATATGGTATCATTATGACAACACTGAGGACTGGAAAGAAAACAATATCAAGTCTAGCACTGACACCTTCATCCCCACCAGGTCAGAGAACATAAGAAGGAATGCTAGGGACAGAGAAACAGAGTGTAATATTAAATATGCAAACTATGCAGACAACACTACTCACTATTCAGGAAATGATATTAAAAATGCAAGAGACAATGTCTAAAAACCACATAGAAATGAGAGGGGATATGAACAAATTAGATAACAGAATAGAGATGATACAGCAAACAATTGAGAAAAATGAAGAAAGAATATAGACAGTAGAAGTAGGGTTGGATAAAATGGGGAAAAAGTTGATTCACTGGAGAAAAAATTGATGGTAACTAATAAAAAAACGGAAGAATCGATTATCCATCTGGAAATGGATCAGGCTGCATTCTACCTAAGATTTCAAAATATGGTGGAAGAGAAGGAAGAGGATTTGGGTGCTATTATGGTAGAGTTGATTGCGGAAGCTTTACAAAGGGATAAATAAGAGATATTGTTAGAGATAGACGAGGTGTACTGAATCCATACTAGCTATGCTAGATGCAACAGACTTCCACGAGAAGTACACATAAGATTTGCCAGAAAAAAAGTTAGAGACATAATATACAAGATTACAAGAGAAGACCCAATGATCTACAAAGATATAGAGATATAAACATTAAAACAGGTCCCAAAGAAAATAAGAGAACAGAGAAGGGATTATAGATTTCTCAGTGCTTATCTAATTAAAAGAAACATACCATTTAGATGGTTAATCCCTGAGGGGATGTTAATATCATGGCGGGAGAGAAAGGTTAAGATAGACAGCTTAGACAAGGCACAAGAACCCTATGAACAGTTGAAAGGGGTGGAAGAAGAGAATAGTAGTAAAGAAGAACTAGAATCTAGATGTCAGGAAGACCAACAATAGGAGCTAAAATAAATAGAATGAGAGATAGAAAATAAGGAAGAAAAAGGACAAAGGAAAGAAAGAGGAGTAGGTTTGAGAACAAGACAAGCACACAAATAGAACATACAAGTAGAACAATGGAAGAGGAGATTAGACTAATATCAATTAATGTCAATGGATTAAATGCACCCGCTAAAAGAAAACAAATATTAACAAAATTAGTAAAACAGGATATAAATATAGCTTGTCTGCAAGAGGTACACATTAAAGAGCAACATAGGAAATATTTGGAATTTCTGAAATTAGGAGTATTATATACCGCACTAGCGGAACAAAAACAGAGGGGAATAGCAGTTTATATTAGGAAAGAAATTAAAGCTAAACTGAAATATCAAGACACAGATGGAAGAGTACTAATAATAGAATTACAAATTGAGCAGAAACCATGGCTGTTGGTAACAATTTATGAACCAAATGAGAATCAAAAAGAATTCTATAATAAATTACATGAAAAACTTATAGACATTGGACAGGGAAATGTTTGTATAGTAGGAGATTATAATGCGGTAGTGAATGTAAAAAAAGACTATATTAGCAACATGAAAAATTAAAAAAAATGGAAAATATTACCAAGGACATTTTTTGAGATGGCACATGAATTTAATTTATCTGATCAATGGAGGAAATGGTACTCCCCAAAAAAGGAATATACTTTTTTCTTGAATCCGCATAAATCTTGGTCTCGGTTAGATATGGCATGGATGAATGAAGAGGTAGGACAAGATATAGAAATAATAGAAATAATGTCAAATACATGGGCTGACCATAACCCTCTGAAAATAGTTTGGAAAGGGCAGAAAAAAGTAAGGAGAAGGTGGACATTGAACTCCCACATCTTAAAGGAAAAAGAATTAATTGTAAGGATTAGAAAAGAAATGGAATTATTTTTTCAAGAAAACACAAAACAACAAACATCATTACAAATTATTTGGGACACTGTTAAAGCATATTTGAGAGGTATAGTGATATCTTATACAGCAAAAAAGAATAAGGTGAAAAGGCAAAACATACTTCAGGCAGGAGGAGATTAAAAAATTAGAATCGAAACTACAAAGGGAGCTCCCAGATGAAATGATTAAAGCGGAAATGGTTTTGGCTAAACATAAACTAAACATGATAGACCAAGAGGAAATGACAAGAGAATTGAAAATAGCAAAACAAAATTTCTTCGAACACGCAAACAAGCCGGGGAGGTGGCTCACTTACAAATTAAAAAAAGAGAAGGAAAAAAGATTCATTCAGGGATTACAAGATGAAAATGGAGAGTTTCAATATAAAATGGATAAAAAGAAAGAAATAATTCAGAATTATTTCGAGTTACTATACAAAAAAGAAGAAATAGATGTGGAGAATATAAAACAATACTTAAAGGTTAATGGTTTGCCAGAATCAAAAGAAGAACAGAGAGAAATATTGAACAAGGAAATAACAGCTATGGAATTAAGAACCGCAGTGCAAAACCAAAAAAATAATAAAACTCCGGGGCCAGATGGACTTCCAGAGGAGGTGTATAAGACTCTTTATGAGGATTTCGAGACGATATTATTAGAAATGTACAATGATGTGTTGGAGAAAACCCAATTACCAGACTCCTGGACAGAAGCTAATATATCCCTTATCCCAAAAGAAGGTACAGACCCCAAACAGATAAAAAATTATAGGCCAATCTCTTTGTTGAACACAGATTACAAAATATTTACCACCATAATTGCAGAAAGATTGAAATTAATATTAAATGATATAATACATCCAGATCAAAATGGTTTTTTACTCACAAGACAAATTAGGAATAACACGAGAACGATGTTAAATGTCTTAGAACAGTGGTTCTCAACCTGTGAGTCAGGACCCCATTTGGGGTCGAACGACCATTTCACGGGGGTCGCCAAACAATGCAGTCTGCCATTTTTTCCCCTTTTCCTTAGCTGTGCTACTCCCTTTTATTCTATTGGCTTTTGAAAGCCAATAGAATAGACTCTCTTGAATAGAATCGCTGCTCAACACTGTCCGTATATATAGCCAAGATATTGTTATGGAGTTTGACTTGGATAAATGTGCCACACTTAATATCAAACAAGGAAAAATAGTGAAAATTGAAGGAATCAAGATGCCCCATGAAAATAACATTAAGAGTCTGGATGAGGAAGATTACTACAAATACTTGGGTATCCTTCAAGCTGACAACATCAAGCACACTGAAGTCAAGAAAAAGATTAGAGATGAATACATCAAGAGAGTGAAGAAGATCTTAACGTCCAAACTCAATGGAGGAAATACGATAAAGGCAATCATCACCTGGGCAATTCCAGTCATTAGGTACATAGCTGGAATAGTGGACTGGACTCAAGCAGAACTAAAAGCAATGGATAGGAAGACCAGAAAAATAATGACAATGAATCATGCCCTTCATCCACGCAGTGACATTGACAAACTTTATCTACCAAGGCAAATAGGTGGGTGTGGAATGCTACAAATACATCAGATGGTTGAAGAAGAAAAAAATGGCTTTGGAAGAATATCTGAAGAACAATGATGAAGATGCACTGAAATTAGTATATCAGGAAGGCTTACTGACTACTGGAGAGACCAAATTGGCCTACAAGAAAGACCAAATGAAGAACAGAATAGAGGCATGGGAAAACAAAGCACTACATGGCCAATACATGAAAAAAAATAGGTGGGAAAACAGATAATAAAAGACCTGGCAATGGCTAAGAGCAGGAAAATTGAAGAAAGAGACCGAGGGACTAATTCTGGTTGCAGAAGATCAAGCCTTAAGGACAAATGCATATAAAGTCAAAATTGAGAAGACAGCAACAGACAGTAAGCGCCTATGCAAAGAAGCTGAAGAAACAGTGGACCACCTGGTAAGCTGTTGCAAGAAGATTGCACAGACTGACTACAAGCAGTGGCATGACAAAGTAGCAACAATGGTGCATTGGAAGATCTGCAAAAAATATCATTTGCCTGTAAGCAAAAACTGGTTGGATCATAAAATAGAGAAAGTCATAGAAAATGATAAAATTAAACTGCTCTGGGACTTCAGAATTCAAACAGACAAGCACCTGCAACATAATACCCCAGACTTAACAATTGTCGATAAGAAAGACAAAAAAGTCTGGATAGTGGACGTGGCAGTGCCTGTAGACAGCAGAATAGAAGAGAAAGAACTGGAGAAGATAACAAAATACAAAGACCTACAAATAGAAATAGAAAGACTGTGGCAAAAGCAAGCAAGGGTAGTACCAATAGTAATAGGCTCCTTGGGTGCAATCCCAAAACCACTGGAGCACCACTTGAACACCATTGGCATTGACAAATTCGCTATTAGTCAATTGCAAAAGGCGGCCTTACTAGGAACTGCTTCCATCCTGCGACGATATCTGTAATACCATCAAACATCCACATCTGCCTATCCCAGGTCCTGGGTAAGGACTCGATAGGAATACAAAATGCCAAATCCAGTCTGAACATCTGGCTGACTGTGCGATGATCCATAACAACAACAACAACAACAATAATAATAATGATAAAGTTGGAAGGGACCTTGGAGGTCATCTGGTCCAACCCCCTGCTAAGACAGGAAACCCTATACCATTTTGGACAAATGGCTGTCCAGTTTCTTCTTAAAAACTTCCAGTGTTGGAGTTTTCACAGCTTCTGGAGTCAGGTTGTTCCATTGATTAATTGTTCTAACTGTCAGGAAGTTTCTCCTTAGTTTTAGGTTGCTTCTCTTTGGTTAGTTTCCACCTGTTTTGTATGCCAGATGCTAAATAAATAAATAAATGAATGGAAAGATCCTCTTCTGGAAATCCTAAAAATGTGAGTATGATTATACTTTCAATCATCAAAGAACTGGTTCTGGCTAAATGTAAACATTCTATACAAAGCATCTACAATAGAATAAAAAGCAACTTCAGCATGTCATGTAGAGAGTGTAGAACACTTCTTCCATTAACTTATAGACTGAACTTATGGCAGAGTGATGGAACGTAGTAAAGAAGATGGATTCCCAGGATAGAGGAGATGCTTTTCAGAGAAGTAAAAGGCAATCCACATGTGTGGGAGAAAGAAGATGAAGGTAACCGTCTCTTATAGTTCACAGGATAGATTGTAGATACATAGAGTAGAGTGCTGAGTCCTGCAAGGTTTTGTCTATAGATGTGAAACAATAAAGAAACTAGCTTGGAAGAATCATCATTACCAAGAGGTTTTGGACTTGACAGGCAGTTAATACAAAGAAGAGCAACTAAAATGATTAAAAGCCTGGAAAGTAAAACATATGAAGAACGGTTGCAGGATTTGGATTTGGCTAGTCTAGAGAAAAGAAGGACATGATAGCAGTCTTCCAATATTTAAGAGGCTGCCACAAACAGGAGGGGAATCCTCTTATTTTCCAAAGCACCAGAGTACAGGACAAGAAACCAGGGATGGAAACTAATGAAGGAGAGAACCAAATTGGAATTAAGGAGAAACTTCGTAAAAATGAGGACAATTAACCAGTGGAAAGCTTGTCTTGAGAAGTTGTAGATGCTTCATCACTGGAGGTTTCTAAGAAGAGCCTGGACAGTCACTTGTCTGAAATGGTATAGGAACTTCTGCTTGAGCAGGGGGCTCGACTAGAAGATCTCCAAGGTTCCTTCCAGTTCTATTCTGATTCTGATTCTAATTTCATCTACAGAAACATTCTAAGTATTTCAAATAGGTAATGCAATACTACATCTCAATTTTAGATCTAAGGTCAATTGCCCCAAAGAATATTGTTTGTTAAAGTTTATGGACAGATCTTGAAACTAGAGGTATGATTGTTTCTTACCTGCCACCACATTTGATTGTGAAACTGTTTCCTTCCTTTTTTCATTATTGATGTTTCCCTGGCTTTGGATAAATACAGAGATTGCAAAGCATGTGCCACAGCATAGACTGCATTGTAAATATTGTAACTCTGGCCACTGATGCGTGTTTCAAACACAGAGGTAGGAAGGGTCTCAATTCTCTCCTGTCCAGTACAGGTTTTCTCAGACACCTCTGCTTTTGAATTAGGGAAGAAACAACCGAATGCCTGTTCCCAGAAATCTTTTTGAAAATTATCATGGTGGTCATTGTTTGGTCTTAGATTGTGAAGAAATTCCTGGAAGTCTTGAATATCTTTCCTGTGAACTGCAAAGGATAAAGCACCATGTAGGAAATGGATGTCCCAAGTGTTATGAAGGGACATTGAAGTATAATCTGTCTGGGCAGTTATAAGCCAGATCTTTTGCTTCTTTGGTATATCCTCCACTTCTGATAACCGGAGGTAAGTTCTCAGAACTGTCATAGCGGAAATGTCACCAAATAGAATTATCACAGTGGCTGTGCTGTTCATGAGAACATGGTATATCTCTAGTCCTTCATCCAAAAAATCTGTAAAATCATTATAGAAATCTAAATTTGGTAACTCTGCTATGAACTGAGTGCAGATGCCATGCTTTGAAAAGGCGGGGACCACCTTCTGGACAAATTTCTCTGCTTTCTCACCCTTTACTACAAGAATTCCAACCCAGGTCCATCTTAAGTACTTCAATAGGTGCATGAGACTGTTATGTTCATGGTTTTCATCTGGAAACATTTGCTGGAAGAAAACTGCTTGAGTCTCTTTATCCATGGCTGGAGCAGAGCCATAGGTCAACTGCAGGAAGACAAACATATGTGAATGCGAAAGTCTAAGTGAACCTCTGAAAATGTGTACATTCATTTGCGTCTCTGTGTACCCTTGAGCTTATAAACTGAAACATTGTGCAACTAGTTGTCTTTATTTGGAAATATCAACCAAGATGTCCCACTCTATACCGAGGTTGAAAAGAATTAAAGAAGGGGGGGTCATCAATCTATTCTCCAAAGCACCTGAAGGCAGGACAAAAAGCAGTAGATGGAAATTTATCAAGGAGAGAACCAACTTAGAACAATTAATCAGTGGAACATCTTGCCTCCAGAGTTGTGGGTGCTCCATTACTGGATGTTTTTAAGAAGAGATTGGACAGCCATTTTTACAGAATAATTTAGAGTTTCCTGTTTGAGTAGAGGTTGGTCTAGAAGACCTCCAAGTCCCTTCCAACTCTTAATTCAATGTCTGGCATTGGGGAACGTTTTTCTATGCCCAATATCCTCACTGTCTGTTCAGAGTTATGATTACTCATGCTGCTAAAGTAATCCTATCAAGCAAAACATAATATCTAGGAATCTGAATGTTGTTCCCTTTTTTAGAGAAAGAAGCCTGGACACTTCTGGAGAGGTATGGCAATATAATAAAGAATATCTTCAGCAAATCTTACCTGAGGAAATTTGTAGATGCACAATACAGCTGCCATGTGAAGAGTAATATCTGGTGTCCCAATGACTGCAGCCAAAGGGTTTGGGACCCCACACTTGTAGTTAGGGATGAATTTGCCCTGAGTGAAAGGCAGTAACATTGAGGCAAAGTAGGTCCAGCTTGGAGTAAAATGACTATTAAAAATATGGAAGCCCAGCGTGACATTGGGTAGGATCTGCTGATTTTCATTGATCTCTTTTAGAGTAAACGCTAAGGTCAGGACATGCTGATAATTCTGAAAAATTATTCTGTAAAAAACAGATGAAGTAAGATCTGCTTCATATCATGGCACCTACAATCCTTAAATACAAAACATTTAGTGGAAAGTATTCTAGTGCCATATTTTGATTATTCAGCTAATATCCTGGAATATGCAAAGTGTAACACTAGTTCATATATACCCCTACAGGAACTGGAGTTATTTTTAAGACAAAAAGTGGCTTGAAATTGGAAGCATTACTCCTGAAAACATGAGAAAGTTTCAGTATCACTCCTCAGCTTTTCATAATAGCTTATATGAGGACAGGCAATCATATTAAATCATCGGACCTTCAATTCTTCAGTTTAACACCTTTAGTGGAATGGAATCAGTGCAATATCTAGAAATGTAGAAACAGTGAAATCTGATGGCATTAAAAGAGCTAGTGGTATTATGAGTCACCCTTTGAGTTTCTTTTTTTCTTTTTTAATTATTCACAGCTTTTAAGAATGGCTTATATCCAGAAGGAAATTGCTGAATTTTGGTAGCAGAAGTACCAAATGAAAAAGTTATCAAGGGAATATGTTTTCTCCCGAAATCTTAATGATAATTATATCCTCATAAATCAAGTCATACATTCCTCTATGGTTATAGATATTTAGATGTGGTTTTTTATGATTGGGAATTTGATCTCTCTTTCAACTTTATGTGGGTGCTGAAATTTCACTTCACATAAAGTAAACTTAGGCATCTTATTTAAGATGTGTTTTTTCAGGAGCTTTTGTCATTAGAGGAAAACATTTCAAGCATTGTGTGATTTAGCAGAATTGTCTAGAGTCTGACAATGAATTGATGATGTACTTACACAGATCCATTCTGAAGTGCCCGAGAAGGATGTTGACTGAAATCAATATGATCAGAAAACCTGTACAATGTAGAAATAATGCCAGCAATGTTGATGTCTCCAGTCTGATGATATGTGTGACGAATAGGAAGAGGCTCCTTAAGGTCACATTGAAGGCTAGGATCCTTGCACATCAATTGAGGCATTACTATTAACAGCAGCTCCATGAATACTAACATCTTTCGTGTGTGTCTCCTTTCTGTGTCCAAACATCTATGTGTGCCACAAGATATTTGAAGTAGATCAGTCTGACCTGCCTCTTTGAGATGTTCTTCAGACACAAATAACAATACACTATTTGTATATTCCTGGAGCTCTGGGGCTTCCAGCCATGGGATGGAATATCATGGGAACAATACATACAGTATCATCCTTCAGGGCCAGTTCCTCCTTTTTCCATGGGATCCCATAGGATCTAGAGGAGAGAAACTGGCTTATTTCATTATGAGAGTGAGACTGTCACATATGTGAACATTGTCAAAACATTTGAAAGCCTACTGGGGCAGGAAGGCATGAGCCACAAGGGAAAAATGAGATCATTATTTCCATAAATGAAAATACAATGTAAATATAGGCCTTGATATATACATTCTATTCTATTCTATTCTATTCTATTCTATTCTATTCTATTCTATTCTATTCTATTCTATTCTATTCTATTCTATTCTATTCTATTCCTAGATGTGATGCTGTGCATGCATATATTCTGCCCATGCATGATTGAGACAGGTATGTTCAGCACATGTTCAGATTTGTCCTAGGTTTGTTATTCTGAGTGGGCACTGTTAATATTAGTGTCTGCAGATGATTGTGAATTTCAACAGTTTAAACACTGTCTGAGAATAATATGACAGCCTCATACTCCAAAGAATCACGTGCTGTGTGAGAGTAAGACGACAATTTGATATAAAACTGTTTCCTGAATCAGCTAAATGTGGTCACTTATATCTAAGATACATAATATTATTGGAGGCGATTGCAATATGACAGGGGTGTCAAACAAAATTACATTGAGGACCTTATCAACATTGTGGTTGCCCTCACAGTGGGTGTGGCCTACTGGGTGTGCATGGATAGAGTGGGCGTGGCCAGCTCTGCATCATTTGTGTCAAGGGTGCCTGTGGGGGCCTGGGTAGGAGTGGGAAAGATCTGAGGGTCTCTGGGAGAAGGAGATGGGATCAGCATAAGTGCCAAGCCATGGTCCACTGGAGGAGCCTCATTGTTCCTCTCAGGCCATGGGGGGGAGGGGCTGGATGTTGGTGCGGGCTGCCCAGAACCCTGGGCAGCAGAGCTCAATCATCCAGCCTGGCTCTTGAGCACTCATGGCACCAAGCCCAGCTCCACTTCCCCAAGGGGGCACCCAGCTGCACTTACCTCCTCCTTAACCAGGTTGCTCATGATGGGTACAAGGGCAAAGTCAGAGGGAGACCCATTCCCTCTCCATGGGAGGAGACCCGACTTTGTATCCAAAGCTTCCTTAGCAATAGGATGAGAGACCCCCAGGATAGGCCAGAAGGAGGGGGCAAGGGGATGGTGAAAGGGCAGCAGGGCAGGACTAAGGCAGGACTTCCCTCAGATCCTCCCTTTCCTTTTTTCCTTCCTTCCTAAGTATAGAGTGGTGGGAAAATATTTGAGATGAGGGAGGGAGAAAAATAGGCAAGAAACGTACCCTTCATGAGGAATGAAGAAATGCACCATCGCCTGGAAGTGGTCAGCACATGGCCCTAACCTACTTCACATATCTGGGTTGGTGGGATTTGGGTGGAAGGAATGCCATGAGCAGTGTGAGAGTTGATGTAACCTGCGCAATGCCGCCCAGCCCCCAGCCTGCCCAGTTTTGGCAGGCAGCGAGGTGCTCTCCTCACAACACTGAGAGGCTGAGCCGGGCAGCACGAATCCAAAAACAAGCATGAGGCCATCCAGCCCCCAGCCTGCCTGATTTCGGCAGGCAGCGGGGCACTCTCCTTACAGCATCGAGAGGCTGAACTGAGCAGCGCAAATCCCAAAAGAAGTGCGATGCCATCCACCGTGCCTGGTTTTGGCAGGCAGCCGTGTGCTCTTCTCACAGTGCTGAGAGGTTGAACCAGGCGGTAAAGAGCTTACCAGCTTTGCACCTTGTTGCCTGCTGAAACTGGACAGGCTGGGAGCTAGGCAGCATTGAACTTCTGCTAGGATTCGCGCCACCTGGCTCAGCTCTTGGCGCTGTGAGGAGAGCGCCCTGCTGCATGCTGAAACCGGGCAGGCTGGGAGTTGTGTAGCCTCACACTTCTTTTTGGATTCGCGCCACCCGGTGCTGTGAAGAGAGCACCCCCTGCCTGCCAAAACCTCTCCCCTGGAGCCCATCAAGCCAGATATGTGAAGCAGGCAAAGGCCATTTGCTGGCCACTTCCAGGCGATGGTGCATTTCTTAATTCCTCGTGAAGGGTGACACCTCCCCTATATGCACCCAGGGGGTGGGGCCAATGCAGCAGGGGCTGGTTCCTCACTGTTTCTAGGCAGCCTTGTGGAGCTAAGACTGAATGAGTTTCAGCATAGATGGCCACCACAAAATTGTACATGGCAGCGAGGGCCGTTCTCTCACTGTTTCCAGGATGGCTTTGTGGGCCACATGAAACAACTTTGTGGGCTGCATCCGGCCCCTGGGCCTTGTGTTTGACATGTCTGCAATATGATGATTAAGCCCTATTTTTCTGTCAGACACCCAATGGTGAATCCAATCATTGTATTAAAATTAGTATTTTCATTAGTTGAAACCAGGGCTTTTTTGTAACAAAAAAGGTGTGGGAACTCACATCTTGTTAATCTTTTATTTATCTGTACACACACCCACACACGTCAGTTGTGTAACAAAACATAACAGTCGTTGCCCGCGATAAGCACTCAGTGCATGACCAAATGACCAATCACAAGCTGAGCAGTGCCCCAAGCCAGGCAGCTAGATGAAGTACACATGCATTGGACTTGACACACAAGCAGCCCGCATGCACTATTTTAATGATTTTAATAATAAAAGTTTAGTCTAGTCCAACCCCCTGCTCAGGCAGGAAACCCTATACCATTTCAGACAAATAGCTATCCAATCTCTTCTTAAACACTTCCACTGTTGGAGCATTCACAGCTTCTATTCTATTCTATTCTATTCTATTCTGTTCTGTTCTGTTCTGTTCTATTCTATTCTGTTCTATTCTATTCCTAAATTCTATTCCTAAGTTCTATTCCTAAGTTCTATTCCTAAGTTCTATTCTATTCTATTCTATTCTATTCTATTCTATTCTATTCTATTCTATTCTATTCTATTCTATTCTATTCTATTCTCAACCCATTGGACTGTCATACATTATATATATGAAAAAAAGAGTTAATGGGTTAAACAACTGCAAAATTAAAGTTCAAATCGCTCTGTTAACAATCTGTTATTATAATTTATTTTTAGAAAGTCTGCAAATGTAAAAAAGGGACCTTTTATCATTATGGTGGACATGTAATAAAGCAAAGAAATATTGGAGTAGGATTTACATCTTAATACAGAAGATTCTCAAAGTGAATATAATTATAAAACCAGACACTTTTCATTTGGATTTAATAAAAAAAGACTTGGAAAAAAATGGAACTTTGATGTTATATGTGTTGACAGCAGCAAGAATACTTCATGCACAAAAATAGAAGGACACTTTGATTCCTATAATTGATGAATGGCTGTAAAGTTAATGGTGTTAACAGGGATGGCTAAATTAACTGCTTTGATTAAGGAAAAAACATTTTTTTTGTTTTTAGTTGGAAGCTTCTTCTGGACTTTGTGCTTGAGGTGGAAAAAAATTAAACTTTGTTTTTGGGTTTTACCGATTAGATAGGTTTGTTGTTATAGAAATGACTACTTTATACTATCATGTAAAAGTAAAAAGTTGAGTTTCACACTATTATCTTATTTTACCACACCAAAGGGAGTTGGAAATCAGTTATCATGGTTCCGATATATGAGACCAGTAGAAATAAGAACTCTGAGGCAATTGCTTTCCTCAAAGAACACTTTTAATGGCTACATAATATCAGCATGAACATAGGTGAAACCAAGACTGAAAGTTACCCCAAAATGTTACAAAATAAAAGTTGAACTCTCCACCTCTTAGTGTGTCATAAATCACAACCCCCAATTAATAGCTTCCTAATGGTAGCTCCAGCCCACCAAACATTAAGGCTGCTTGAGCTTGGTTCCCACAAAAAAGTTATTGTTTTGACTAAACTATAATAATGCATCTCCCCCCTCCCATTGCTGTGGCAACTGAAAAGTGAAGAAACATGGCTGAATTCAGAGCATTTGAAGGTTCAACAGTCGGATCCCCTAAATAAGAGAGAAATCCTGTGAATGGAAAAGAATTTAGAATCAGAAATCAACCCCTAGCTTTATTCAGATGTTTATCATAAAATTTATGTATCAATCTATCAGCTTTTACATCAGCACTTTTAACCCAGGTGGCCTCTGATAGTGGGTAACCTTCTGATACACTAGATACTGTAATTTTCCATTATATAACCTTGAGTCAAAGATTTGCTTTATCTGATAACAAGAAGACCAGGTGCCTCCACAACAAGAGGACCAGGTGCCTGTTTGGGAGGAGGTCTCAATGTGCACTCTCTGTATGGCGTCAGTAGACTGCAGTGGAACACAGGGTGGATTATCCCTGGAAGAGGAGAAAGCTTTAATTCCACAGTGACTTGATTTATGATATGCACTAAAGGGAAAGGACCAAAAAATCTTGGTCCCAATTTTTTACTAGGTAGTTTGAGTCTTAGATATTTATAGAGCGGTAAACCTTTTCGCCCACATGAAATGATCTCTGGGGGGGGGCCCTCCTCTTGTCTGCCTGCTCTTTATAAATTTTTGAGGCTTTTATCAAAACTGCTTTTGCATTGTCCCACACAGTTTTCTAGGAAGTCACCTATTGAGAAAAAGGAGGATCCTGAGGGAGCTCAGACATGGGAATGAATTCTCTACCAGTAGAGATTTTAAAAGGAGTGAGTCCAGTGCTGCTATGTAGAGTGTTATTGTAAACCACCTCAGTGAAGGGCAGGTGTCAGCTCATGTGGTCTATTGGTAGTCCACATACTACCTAATATATTGCTCCAGCATCAAGTTAGCTTTTTCATCAGCTCCATTAGTAGACAGGTGAAAAGCCTATGACAGTCCATGCATGGACCCAATAAGTTTCAGAAAGTCTCTCCAGGATTGGCAACGAATTGCATCCCCTAACTGATATAATCCACTTTGGAGCTCCATGGAGTCAGTCGATATGCTTGAGAAACATTCTTGCCAATTTCTCTGTGGAGGTGAGACTGGTGCAGGCAATGAAATGAGCTTGTTTAGAAAAAAGATCTATCACAGTGTATATTATCGTATTTCCACTACTTTTTGGCAATTCTACAATAAAATTCATGGCTATTTCTTCCCAGGGCTGGGAAAGATCTGCGACTCTTTGTAATAATCCAGGGGGTTTTCCTGGATGTTTTTTAATGGTTGCACAAGTTGTGCAGCTTTTCACATAATTTTCAATGTTTTTTTTCAGTCCCGGCCAACAAAACTGCCAACAAATTAAATGTAAAGTTTTAGATATCCAAAGTGACCCGCTTGTTTGCTCTCATAGCTGCATTGGAGAGCCTGAACTCTGAGAGTTTCTGGTAGATACAGTTTTGATCCCTTCCAAGCTATCCCATCCCGACAAGTCAGTATGGTTTTATTTGTTAAGAACCAGATATCAACTTCTCCTTCAGTCTCTTTGTAATCAGATTACCAGGTTCAGTTGATTTTGCATGCGATAGGTCCCCTGTTTTTACTTGAGAAACCAATTCTGCTTGCAGAATAACAGAGTTCATAATCACTTCTCGATGGCTTTTGTATTGAGGTAATCTGGATAGGGCATCAGCTAGGAAATTCTTTCCTCCTGGGATGTATTTTAACCAAGTAAGCAGTGCCCATCCTACGGCGAAAGCTTCTTTCTCCCAAACTGCCCACCTTCATTCAGTGTCAATTAATCTTTTGAAGGTGTAAGCGCAGAGCTGTACATTTCCATTGTCATTCCTTTGCAAAAGAATAGCCCCACAGCTACATTGCTGGCATCGGCTTGAATGGTAAATTGTTTCTCAGGATCGGGATGTTTGAGAATAGGTTCAGCTTCAAACAGTCTTTTTAAATTTTTAAATGCAGTTTGGCATTCAATGGACCATGGGAGTGGTTTGCATGGTCACGGCTTCCCACCCATTTCTCAGTAAGTGGCAAACTAATTTCTGAAAAAGAGGGGATGAATTGCTGGTAGAAATTAGTGAATCTGCAAAAACTTGAGCTGCTTTCGAGTTTGTGTGGCTGCCAGTCCAGTATTGCTCTCACTTTAGCTGGGTCCATTTCAATGCCTTCACTGGAGATCCTATATCCTAAGTAATCCAGGTGTGTTTGATGGAACTCTCATTGTGAGAGTTTTGTGTAAAGTTTGGCATTTAATAGCTGTTTTAGCATTTTGCGCACTAACTTAACATGTTCATCCATGGTCTCAGTGTAGATGAAGATGCTGTCAAGGTAAACTAAAAACCCTTTTATAATCCACACACAGACTGATCGACCCATCTTTCTTTTTTTTTCAACAGCACTGGGGTGGCTACTCAGGATTTTGCTGGTTGGATAAATCCCCTTTCTAAGTTTTTACCAACATATGATCTCAGCTCTTTCAGTTCATGAGGGGTCATTGAATACATTTTCAGTTGGGTAATTTTGCTTCGGGTAAAATTTCAATAGTACAGTCCATAGTTTGGTGGGGTGATGGGACATCACATTCCGCCTTGCTGAAAGCTTCTGTTAAGACTCTACATTCACTTGGG
Source organism: Crotalus tigris (assembly GCF_016545835.1). Taxonomy (NCBI): domain Eukaryota; kingdom Metazoa; phylum Chordata; class Lepidosauria; order Squamata; family Viperidae; genus Crotalus; species Crotalus tigris. The sequence continues at coordinate 1,003,253 of NW_024100588.1, read as the reverse complement.
ATAATAGGTTCTCCTGGTGAGGAACTAACAACAGACTTCAAGGTTTCCAGGTGCTGCAACTGGCTTTCAACTGGAATACTGATTGGGGTAGGAAGCAACAGTCAGGATGCTAATCTTAATGTCCTGTTTTCCAACCAAACCATGGCACCATTTAACAAGCCAGGCCAATCCCAGATTCACTGCTTCAATCATTTTTGGGATCACCACAAAGCAGATTAAATCCCAATGTTCCCCTATTTCTAGATGCACTAGTATAGTTAGGTGGGTAGCTGGGGCTCCCCCTATGACAGATCCATTGGCCTGCTCAAATCTGAAGGGTAGTGGCAGCACTTTTGCTCTAAAGCGGAGTTTTAGTATGGTAGGGAGGTTGATGCATTGGGTGCATCCCTAATTGATTAAAACTTTCAAATCCAATTGAGACCCCAGTTTAGGCATCATTATTTTGGTGAAAAGGCAAAAGGTGGGACAGGCTGTCTCACAATGGGGTGTCTTCCTCCCTGTAATCACTGTTGTAAGGATTTGTGTGGGCAGGCTTTCAGCTGGCTCCTTTTGCTTCTCCTGGGGAGGAGAGGTGACTTGTACAACTTGCTCATGGCTGGCCCAATTTGACTTCTCCTGCATCAGCCGAGGTTGTCTCTTTGGCTTTGCTGGAATTGCGGTTGCACTTTTTGGTGGAGGGAAACGGATTGGGCACTCGATGTCCAGGTTGTCCACACCTGAAGCAATTGATCTGGGATCCAGTGGAGGCTTAAATAGATCCACATGTTCTGGCAGGTGGAGGCCATTGTGACGGTTGACGCCTCACAGGGTCTTGCTTTGGTTGAAGTCCCAAAGCAGCAGGCTTGTGGTACTGTGTCAGCTCGATATCCATGTTTGTAGATAAGTGATACTGATCATGGAGTTGATTAGGATTGCCTCTGCAGATACAAGCCTGGAATAGGTTGCAATATAACCCCGCTTTGAAGTAGTGGATCAATGATTGCTCGGGCCATTGCCTGATCTTCTCTGCCACGTATTCTCTTATTGGCCAACCCTTCTGCTTCATGTCATGCAGGTCTTTTTCTGATTGTACTGCTTGGAATTCATCCGCGAACCTAGCCCTCTGTCCATGTGTGAACAGATCGAAATTCCATAGTTTGGGCACTTGCTTCTCCCATAGACCAGTCACCCTCTCCGCAGCCTCCCCCTCCATGTTGGCAGCCATGGCATCAATCATCTCGGCTTCATCCAAATTCATAACCCATTCATAACAATTAATGTGAGACCACACCTGATTTAGAAAGATAGTCACCTTCTCAGGGTCCCCACTGAAAGTGGGCTTAAGAGGAAATGGGTTGTCTGGGCAGTGATCTGATAGAGCTTGCATTAAGCCAGGGAACTGTGGTTAGGGCAGCTGCAATCCCCCTTTTCTGAGAACCCTGGGTGAGAGTCTTGGGCTCATAGGATGTGGACAACAGTCAGGGCTGGCATGACATTGATAGGGGTCGGGTTCTACTGGGTGCTGGTGGTGATTGGGGCTAGCATAGTGCCAATAGCACTCTGGGCTTGCAGGGCATCAGTAGTGAGGAGAGGTTAGGAGACCAATGGGGCCGATCTGGGCTAAAGGGGTGCCTGCATCACTCATTACTAGTGGATTGTCTGTAATATTCAGGACTAACCTGGTTTTGGGGTTGATCCGGGCTGGCTTGGTATTGGTAGTGATCGGGGCTCCACTAATGCACCAGGCTCGATGTCAGGTCAGGCTTCGGGAGTGGAGAGGTGGCCCACTCGATCACCACAGGGCTAGGGCCTCTTCAGGGTGGCTGCAATTCGTCTATTTGTAAATATCTGGTGAATGGTATGTCTCCCTTCGCCCATGTCCAGCTGATCAAACTTCTCCCTCTTCTACTCATGGATTTGTCCCAGGTTGTTGGCCGCTTTGCCTTTATTGGTACAGGTGAAGGGAGACCCTACAATGAAATAAATGGGAATTCAACCTCTGCAGCCTTCAACGTGGTCTTTAGTGGCAGTGCAGCATCAGACCACCAGGTCTTCCTGAGGACGATGGCTTCCTCTTTGTGAGTCAGCTTCTCCACTGGGACTTCATGGGTCTTTGGTTTCACTCCAGCTGCCAGGACCAAAGTCTCCATGAAAGTAGCAGCTTGTGTCCCATCCGCTGCAGCTGCTCTTAGGCTTGGATTGATTCTCCTTTCTTTTCCATCTCTGTGTCTTCCCTGAGTCTTTGTCATCCTCCCAAGGCTTGGGTAGGTGACTGGGGCTCAGGACCCCATGGATGAAAGAAATTTGGAGTCTTGGTTTAATGTCATGGTTCCAATAAATGAGACCAGTAGAAATAAGAACTCTGAGGCAATTACTTTCCTCAAAAAATACTTTTAATGGCTACATAATATCAGCATGAACATAGGTGAAACCAAGACTGAACGTTACCTCCCCCCCAAAAGGTTACAAAGTAACAGTTGAACTCCCCACCTCTTTGTATGTCATAAATCACAATCCTAATTAACACCTTTGATGGGCTTCCTAATGGTAGCTCCAGCCTGCCAAACATTAAGGCTGCTTGACCTTGGTTCCCAAAGGAAAGTTATTGTTTTGACTAAACTATAAGAATGCATCTCCCCCCCCATTGCTTTGGCAACTGAAAAGCGAAGAAACATGGCTGAATTCAGAGCACTTGAAAATTTGGCATCAGTGCTTTTTCTTTCTTTTTCCCATTTCCGGAATTCATAAGTTTCTGTTGTAAATATCTCTGCAGTATCCATTCTTGAAAAATTCTCCTTAAAAACACAGCATTCCTCTTGCCAAGAAAATCCAGTCCATCCTTCTTCAATTCCATTATCTCAGAATTTCTTATATTTATATTCCTTTCCATGTTTTCTGTCAAATCTACAGTATATCTTTCAAAACAAATAATTTCTCAGAAAAGAAGGAAATATACATGTGCCAGGATACCATTCCAGGATCCAACCTGAGTCAGTCACTGGGATCAGAGGTTTAGTCTTCTGAGCTTTTGGACTGATGCTAGATCCCATCCTCAGGAAATATCTGTATACCAGAATGTGTGCTTTGGGCTATTCTATGCACCAATGGGAAGGCATCACAAAAAGATGACATTTTTTAAATGGCTCTGTAACTAATCTAAAAGGGTACCATTCAAGGCATGTTTTGACATGTATATCCAGAGAATGGGTATAGACACGTGAGAGATATGATGCTGTGCATGCATGAATTCTGCCCAGACAAGATTGTGACAGGCATGTTCAGTATATGTTCAGATTTGTTCTAGGTTTGTCATTCTGAGTGGGCACTATTAACAGTAGTGTCTGCAGGTGACTGTGAACTTCAACAGTTTAAACACTGTCCTGCATTTGCCAATAATATGGCAGCCTCACACTCCAAAAATCACTTGATAAAGTGGCTATGTGAGAGTAACAGACAATTTGATTTAAATTTTTTTCCTGAATCAGCTAATTGGGGTCACTTAGAAGTAAGATGCATAATATGAATAGGGGTGATTGCAATGTGATGATCAAGCCCTGTCATTGTTCTGTCAGACATCCAATGGTGAATCCAATAATTGTATTAAAATTAGTATTTTCATTAGTTGAAACCATCAGTGTAATCTATGATATTTCTTCTTTTAGAAAGGAATTTTCCTGTGCATACTGGAATTACACCTCTTCTTAAGGCATGTATCATAAAAATACTACATCATTGTTTAATGCGATGTCAACAAAATGAAGACCAGCTGGATGGAACTGATGAAATAGATATTAAAAACCATTAAATAACTGGTAAGAACTGAAGAAGCTGATGATATCTCATCCCAAGGTGTTGGATAATCTCACCCAGTGCAACCATGTCACATCTTTCTTTGTTTTCCTCCAGTGGCCCTGCGCCATCTTTTGGGCCTTTTTAGCACCCTCACCTCCTGTGTACACCAAGGGGAGTTTCGGACTGATGGACCAGAAGTTATACAAGCATGATCCTGTCCAGGGTCTTGCCTGCTTTCTGATTATATTTGTGAAAGAAACCTCCACATGGGGTTGTCCATTTCTGACAAAAATGCACTAGTGCCATGCACTAGAATCCCCAAGATATCTCCCAGCTCCTTCTGAAACCCAAGTAGATCCATCAAGGATGAACTATTCATATAAGTCCTACTTTGCTGCAGAAGGGGTGAGCATTGGAAATTCTCACAGCCACCAGGATGTGGTCTGGCCATGAGAGGGGATTTATTTATTTTATTTATTTTCAAATATTTATATGCCACCCAATCCCAAAGGACTCAGGGCGGCGTACAGATTCACCTAGCAGATGACATTACTATTGCTCTGAAAAGAAAATTCTATCCAGAATATGACCATTGTCCAGAGTCGGGCCTTGGGTGATCTGGGATAGGTCCATGGCCATCCCATTGAGGTGAGATGGTTTCTCAGATCACCTGGTTGTAAAGGCTCTGCAAATTACAGCCAGAGTTCACCCAGAGAAATCAGAATGATCTCATCAGCTGGCATTTAGAATCATCTTATTCAAGTGCCAGGTACTCTGTTTGACTGATGTCCATGGAAGGTGTGGTTGTACACAATTATCATACTTGTTTGAATTTCCTAGAAATTATTTAAATTGGATACTAGCACGTATTGGACATTTGATGAATTTATTTGAATTATATTTGTTCCAGAAATTTCATTGGTCTTTACTACTGAGAAGGCACATATATACAGCTTGTCAGAACACATTCCTATTTCATTTCTACCTATTTCTTCTGACCTAAAAACAAATCTCACCTTTCCCTGGGTTCTGCCATACTCCCAAGGGGGAGGGGGAATGTCCTTGCGGGTTTATTGCTTTTCCTTCCTCTATTCACTACAATGTAACCTTTTGCTTTGTTTATTGCTTCTGTGCCCAATGCTTGCTACAATTAACAATTTGCTTCCTGCACTGTATCTCTTTCTGAATGTCCTGTTCTACACAGTCATCATACTTCATTCAATTTCCTAGAAATTATTTAAATTGGATACTAGCATGTATTGGATTTTTGATGGAATTGATTTCGATTATTTTTGTGCCAGAGATTTCATTGGCCTTTTCTACTGAGGAGAAGCCATATATATCCAACTGAAAGATCTTTTGAATTTAGCCCATTATGTGATCTAGAAAACTGACAATGTTTGCATGCTTCAGGAACAATTCATAAGCCCTACCTTTTTACATGAAAGCTCATTTGTATTTAAGTCCACTTCTATTTCACATTGTAGTGTGTATATGAATTAAGATGACCATTCAATACAAATTGACAATTCATATTTAATCTATATATTTAGTCAGAGCTGTCTGTCGCAGAACAAAATGTGTACATTATATTTTTTGCTTATCTCTCTATGGAGATTCTCAGTCATCCAGGTCATATGGTAGTTACTCCAAAAGTGCTTTTTCACGAGGCAACTGGACTTTCTTGTTTTTCTCAGAAGACAATTTGCTTCTCATGCAAAAAGCCTCCTCAGCTCTGACTGAACAATGGGGAATGGATTTATACTCCTTGCAGGCCGGTGGTCATTTGCACGCTTTTAGAGAGTCGTTGAGGCTACCTGGGGGTTTATCTCTGTTGTCAGGGGCACCTTAGTCAGGCAAATGGTTATGGAAAGTCCAGTTGTCTCGTGAAAAAGCACCTTTGGGATATTTGTGTATCTGTATGCATTTATAGTCCCCATTTCCAGAAGGAAAAAAAGTTCTGAGCTATATAAATTTCAGGGGATATGGCAATATAGAAGGCCAATCTTACTGCAATTCCTGGCTTAAATATGCCAATAGGGAAAATCTCCAACATATACATATAAAGGATATCAGGAAAATGGAAAGATTTGTTAAAACTGTCTTTTCATGAGTTGATGTTTATCATTCAGTTCGGGTCTCATCACAATGATAAAACACTTGGGAAGGAAGATGCACACCAATAAGCCAGCACTGGAGGAGATCATGGAGAAGATCTCCACAGCCAAGGTATATTTCCCCCTTGTGCTTAGATAGGTTGGAATAAAGCACAGCCAAACATTGCAGAAGACCAACATGCTGAAAGTGATGAATTTGGCTTCATTGAAACTATCGGGTAACTTCCTAGCTAGAAAAGCAGCAGAGAAGCTTACCAGAGCAAGAAAACCCATGAAGCCCAAAACACAATAGAACATGACCGTGTCTTCATTGCATTCCATGATGAGTTCTTCAGACACTGAGTGTGCATCAAAATCTGGGTATGGTGGGGACATTATCAGCCACACAACAGAAACACACATTTGAACAAGAGAACAGGACAGAAGAATAAAACTGACCATTCTTCCTCCCACCCATTTCCTCAATCTGGAACCAGGTTTGGTGGCCATGAATGCTAGAACCACAACAAAGGTTTTGGCCAAGACACAAGAAACCGCCACAGAAAAGATGAGGCCAAAAGCTGGTTGTCGAAGGAGACACACAATTGTGTTGGGTCTCCCAATAAAAAGAAAGATGCAAAGGAAAGAGAAGAGGAGGGAAACTAGGAGGATGTAGGTGAGATTCCGGTTGTTGGCTTTGACAATGGGAGTGTCTTTGTGTTTCACGAAGATTGTGATTACCAAAGTTGTCATTAAAGAAAAGCAAAGTGAAAGAATGGTCAGACTGATCCCCAAGGGTTCTTCATAGGACAAAAAGGTGATCCGCTTTGGAATGCACATATTTTTGTGAGCATTTGGATATTGATCTTCTGGACATGGAGAACAGTCGTCTACATCTGAAAGAGAATATAGTAGAATTGATGCAGTGGATTACAGACAGTGTTGTACCCTCATGACTTAGTCCCATTTTATCTGGAAATTTCCTACCCTTTGTTTTTGCTATTTTCCCATCAGGGCACTGACGGCAAGCATAGCAGCAAAAAGACTCCCCTTCTATCTTTTCCTTGCTGTATCCTGTCTCACAAGGATCGTTACACTGAGATAAAGGTAATGCCTATCAATAAACAAAAAACGAATATTTTAAGTTACAGAAGAAAAAGAAGAGCCATTCTTACTATGGAATCAACCACATAAAGTGGATTAATAAGCAGAAGTAATGTGATTGCATGATTTTGAGATGTAACTGGTTTGAAATAATAATAATTAAATATCTACAATTATTGGTATCAATGTCTTTCTATATCCATCAACCTCAGTCTCCAAACACAATTTTTGTGCTAGTTAAAGAGGGTTTTCTCAAATTCTTAATTTTGAAATCACCAGACTGATGAAACCCAGTACACTGGATTGTAGCTTTTACTTCAAAACCATGCATTACCCATAATTAACAGAGGGCCAAAGTAATGAGTACAATGTCCTGTTCCAACTATTAGAAAAGTAAACATTAATATAGATATTTTTCCATCCATAGAACATTGATATTTAGGCTATTTTAGAGATGAGGCTCTAAGACTTTCATCTATAAAGAAAATTTTACACTATATAAATGAAGGCAGACCAGGCTAGATTTAGACACCTAACCTTATTAAAACCTCCTGGCCAAGTGATGGAATCTATAGAAATATTGAAGAATTTGTCTGCTGGAACTGTGGGATCTACCATTCCAACTTGGACCCTAACAAAGGATTGGTTTGGGAATGTGACCCAGTTGATAATATCATATCCACCAATGAATTCTCCATTTTCATCAAAGGAGATCTTCTCACCAACACTGTTGTTGAATCTGACTTTTCTCAGAAAATAATGAACCTGAAATACAGGGACAGACAGAGAGGGACAAAGAGAGATAAGGAGAGACGGAAGGAGAAATAATTTATATATTCAGAACATAGGTATTGTTGTTTAAATAAATAAAATATAAAAACTTTCATTTTAGCTATAGGCCAGAATCAAACAAGTAACATTACAATCATTCCGAGATAGAGATAGAGGTAAAATATTAGATTACCAAAATAAAATTCATATGGAATTGCAAAAAAAGAAGAAGAATTTTAACAATTTAATTCCTAAAGCCTCTTAAACAGATGACTTCTTAATAGATATATGAGAAATAGCGTATATAAAGCTATAAAAGGTTAATACTATTCTTACTTAGAAAGAGACTTATAGTTGCTGTAGCCATTCTAAAATTTTTAATTATTGCAGCTGCAATCCAACAACCTAGAAGCAACATACTAACAAGAAAAAACAAAACATAAATGAAAAAGTCTCTATGTATACATTTATGTATACATATATGTATATGTACAGAGAGAGATTGAGAGAGACAGACAGACAACTTTCTGATTACACTATGTTTTATCTTGTTATTGTCTTATATATTTAATATATTAACTTATATTCAAGAGACAGAAAAATGTTCATAAGGCATATGAAGTTTTGCTAAGTCAGGAAGAGTTCAGGATCACTTTGTTTGGAGGTCTCATTCAATTATGGCTTTCATACAGAACTGGGTTATAATACGTGAAATGCCGACTCCTGGCCAGCTAGCAAGAGACAAAAGAAGTGAGGCTCCTTCTCCCCCAGCTAATGTGTTGTGAATGGGGAAATCTCTGTATCTGTACAGATCATAAGAATGGTCTTGAAAGACAGGAGGGGGAGTCAATCAAATAAGAGGACTTAGAGGCTGGACCCAGTGGTAGGATTCAGCCAATTCACACCACTTTGGCAGAACCGGTAGCTAATTTTTTGTTGCCCAGGCCTAGAATGGATTTCTGGAAGCTGCATCTACACAGAGAACCAGTTGTTCACATATCTGAATTGCACCACTGACTGGACCACAATAAACAACTCGAGAAAACATTTCAAGCAAACCCAATTCTCCCTCTTCTTTGTGGCCACCCCTGAGATATTGGAACACTGATATCTGGTCACTCCTAATCCTTCTTTTCATTAAACTAGACATAACCAATTCCAGCAACTGTTCTTTATATGTTTTAAGCTCCAGATCCTTGATCACCTTTCTTGCTCTTCTCTGCACTTTTTCTAGAGTCTCAACATCTTTTTTAACATCATGGTGACTAAAACTGGATGCAGTATTCCAAGTGTGACGTAACCAAGGCATTTTAAAGTGGTATTAACACTTCATGTGATCTTGATTCTATCTCTCTGTTAATGCAGTTTAGGACTATGTTGACCTTTTTGGCAGTTGCTGGCTCATATTTAAGTGATTGACCACTAGGTCTCCCAGATCCATTTCACAGTTACTACTATTGAGTGAGGTACCACATCTACTTGTGCATTACTTTTTCCACTGTTGAATTTCGTTTTGTTAGATAACATCCAGTGTTCAAGCCTGTCAAGATCCTTCTATATCTTAAGCCTATCTTCTGGAGTTTTGGCTATTCCTGCCAGCTTGGTGTCATCTGCAAATTTGATGAGTTCCCCATCTATACGCTCATCCAAATCATTGATGAAGATGTTGAAGAGTGCTGGTCCAGTTACGAATCCATCTGGTGGTGATGCTTTCTAACCCACAGTTTTCTGTCTTATCAAGTAGTAGATTGTGGTCTACTTTAGTAAATGCCTTACCAAAGTCCAAGTAAATCATATTCACAGCATTCCTCTGGTCTACTAATTTTGTCACCTGGGTAAATAATGCAATAAGATTTGTTTGGCATGATCTGTTTTTGACAAACCTGTGTTGGCTTTTGGTTATGACTTTGTTTGCCTCTAGGTGTTCGTTGATTCGTTGTTTGATTATCTTTTCCAGGATCTTCCCAGGTATTGAGGTCAGGCTGATAGGTCTGTAGCTTCCTCGATCTATTTTTTTCCTCCACATTCATCTAAGGATAATGTGTGGGAGGGGTAAGGACATTCAAACTTGTAAGATTCTGTTACAGTAGCTCTTGCAATAAAATTAGTCCTGACCTACATGGTCTTGGTTTCTCAGTCAGGTCTACCCTTTGTGGTTGATGATAACTTAGAGATCTTTATGAATGAGGCAGCACAGCAACACCTAAGTACAGCTGGTTCTCCTTTAATGGCTACTTGTTCAGCTACCATTTGCATTTGCAGTGGTGCAGAATGAGTGGTACTTATGATTTCCTTGAAATTCAGGCTGTTGCAGGACTCCTGTGGTCACATGATCACAATTCTCCCATCTATCTATCTATCTATCTATCTATCTATCTATCTATCTATCTATCTATCTATCTATCTATCTACCTACTTACCTACCCACCTACCGACCTACCTATCTACCTATTATAGAAAACAAAAAAAAAAATAGAAACAAGAAATGCCCTTTCTTTTATTTGATGCATTCAAGTAAAGGCAGAATCAACATCTGCAGGAGCTGCTGGAATTTGAAATCCTGCATTAAGCAGGAGTTGGATTTGGTGGCTTAAATGTCCATTTTGAAATCTATGTTTCTTTCATCAAATAGGATGATACATTTCTCTCACAAAACGTAAGTTCAAAATAGCATCTTCCCTTTGTATATTTTTTTATTAAGGCCCTGAGATATTAAAGCAGTCTTGATTCCCTTCTCTGTTTCTCCTAGAACTGTGTTCCTGGAAGTATATAAGGCTATTCTCATTCATTTTCATTCATTTGCTCCAAAATTATGCACGTGTTGCTGTGAATATGTGGGTGGTGAAATGCAAGTGACTCCCAGTTGGTCTATGAAGAGGGGGGAACCGTATGCCTGATGGAAAGGGAACATTTCAGCATGCTAAATCTTTTTTTTTTGAAAAGGATGTCACAATATAATGACCAGTCCTTCATCTACCACACATGGCCAGAAATGGTTTGGACTTTGGTAGTTCGAACCTCGTTCTGTGAGATGGGCTGAGCTCCTGCCCACCCAGCAGTTCAAAAGCATGCAATATTGCAAGTAGATAAACAGGTACCACTACATTGAGAAAAACATAGCCACATTTATGATTGCAGAGTTTGGAAGCTGGCACTGAATGTGGCCAGATGTGAGGCAACTCAATACAAGATGAGGTGAAGTAGACCAGCAGGGGAATTTGAAAAAGCCGACAATCCAAGCATTAGCTGGGGTTAGCTAGTTTGCCTCCTGGAGTGGATAACCATGCAAAGCCAAAAAGAATGAACTAGCAATTTAGAGTAGACTATCAGAATTGCATTGTGTCTAGCAATTCTAGATTTCCCTGATTTTGTATCCCAGATGCTAAATAAATAAGTAAATGCATGGAAAGATCCTGGTCTGGAAATCCTAAAAATGTGAGTACGATTATACTTTCAACCATCAAAGAACTGGTTCTGGCTAAATGCAAACCTTCCAAACAAAGCATCTACAATAGAATAAAAAGCAACTTCAGCATATCATGTAGAGAGTGTAGAACACTTTTTCCATTAACTTATAGACTGAATTTATGGTAGAGTGATGGAACGTAGTAAAGAAGATAGATTCCCAGGATGGAGGAGATGCGTTTCAGAGATGTAAAAGGCAATTCATATGTGTGGGAGAAAGAAGATAACCGTAACCCTCTCTTATAGTTCACAGGATAGATTGTATATACATAGAGTAGAGTGCTGAGTTCTGCAAGATTTTTTTCTACAAGTGTGAAACAATAAAGAAACCAGCTTGGAAGAATCATCATGTGTTACCAAGAGGTTTTGGGCTTGACAAGCAGTTAATACAAAGAAGAGCAAATAAGATGATTAAAAGCCTGGAAAGTAAAACATACGAGGAACGGTTGCAGGATTTGGGTTTGGCTAGTCTAGAGAAAAGAAGGACATGATAGCAGTCTTCCAGTATTTAAGAGGCTGCCACAAACAGGAGGGGGTCCTCTTATTTTCCAAAGCACCAGAATACAGGACAAGAAACCAGGGATGGAAACTAATCAAGGAGAGAAGCAAATTGGAATTAAGGAGAAACTTCCTAAAAGGGAGGAAAATTAACCAGTGGAAAGTTTGTCATGAGAAGTTGTAGGTGCTTCATCACTGGAGGTTTCTAAGAAGAGTCTGGACAGTCACTTGTCTGAAAAGGTATAGGAACTTCTGCTTGAGCAGGGGGCTGGACTAGAAGATCTCCAAAGTTCCTTTCAGTTCTGTTCTGATTCTGATTCTAATTTCATTGACAGAAACATATTCTAAGTATTTCAAATGGTTAATTCAATTCTACATCTCAATTTTAGATCTAAAGTCAATTGCACCAAAGACTATTGTTTGTTAAAGTTTATGGACAGATCTTGAAACTAGAGGTATGATGGTTTCTTACCTGCCACCACATTTGATTGTGAAACTGTTTCCTTCCTTTTTTCATTATTGATGTTTCCCTGGCTTTGGATAAATACAGAGATTGCAAAGCATGTGCCACAGCATAGACTGCATTGTAAATATTGTAACTCTGGCCACTGATGCGTGTTTCAAACACAGATGTAGGAAGGGTCTCAATTCTCTCCTGTCCAGTGCAGGTTTTCTCAGATACCTCTGCTTTTGAATTAGGGAAGAAACAACCAAATGCCTGTTCCCAAAAATCTTTTCGAAAATTGTCATGGTGGTCATTGTTTGGACTTAGATTGTGAAGAAATTCCTGGAAGTCTTGAATATCTTTCCTGTGAACTGCAAAGGATAAAGCCCCATGTAGGAAATGGATGTCCCAAGTGTTATGAAGGGACATTGAAGTATAATCTGTCTGGGCATTTATAAGCCAGATCTTTGGCTTCCTTGGTATATCCTCCACTTCTGAAAACCGGAGGAAAGTTCTCAGAAATGTTGTGGTCTGAATTTTACCATATACAATTATCACATTTGCTGTGCTGTTCATAAGAATATGGTATATCTTTAGTCCTTTATCCATGGCATCAGTAAAATCACTGTAAAAATCTACGTTTGGTAACTCTTCTATGAACTCAGTGCAGATGCCATACTCAGAAAAGATAGGGACCACTTCCTGGACAAATTTCTCTGCTTTCTCATCGTTTACAACAAGAATTCCAACCCAGATCCATCTTAAGTACTTCAATAGCTCCATGAGACCGTTATGTTCGTGGGATTCATCTGGAAACATTTGCTGGAAGAAAACTGCTTGAGTCTCTTTATCCATGGCTGGAGCAGAGCCATAGGTCAACTGCAGGAAGACAAACATATGTGAATGCGAAGGTCTAAGTGAACCTCTGAAAATGTGTACATTCATTTGCGTCCCTGTGTGCCATTGAGCTTATACATTCTGAAACATTATGCAACGAGTTGTCTTTATTTGGAAATATCAACCAAGATATACTGATATATGCTGAGGTTGACAAGAATTAAAGAAATGGTGGTCAACCTATTCTCCAAAGCACCTGACGGCAGGACAAAAAACAATAGATAGAAACTTATCGAAGAGAACCAACTTAGAACAATCAACCAGGGGAACAACTTGCCTCCAGAAGTTGTAGATGTTCCATCATTAGAGGTTTTTAAAGAAGAGATTGGACAGCCATTTGTACAGAAAAGCATAGAGTTTCCTGCTTCAGCAGGGGTTGGTCTAGAAGACCTCAAGGTCCCTTCCAACTCTTAATTCAGTGTGTGGCATTAGGGAACATTTTTCTATGCCCAATATCCTCACTGTCTGTCAAGAGTTATGATTACTCATGCTGCTACGGTAATCCTATCAAGCAAAACATAATATCTAGGAATCAGAAAATTGTTCCCCCTTTTTAGAGAAAGAACCTGGAGACTTCTGGAGAGGTATGGCAATATAATAATGAATATCTTCAGCACATCTTACCTGAGGAAATTTGTAGATGCACAATACAGCTGCCATGTGAAGAGTTATATCTGGTGTCCCAATGACTGCAGCCAAAGGGTTTGGGACCCCACACTTGTAGTTAGGGATGAATTTGCCCTGAGTGAAAGGCAGGACCATTGAGGCGAAGTAGGTCCAGCTTGGACTGAAATGGCTGTTAAAAATATGGAAGCCCAGCGTGACATTGGGTAGAAACTGCCGATTTTCATTGATCTCTTTTAGAGTAAACACTAAGGCCAGGACATGCTGGTAACTCTGAAAAAGCATTCTGTAAAAAAATCAGATGAAGTAAGATCTGCTTCATATCATGGCACCTGCAATCCTCAAATACAAAACATTTAGTGAAAAGTGTTTTAGTGCCATATTTTGATTATTCAGCTAAGATCTTGGAATATGGAACGTGTAACACTAGTTCATATATACCTCTACAGGAGCTGGAGTTTTTTTTTTTTTATTGAAAATTTTTAAGTTTTACAAAAAGAAAAAAAAAATTCCCTTCCCCAAACCCTCCCAACCCCCCCCCTACCCTCCCACAACCTTCCCAGAGCTGAATACAGGCTTAATTAAAAATTTTTAAGGAAAATCTTAAGATACATATAAACCATAAGCAAATCTAAATACATATATTAAACAAATTGTAAAATAATTAACAGCGATATATATATAAAAAGAAATACATGAAGAAAGAAAGAAAGAAACAGAAAAAGAAAAAATCCAATAAGAAAAGAAAAATAAAAAAATTAAAAAAAATGTCTATGAAATATCTTAAATTTATATAATTTATTCAAAAACTAAATAATATTTTTATATCCATTTTTTCCATACCAGGAGATACTTCTCCTGCGATTGATCTTTCAAGAAAGCCGAAATCTTTGCCATTTCCGCCAAATAAGAAACTTTGAGAAACCACTCTTGCAAAGTAGGCAAAGATTCCTTCTTCCAACATTGCCCTACTAACAACCTGGCGGCTGTGATTAAATTTAACATCAATATAGTCTCTTTACTATTACAATCAGAAACAATACCTAACAAGAACAATTGTGGGGTAAATTTTATCCTTCTTTTAAAAATTCTTTGAATATTCCACCATATCTTAATCCAAAAAGCTTTTATATTTTTACATAACCACCAAATATGAAAATAAGTAGCATCCAAACATCCACATCTCCAACAATTAGGCTGCAAATCAGGATACATACGAGACATTTTTTGTGGATCAAGGTGCCTGGAGCTGGAGTTATTTTTAAGACAAAAATTGGCTTGAAATTGGAAGCATTATTTCTGAAAACATGAGAAAGATCCAGTATCAATCCTCAGATTTTCATAATAGCTTATATCAGGACATGCAATCATATCATATCATGGGATGTTCAATACTTCTGTATAACACCTTTAGTGGAATGTGTCAGTGCAATATCTAGAAACATAGAAAAACTGAAATCTGACGGCATTAAAAAAGCTAGTGGTATTATGAGTCACCCTTTGAGTTACTTGTTTTCTTTTTCATTTATTCATTATTTTAAAACTATTTTAAATTTTTGACAGATGATGGGCATGTATTTAGCCCAAAGTTAAGTTCAAGTAAACTTAGGCATCTTATTTAAGATGTGTGTTTTCAGGAGCTTTTTTCATTAGAGGAAAACATTTCAAGCATTGTGTGATTTAGCAGAATGATCTAGAGTCTGACAATGAATTGATGATGTACTTACACAGATCCATTCTGACGTGCCTGAGAAGGATGTTGACTGAAATCAATAGGAGAAGAAAACGTGAACAATGTAGAAATAATGCCAGCAATGTTGATGTCTCCAATCTGATGATATGTGTGATAAATAGGAAGAGGCTCCTCAAGGTCACATTGAAGGCTAGGATCCTTGCACACCACTTGAGGCATTATTATTAAGAACAGCTCCATGAATACAAACATCTTCCATGAGTGACTTCTTTCTGTGTCCAAACGTTTATGTCTTCCACAATATATTTGAAGTAGATCAGTCTGACCTGTCTTGTTGAGATGTTCTTCAGACACAAATAGCAATATACTATTTGTGTATTCCTGGAGCTCTGGGGCTCCCAGCCATGGGATGGAATATCATGGGGACAATACATATTATCGCTCAGGGCCAGTTCCTCCTTTTTCCATGGGATCCCATAGGATCTGGAGGAGAGAAACTGGCTAATTTCATAATTATAGTGAGACTGTCACATATGTGAACATTGATAAAACATTGGAAGGCCTCTTGAGGCAGTAAGACATGAGCCACAAGAGAAAAATAAAATTATATCCATAAATGAAAATACAAATGTAAATATAGGCATTAATATATACATAAATTCTATTCTATTCCTCATTTCTATTCTATTCTATTCTATTCTATTCTATTCTATTCTATTCTATTCTATTCTATTCTATTCTATTCTATTCTATTCTATTCTATTCCATTCCATTCCATTATATCCATAAATGAAAATTCAAATGTAAATATAGGCATTAATATATACATAAATTCTATTCTATTTTATTCTATTCTATTCCATTCCATTATATTCATAAATTAAAATACAAATGTAAATATATGCATTAATATACACATAAATTCTATTCTATTCTATTCTATTCTATTCTATTCTATTCTATTCTATTCTATTCTACTCTACTCTACTCTACTCTACTCTATTCTATTCTATTCTATTCTATTCTATTCTATTCTATTCTATTCCTAATTTCTATTCTATTCCTAATTTCTATTCTATTCCTAATTTCTTTTCTATTCTGTTCTATTCCTAGACATTTTTAAAATGGCTCTGCAACTAATCTAAAAGGGTACCATTTAAGGCATTTTTTGACATGAACATCCAAAGAAAGGGTACAGACATGTCAGAGACGTGATGCTGTGCATGCATGTATTCTGCCCATGCACAATTGGCACAGGCATGTTCAGCACATGTTTACATTTGTCCTAGGTTTTTCATTCTGAGTGGGCACTGTTAATCTTAGTGTCTGCAGGTGATTGTGAATTTCAACAGTTTAAACACTGTCTGAGAATAATATGACAGCCTCATACTCCAAAGAAGCACTTGATAAAGTGGCTATGTGAGAGTAAGACAACAATTTAATATAAAATTGTTTCCTGAATCAGCTAAGTGGGGTCACTTAGAAGTAAAATACATAATATTAATGGAGGTGATTGCAATATGATGATCAAGCCCTGTCATTGTTCTGTCAGACACCCAATGGTGAATCCAATCATTGTATTAAAATTAGTATTTTCATTAGTTGAAACCAGTGCTTTTTTGTAACAAAAAAGGTGTGGGAACTCTCATCTTGTTAATATTTTATTTACCTTTCGCACATAGTCAATCACTGTACACACATCCACACATGTCACTTGTGTAACAAAACAACGGTCGTCGCATGCAATAAGCACTCAGCGCATGACCAAATGACCAATCACAAACTGAGCAGTGCCCCAAGTCGAGCAGCCAGACAAAGCACCATTTTAATGATTTTAATAATAATAATAATAAAATTGGAAGGGACCTTGGAGGTCATCTAGTCCAACTCCCTGCTCAGGCAGGAAACCCTATACTATTTCAGACAAATGGCTGTCCAATCTCTTCTTAAAGACTTTTGGTGTTGGAGCATTCACAGCTTCTGGAGGCAGGTTGTTCCACTGACTAATTGTTCTAACTGTCAGGAAGTTTCTTCTTAGTTCTAGGCTGCTTCTCTGTTTGGTTAGTTTCCATCTATTGCTTCTTGTCTTGCTTTCAGGTGCTGACTCTCTCTTCTTTGTGGCAACCCCTGAGATATTGGAACACTGATGTCATGTCCCGCCTCATCCCTTTGCCGCTGACCTGATATGTTTGACAGGGCGATTCAAGTTCATGTGGACCAAACATCAAATTTTCAAAAGTTACTTTTAAAACTTGAAAAATCTGTCAAAAAAAGATGCCGGACTCTATTCCAGCGAGTTCTATGACAAAAAAAGCGCTGGTTGAAACCATCAGTGTAGTCTATGATATTTCTTCTTTTAGAAAGGAATTTTCCTGTGTATACAGGAATTACACGTATTCTTAAGGCATATATCATAAAAATACTGCATCATTGTTTAATGCAGTGTTTCTCAACCTTGACAATTTTAAGGCATGTGGACTTCAACTCCCAGAACTCCACAGCCAGCAATGCTGGCTGTGGAATTCTGGGAGTTGAAGTCCACATGCCTTAAAATTGTCAAGGTTGAGAAACACTGGTTTAATGCAATGTCAACAAAATGAAGACCAGCTGGATGGAACTGATGAAACAGATATTAAAAACCATTAAAATCTAACTGGTTAGAACTGAAGAAGCTGATGATATCTAATCCCAAGGTGTTGGATAATCTCACCCAGTGCAATCATGTCACATCATTCGTTGTTTTCCTCCAGTGGCTCTGCACCATCTTTTGGACCTTTTTAGCACCCTCACCTCCTGTGTACACCAAGGGGAGTTTCAGGACTGATGGACCAGACGTTATAAAGGTATGATCCTGTCCAGGGTCTTGCCTGCTTTCTGATTCTATTTGTGAAAAAAAAACCTCTACAGAGCTTTTTCCATTTCTGACAAAAACTTCCACAGGGCATGCAGCAGAATCCCCAAGATATCTCCCAGTTCCTTCTGAAACCCAAATAGATCCATCAGTTGCCAAGGATGAACTATTCATATAGGTCCTACCTCACTGCAGAAGGGATGAACATTGGAAATTCTCATAGCCAGTAGGATGTGGTTTGGCCATGAGAGGGGATGATGACAGATTCCCCCAGCAAATGACATTACTATTGCTCTGAAAAGAAAATCTTATCTAGAATATGATCATTATCTAGAATCGGGCCTTAGGTGGTCTGGGATAGGTCCATGGCCATCCCATTGAGGTGAGATGCTTTATCAGATCACCTGGTTGTAAAGGCTCTGCAAATTCCAGCTAGGGTTCATCCAGAGAAACTAGAATGATCTCATCAGCTGGCATTTAGAATCATTGTGTGACTCTTATTGAAGTGTGAGGTACTCTGTTTGACTTATGACCATGGAATGTGGTGTTCTACACAGTTATCATACTTCATTGAATTTTCTAGAAAGAGACTATTATTTAAATTGGATACTAGCATGCATTGGACTTTTGATGGAATTGATTTGGATTATTTTTGTGCCAGAGATTTCATTGGCCTTTGCTACTGAGGAGAAGGCATATATATCCAGCTAAATGATATTTTGAATTTAGCCCATTTTCTTAGGTAACTTCTACACATTATGTGATCTAGAAAACTAACAGTGTTTGTTTGCTTCAGAAATAATTCAGAAGCCCTAACTTTATAAATGAAAAGGTCATATTTATTTAAGTCCACTTCTTTTTTACATTCTAATGTGTATATGAATTAAGATGTCCACTCAAGACAAATTGACAATTCGTATTTAATCTATATATTTAGTCAGAGCTGTCTATCACACAACAAAATGTGTACATTATATTTTTTGTTTATCTGTCTATGGAGATTCTTAGTCATCCAGGTCATATGGTAGTTACTCCAAAGGTGCTTTTTCATGAGGCAACTGGACTTTCTTGTTTTTCTTGGAAGACATTTTGCTTCTCATGCAAGAAGCTTCTTCAGCTCTGACTGTATAGTGGGAATGGATTTATACTCCTTGCAGGCTGGTGGTCATTTGCATTCTTTTATAGAGTTGTTGAGGTCACCTGTGGGTTAATCTGTGTCATCAGAGGCATCTGTGTAGTGCAAATGGGTATGGAAAGTTCAGTTCTCTCATGAAAAAGCATCTTTGGGATATTTGTCTATCTGTATGCTTTTATAGTCCCCATTTCCAGAAGGAAAAAATGTTCTGAGCTATATAAATTTCAGGGGACACAGCAATATAGAAGGCCAATCTTACTGCAATTGCTGGCTTAAATGTGCCAGTGGGGAAGATCTCCAATATCTATTTTCATTTTTAAATAAAAAGGTCATTTGTATTTAACTTCACTTCTTTTTCACATTCTAGTGTGTATATGAATTAAGATAAAAACTGAAGACAAATTGACAATTCATATTTAATCTATATATTTAGTTAGCTGTCTATCACACCACAAAATATGTACATACACCAATTTGTGCTAGATTCTCAGTCATATGGTAGTTACTACAAAGCTCCTGTTTCATGCAGGATGGTTCTTCAGTCCTGACTGGAATTAGGGAATGGAAGGATTTATACTCCTTGCAGACAGCTGGTAATTTGCATTGTTTTAGAGAGTTGTTGATGCCACCTGGAGGTTAATCTGTGTCATCAGGATCACCTGTGTAGTGCAAAGAAGTCCAGTTGCCATCTTTGGGATATTTGTTTATCTGTATGATTTTATGATTACCATTTCCAGAGGGAAAATAAGTTCTGAGCTATATAAATCTCAGGAGAAAAGGCAATATAGAAGGCCAATCTTTCTGAAATTGCGGGTTAAAATGTGCCATTGAGGAAAATATCCAACATCCACATATAAAGGATATCAGGAAAATGGAAAGATTTGTTAAAATTTTCTTTTCATGAGTTGATGCTTATCATTCAGTTCAGGTTTCATCACAATGATAAAATACTTGGGAAGGAAGATGCACACCAATAAGCCAGCACTGGAGGAGATCATGGAGAAGATCTCCACAGCCAAGGTATATTTTCCCCTTGTGCTTAGATAGGTTGGAATAAAGTACAGCCAAACATTGCAGAAGACCAACATGCTGAAAGTGATGAATTTGGCTTCATTGAAACTATCGGGTAACTTCCTAGCTAGAAAAGCAGCAGAGAAGCTTACCAGAGCAAGAAAGCCCATGAAGCCCAAAACACAGTAGAACATGACTGTGTCTTCATTGCATTCCATAATGAGTTCTTCAGACACTGAGTGTGCATCAAAATCTGGGTATGGTGGGGACGTTATCAGCCACACAGCACAAACACACATTTGAACAAGGGAACAGGATAGAAGAATAAAACTGACCATTCTTCCCCCCACCCATTTCCTCAATCTGGAACCAGGTTTGGTGGCCATGAATGCTAGAACCACAACAAAGGTTTTGGCCAAGACACAAGAAACTGCCACAGAAAAGATGAGGCCAAAAGCTGGTTGTCGAAGGAGACACACAGTCGTGTTGGGTCTCCCAATAAAAAGAAAGATGCAAAGGAAAGAGAAGAGGAGGGAAACTAGGAGGATGTAGGTAAGATTCCGGTTGTTGGCTTTAACAATAGGAGTGTCTTTGTGTTTCATGAAAATTGTGATTACCAAAGTTGTCATTAAAGAAAAGCAAAGTGAAAGAACGGTCAGACTGATCCCCAAGGGTTCTTCATAGGTCAAAAAGGTGATGCGCTTTGGAATGCACATATTTTTGTGAGCATTTGGATATTGATCTTCTGGACATGGAGAACAGTCATCTACATCTGAAAGAGAACATAGTAGAATTGATGCAGTGGATTACAGACAGTGTTGTATCCTCACGACTTAGTCCCATTTTATCAGGAAATTTCCTACCCTTTGTTTTTGCTATTTTCCCCTCAGGGCACTGGCGGCAAGCATAGCAGCAAAAAGACTCCCCTTCTATCTTTTCCTTGCTGTATCCTGTCTCACAAGGATCATTACACCGAGATAAAGGTAATGCCTATCAATGAACAAAAAACAAATATTTTAAGTTACAGAAGAAAAAGAAGAGACATTCTTACTATGGAATCAACCAGATAAAAATGGATTGATAAGCAGAAGTAATGTGATTGCATCATTTTGAGATGTAACTGGTTTGAAATAATAATTCATTAAATATCTACAATTATCGGTATCAATGTCTTTCTATATCCAACAACCCCAGTCTCCAAGGACAATTTTTGTGCTGGTTAAAGAGGGTTTTCTCAAATTCTTAATTTTGAAGTCACCAGACTGATAAAAGCCAGTACACTGGATTGTAGCTTGTACTTCAAAACCATGCATTGCCCATAATTAACAGATTGCCAAACTAATGAATATAATGTCCTATACCAAAAGTAGGCAACCTTGTCTCTTTTATGACTCGTGGACTTCAACTCCCAGAATTCCTGAACCAGCATGGCTGGCTCAGGAATTCTGGGAGTTGAAGTCCACAAGTCATAAAAGAGCCAAGGTTGCCTACCCCTGTCCTATACCAACTATTAGAAAAGTAAACATTCAGATATATATATTTCCTTCCTTAGAACATAGATATTTAGGCTATTTTGTAGAGGAGGCTCTAAGGCTTTCATCCATAAAGAAATTTTTACACTATATAAATGAAGGCAGACCAAACTAGATTCAGACAGCTAACCTGATTAAAATCTCCTGGCCAGGTGATGGAATCTATAGAAATATTGAAGAATTTGTCTGCTGGAACCGTGGGATCTACTATTCCAACTTGGACCCTAACAAAGGATTGGTTTGGGAAAGTGACCCAGTTGATAATATCATATCCACCAATGAATTCTCCATTTTCATCAAAGGAGATCTTCTCACCAACACTGTTGTTGAATGTGACACTTCTCAGAAAAGAATGAACCTGAAATACAGAGAAAGAAAGAGAGGGACAAAGAGACAAAAGGACAGAGGGAAGGAGAAATAATGTATATGTTCAAAACACAGATAAGGATTTTTAAATAAAGAAAATATAAAAACTTTCATTTTAGCTATAGGCCAGAATGAAACAAGTAACATTACATTCATTCCGACATAGAGGTAGAGGTAAAATATCAGATTACTGAAATAAAATTCACATAGAATTGCAAAAGAAGAAGAAGAAGAAGAAGAAGAAGAAGAAGAAGAAGAAGAAGAAGAAGAAGAAGAAGAAGAAGAAGAAGAAGAAGAAGAAGAAGAAGAAGGAGGAGAAGAAGAAGAAGAAGAAGAAGAAGAGAACTTTAACATTAAACTCTGTAGTTTAATTGCTAAAGCCTCAAGACAGATGACCTCTTAATAAATATATGAGAAATAACATATATAAGGGTATAAAAGGTTAATACTATTCTTACTTAGAAAGAGAGTTATAGTTACTATAGCCATGCTAAAATTTTTAATTATTGCAGCTGCAAACTAACAACCTAGAAGCAACATACTAACAAGAAAAAACAAAATGTATATATATGTATGTATGTATGTTTCTATGTATACACATACAAACACATACAGAGAGGAAGAGAGAGAGAGAGAGAGAGAGAGACAGACAGACAACTTTCTGGTTACACTATGTTTTATCTGGTTTTTGTCTTATATATTTGAATATATTGTCTCATATTCAAAAGAGAGAGAAAAGCATATCAAGTTTTGATAAGTCAGACAGAGTTCAGGATCACTTTGTTTGGAAGTGTCATATACTTTAAATCATGACTTTCATAAAGAAGTGAGCTATAATATGTGATATGCCGACTCCTGGCCAGCTAGCAACAGACAAAAGCAGTCAGGCTCGTTCTCCCCTAGCTAACGTGTTGTGAATGGGGAAATCTCTGTATCTCTACATATCATAGGAATGTTCTTGAAGGACAGGAGGGGGAGTCAGTCAAATAAGAGGACTTAGAGGCTGGACCCAGTGGTTGTATTCAGCCAGTTCGCACCACTTTGGCAGAATCGGTAGCTAATTTTTTGTTGCCCAGGCCTAGAATGGACTTCCAGAAGCTGCACCAACACAGAGAACCTGTTGTTCACATGTTTGAATCCCACCACTGGCTGGACCACAATAAATAACTTGAGAAAACATTTCAAACAATCCCAGTTCTCCCTCTTCTTTGTGGCAACCCCTGAGATATTGGAACACTGATATCTGGTCACTCCTAATCCTTCTTTTCATTAAACTGGACATAACCAATTCCAGCACCTGTTCTTTATATGTTTTAAGCTCCAGTCCCCTGATCATCTTTTTTGCTCTTCTCTGCATTCTTTCTAGAGTCTCAATATCTTTTTTAACATCATGGTAACCAAAACTGGATGCAGTATTCCAAGTGTGACCTAACCAAGGCATTATAAAGTGGTATTAACACTTTATGTGATCTTGATTCTATCTCTCTGTTAATGCAGCCTAGAACTATGTTGACCTTTTTGGCAGTTGCTGGCTCATATTTAAGGGATTGACCACTAGGTCTCCCAGATCCATTTCACAGTTACTACTATTGAGTGAGGTACCACCTGTACTGTACTTGTGCATTACTTTTTCCACTGTTGAATTTCATTTTGTTAGATAACACCCAGTGTTCAAGTCTGTCAAGATCCTTCTATATTTTAAGCCTATCTTCTAGAGTATTGGCTATTCCTGCCAGCTTGGTGTCATCTGCAAATTTGATGAGTTCCCCATCTATCCACTCATCCAAATCATTGATGAAAATGTTGAAGAGTGCTGAGCCTAAAACAAAGCTTTGAGGTACACCACTACACACTTCCCTCCATGTAGTTGCAGTTCTGTTGAGGACTATATGTTGAGTGCGGTTGGTCAGCAAGTTACGAATCCATCTGGTAGTGATGCTGTCTAACCCACATTTTTCTATCTTATATAGTAGTAGATTGTGGTCTACTTTAGTAAATGCCTTACTAAAGTCCAAGTAAATTATATCCACAGCATTCCTCTGGTCCGCTAATTTTGTCATTTGGTTAAAGAATGCAATAAGATTTGTCTGGCATGATCTTTTTTTTGAGAAACCCACATTAGCTTTTGATTATGACTTTGTTTTCCTCTAAGTGTTCACAGACTGATTATCTTTTCCATAAATTTCCCAGGTATTGAAGTCAGGCTGATAGGTCTGTAGCTTCCTCGATCTATTTTTTTCCTTCACATTCATCTAAAGATAATGTGAGGGAGGGGTAAGGACATTCAAACTTGCAGGATTCTGTTACTGTAGCTCTTACAATAAAATTAGTCCTGACCTACACGGTCTTGGTTTCTCAGTCAGGTCTATCCTTTGTGGTTGATGATAACTTAGAGATCTTTATGAATGAGGCAGCACAGCAACACCTAAGTATAGTTGGTTCTCCTTTAATGGCTACCATTTGCATTTGCAGTGGTGCAGAATGAGTGGTACTTATGATTTCCTTGAAATTCGGGCTGTTGCAGGACTCTGGTGGTCACATGATCACAATTCTCCCATCTATCTATCTGTCTGTCTGTCCGTCCATCTGTCTGTTTTTCTGTCTGTCTGTCTGTGTATATATATATGTATGTGTGTAGGTCTTTGGTTATTCGGATTTTCTCCCGCGTCAAATTGGAAGTGTCTTGGTGACGTTTCGATGAAGTCTCATTCGTCATCTTCAGGCTGGTGCTTTCGGCTTTGTGCTCCTATACACACACACACACACACACACACACACACACACACACACACACACACACTTCTATCTATCTATCTATCTATCTATTATAGAAAACATGAAGAAAAATAGAAACAAGAAATTAGGGGAAGGAAAAAGAGAGGGGAAAAAAGAAAATGTGAGGTAGAAGGGAAAAAAGAAAGAAAAGGCCTTGATGTCCAACTCTTTTTAGCACTGTAGAGGATAAAAACACTCCAGCCTCAATGATGACAATTCTTGAACTTGGCAACTGGGCTGAACTTCTGATTATCATGCTATTTCCATAGTTACATGATTGTGAGTTGCAAACCTCCTTGCTGGCTTTTCACAATCAGAGTTAATGGGGAAGCCAGAAAGAAGTTGGAAGTTGTGATCAAATGAAGTCCTTGCTTGAAAACCTGTGCAGTCCTGAATTAACAACAGTAACTGAGATCATCTGGAACTGCTATTGGTAAGCCCCATGATCAAGTAACATCACACTTTATAACAGAACACTGAGCAATGGAAACCTAGGCCCCAATTATCATTGTTAAGTAAGAACTACCTGTGCAAAGTGTAGCACAATGGAAGACAGACTCACTTACTTTTAGGTAAAGGTAAAGATTTCCCTGTCCAGATGTGTCTGAATCTAGTGTCTGGTGCTTATCTCCATTTCTTGGCTGAGGGAGCCAGCATTATCCTTAGACAGTTTCTGCGGTCATGTGACCAGCATGGGTATATGTCAGAGGAGCACAGAATGCTGTTATTTCCCATCAATCTGGTACCTTTTAATATACTCACAATTGCATGCTTTCTGCTGAAGTGGTACCTATTAATCTACTAACATTTGCATGCCCTTTCTTTTATTTGATGCATTCAAGTAAAGGCAGAATAAACATCTGCAGGAGCTGCTGGAATTTGAAATCCTGCATTAAGTAGGTGTTGGATTTGGTGGCTTAAATGTCCGTTTTGAAATCTATGATTCTTTCATCAAATAGGAGTACATATCTCCTACATACAGTTTTGGTCACCACGATGTAAAAAAGATGTTGAGACTCTAGAAAGAGTACAGAGAAGAGCAACAAAGATGATTAGGGGACTGGAGGCTAAAACATATAAGGAACGGTTGCTAGAATTGGTATGTCTAGTTTAACGAAGAGAAGGACAAGGGGGGACATGATAGCAGTATTCCAATATCTCAGGGGCTGCCATAAAGAAGAGGGAATTAAGCTATTTTCCAAAGCACCTGAAGGCAGGACAAGAAGCAATGGGTGGAAACTAATCAAGGAGAGAAGCAACCTAGAACTAAGGAGAAACTTCCTGACAGTGAGAACAATTAATCAGTGGAACAGCCTGCTTCCAGAAGCAGTAAATGCTCCAACACTGGAAGTTTTTAAGAAGAGACTGGACAGCCATTTGTCCGAAATGGTGTAGGGTTTCCTGCCTGAACAGGGGGTTGGACTAGATGACCTCCAAGGTCCCTTCCAACTTTACTACTATTACTATTATCTTATTTTACCACACCAAAGGGAGCTGGAAATCAGTTGTCATGGTTCTGATAAATGAGACCAGTAGAAATAAGAACTGTGAGGCAATTGCTTTCCTCAAAGAACACTTTTAATGGCTACACAATATCGGACCTCCAAGGTCCCTTCCAACTTTACTACTACTACTACTATTATTATTATTATTATTGTTGTTGTTGTTGTTGTTGTTATTATTATTATTATTATTATTATTATTATCTCTCACAAAAAGTAGGCTCAAAATAATATCTTGCCTTTGTGTATTTCTTTATTATGGCCCTGAGATGTTAAAGCAGCCTTGATTCCCTTTTCTGTTTCTCCTAGAACTGTGTTCCTGGAAGTATATAAGGCTGTTCTCATTCATTTCCATTCATTTGCTCTAAAATTATGCATGTGTTGCTGTGAATATGTGGGTGGTGAAATGCAAGTGACTCCCAATTGGTCTATGAAGAGGTGGGAACTGTATGCCTGATGGAAAGGGAACATCTCAGCATGCTGAATTTTTTTTTCAGAAAGTATGTCACAATATAATGACCAGTCCTTCCTCTACCACACATGGATTACACAAGAAGACAATTTAAAGCAGGTGTGTCAAACTCAATTTCATTGAGGGCCACATCAGCATTGCGATTGTCCTCAGGGGGGCTGGGTAGATGTTGCCAGGGCAGGAGTGGCCTGCTGGGTGGGCGTGGCTGGAGTGGTTGTAGCCTACTCGGTAGGCATGGCCAGCTCTTCATCATTCGTGTCAAGGGTGACTGGGCAGGAGTGGGACAGATCTGAGGGTCTCTAGCAGAAGAGGGTGGGACCAGGGCAAGTGCCAAGGCATGGTCCACTGGAAGAGCACCACTGTTCCTCTCAGGCCATGTGAGGGGGGGCTTGGGCTTCCTGGAACCCTGGGCAGCAGAGGCCAAATGCCCAGCCTGGCTCTCGAGCACCTGCGGCACCAAGCCCAACCCCACTAGCCCAAGGAGGTGCCCAGCTGCACTTACCTCCTCCTCAAGACTGCTGTTTATGTGCTTGCTCTCCTTAGCCAGGTTGCTCATGATGGGTATAAGGGCAAAGTCAGAGGGAGGCCTACTCCCTTTCCATGGGAGGAGACCCGGCTTTGTATCCAAAGCTTCCTTAGCAATAGGATAAGAGACCAGGATAGACCAGGAGGAGGGGGCAAGGGGATGGTGAAAGAGCAGTAGGGCAGGACTAAGGCAGGACTTCCTTCAGACCCTCTCCTTCCTTCCTTCCTTCCTTCCTTCCTTCCTTCCTTCCTTCCTTCCTTCATAAGTACAGGTGGGAAAATATTTGAGATGAGGGAGGGAGAAAAATAGGCAAGAAATGTAGCTGGGGAGGTGTCACCCTTTGTGAAGAATGAAGAAATGTATCATCACCTGGAAGTGGCCAGCACATGGCTCTCGCCTACTTCATATATCTGGCTTGGTGGGCTTTGGGGGAGGGGACACCATGAACAGTGTGAGAGTCAATGTTACCTGCACAATGCTCTCCAGCCCCCAGTCTGCCTGGTTTCGGCAGGCAGCGAGGGGCTCTCCTCCCAGTGCCAAAAGGCTGAACCAGGCAGCATGAATCCGAAAAGAAGCATGACACCACCAAGCCCCCAGCCTGCCCGGTTTTGGCAGGTAGCATCATGCTCTCCTCACAGTGCCTAGAGGCTGAGCTGGGCAGTGCGAAGCTCTCCAGTTTTGCATCTTGCGGCCTGCTGAAATTGTGCAGGCTGGAAGCTGAGCGGCAGTGCACTTCTTTTTGGATTCGGGCCGCCTGGCTTAGCCTCTTGGTGCTGTGAGGACAGTACCCCACTGGCTGCTGAAACCCCTTCCCTGAAGCCCATAAACCTGGATATGTGAAATAGGAAAGGGCCATTTGCTGACCACTTTCAGGCGATGGCGCATTCCTTCATTCCTCATAAAGGGTAACACCTCCCCAGCGTGCACCCAGAGGGTGGGGCCAACGTGGCAGGGGCTGGTTCCTCACTGTTTCCAGATGCCTTGTGGAGCTAAGACTGAATGCATAGATGGCCACCAGAAAATTGTACATTGGCTCCTGGGTGACCTGGGCCAGGGCTAAGGCAGCAGGGGCCATTCCCTCATTGTTTCCAGGATGGGTTTGCGGGCTACATGAAACCATGTTGCGGGCCGCATCCAGCCCTCAGGCCTTGGGCTTGACATGTTGATTTTAAATGATGCATTTTCTCAATGGCTTAATGACACTGGAACTGGTGGCCAGGAATGGTTTGGACTTTGGTGGTTCGAGTCTGGCTCTGTGAGATGGGATGAGCTTCTGCCCACCCAGCAGTTCAAAAGCATGCAATATTGCAAGTAGATAAACAGGTACCATTACACTGAGAAAAACATAGCTACATTTATGTTTGCAAAGTGTGGAAGCCGGCACTGGATGTGGCCAGATGTAAGGCAACACAACACGAAGTGAGGTGAAGTAGACCAGCAGAGGAACCTGAAAGAGCCAACAATCCAAGCATCAGCTGGGGTTAGCTAGTTTGCCCCCTGTAGTGCACCTGGGATAACCATGCAAAGCCGAACAGAATGAACTAGCAATTTAGACTATCAGGACTGCATTGTGTCTAGTAATTCTAGATTTCCCTGATGATGATGATGATGATGATGATAATAATAATAATAGTAATAATTAATTACTACAAATACTTGGGTATCCTTCAAGCTCTACAACATCAAGCACACTGAAGTCAAGAAAAAGATTAGAGGTGAATACCTCAAGAGAGTGAAGAAGATCTTAAAGTCCAAACTCAATGGAGGAAATACCATAAAGGCAATCAACACCTGGGCAATTCCAGTCATTAGGTAGACAGCTGGAATAGTGGACTGGACTCAAGCAGAACTAAAAGCAATGGATAGAAAGACTAGAAAAATAATGACAATGAATCATGCCCTTCATCCACGCAGTGACATTGACAGACTTTATCTACCAAGGCAAATAGGTGGATGTGGAATGCTACAAGTACATCAGATGGTTGAAGAAGAAAAAATGGCTTTGGAAGAATATCTGAAGAACAATGATGAAGATGCACTGAAATTAGTATATCAGGAAGGCTTACTGACTACTGGAGAGACCAAACTGGCCTACAAGAAAGACCAAATGAAGAACAGAATAGAGGCATGGGAAGACAAAGCGCTACATGGCCAATACATTAAAAAAATAGCTGGAAAAGCAGATAATAACCTGGCAATGGCTAAGAGCAGGAAAATTGAAGAAAGAGACCGAGGGACTAATTCTGGCTGCACAAGACCAAGCCTTAAGGACAAATGCATATAAAGTCAAAATTGAGAAAACAGCAACAGACAGTAAGTGCTGCCTATGCAAAGAAGTGGCTGTGAAAGTTGGACCATAAGAAAGGCTGAGCGCCAAAGAATTGAGGCCTTTGAACTGTGGTGCTGGAGAAGACTCCTGCGAGTCCCTTGAACTGCAAGGCGTTCAAACTGGTCAGTCCTAGAAGAGATCAACCCCGACTGCCCTTTAGAAGGCCAGATCCTGAAGTTGAAACTCAAATACTTTGGCTACCTAATGAGAAGGAAGGACTCACTGGAGAAGGGCCTAATGGTGGGAAAGATTGAGGGCAAGAGAAAAAGGGGATGACAGAGAATGAGATGGCTGGATGGAGTCACTGAAGCAGTAGGTGTGAACTTAAATGGACTCCAGAAGATGGTAGAGGACAGGAAGACCTGGAGGAACGTTGTCCATGGGGTCGTGATGGGTCGGACACGACTTCGCAATTAACAACAACAACATGCAAAGAAGCTGAAGAAACAGTGGACTAAGCTGTTGCAAGAAGATTGCACAGACTGACTACAAGTAGTGGCATGACAAAGTAGCAACAATGGTGCATTGGAAGATCTGCAAAAAAATATCATTTGCCTGTAAGCAAAAACTGGTGGGATCATAAAATAGAGAAAGTTATAGAAAATGATAAAATTAAACTGCTCTGGGATGTCAGAATTCAAACAGACAAGCACCTGCAACATAACACCCCAGACTTAACAATTGTCGATAAGAAAGACAAAAAAGTCTGGATAGTGGACGTGGCAGTGCCTAGAGACAGCAGAATAGAAGAGAAAGAACTGGAGAAGATAACAAAATACAAAGACCTACAAATAGAAATAGAAAGACTGTGGCAAAAGCAAGCAAGGGTAGTACCAATAGTAATAGGCTCCTTGGGTGCAATCCCACAACAACTGGAGCACCACTTAAACAACATTGGCATTGACAAATTTGCTATTAGTCAATTGCAAAAGGTGGCCTTACTAGGAACTGCTTTCATCCTGCGATGATATGTGTAATACCATCGAACATCCACATCTGCCTATCCCAGGTCCTGGGTAAGGTGGATAGGTGGACAAAATGCCAAATCCAGTCTGAACATGTGGCTGACTCTGCGATGATCCATAATAATAATAATAATGATAAAGTTGGAAGGGATCTTGGAGGTCATCTAGTCCAACCCCCTGCTCAGGCAAGAAACCCTATACCATTTTGGACAAATGGCTGTCTAGTATCTGCTTAAAAACTTCCAGTGTTGGAGCATTCACCACTTCTGGAGGCAGGTTGTTCCACTGGTTAATTGTTCTAACTGTCAGGAAGTTTCTCCTTAGTTCTAGGTTGCTTCTCTCTTGGGTTAGTTTCCACCCGTTTTGTATGCCAGATGCTAAATAAATAAATAAATGCATGGAAAGATCCTCTTCTGGAAATCCTAAAAATGTGAGTACGATTATACTTTCAACCATCAGAGAACTGGTTCTAGCTAAATGCTAATTTCATAATGATAGTGAGACTGTCACATATGTGAACATCGTCAGAACATTTGAAGGTCTCCTGAGGCAGGAAGACGTGAGCCACAAGAGAAAAATAAGAGCATTAAGTCCATAAATGAAAAAACAAACAAACGAATAATATAGGCATTGATGTATACATTCTATTCTATTCTATTCTATTCTATTCTGTTCTGTTCTGTTCTGTTCTGTTCTGTTCTGTTCTATTCTATTCTATTCTATTCCATTCCATTCCATTCTATTCTCAACCCATTTGACCTGTCATAAAGTATACAGTATATATGTAGAAAGAAATAGTTAACAGGTTAAACAATTGCAAAGTTAAAGTTCAATGCCCTCCATTAAGAATCTGTTATTAAAATTTACTCATAGAAAGTCTTCAAATGTAAAAAAGGGACCTTTTTTCATTTATGGTGGACATGTGATAAAGGAAAGAAATATTGGAGTAGGATTTACATGTTAATACAGAAGATTCTCAAAGTGAATATAATTATAAAACCAGACACTTTTTATTTGGGTTTAATGGAAAAAGACTTGGAAGAAAATGGAACTTTGATGTTATATATGTAGACAGCAGCAAGAATACTTCATGCACAAAAATGGAAGGACACTTTGATAATAATTGATGAATGTCTGTAAAGTTGATGGAGTTAACAAAGATGGCTATATTAACTACTTTGATTAAAGAAAAAAACACAATTATTTTTGTTTTTACTTGGAAACCGCTTCTGGACTTTGTGCTTGAGGTGGGAAAAAATGAAACTTTCATTTTGGGTTTTACCAATTTGTTGTTATAGAAATGGCAAGTTTATACTATTATGTAAAAGTAAAAAGTTGAGGTTTGATGCTATTATCTTATTTTACCACACCAAAGGGAGTTGGAAATCAGTGGTCATGGTTCCGATAAATGAGACCAATAGAAATAAGAATTCTGAGGCAATTGCTTTCCTCAAGGAACACTTTTAATGGCTACATAATATCAGCATGAACATAGGTGAAACCAAAACTGAAAGTTACCCCCTCCAAAAGTTACAAAGTAAAAGTTGAACTCCCCACCTCTTAGTGTGTCTTAAATCACAATTCCTAATTAATAGCTTCCTAACGGTAGCTCCAGCCTGCCAAACATTAAGGCTGCTTGAGCTTGGTTCCCACAAGAAAGTTATTGTTTTCACTAAACTATAAGAATGCATTTCCCTCCTCCCATTGCTATGGCAACTGCAAAGCGAAGAAATATGGCTGAATTCAGAGCATTTGAAGGTTTGACAGTCAGATCCTCTAAATAAGAGAGAAATCCTGTGAATGGAAAAGAATTTAGAGTCACAAATCAACCCCTAGCGTTATTCAGATGTTTATCATAAAATTTACATATCAATCTATCAGCTTTTACATCAGCATTTTCACCCAGGCGGCCTCTGATAGTGGGTAACCTTTCCATTGCACTAGATCAGGGGTCGGCAAGCTGAAACATTGAAAAAGCCACTTGGACCCATTTTCCTCACAAAAGAAAAAACTGGGAGCTGCATAATGCGTGCACATGCGCACGCATGCACATGCGCATGCAACAGGGGGCTTGATTAAACAGTAGAGCCTAAGGCGAGACATGCACCGGCTCTTCCCCCGTCCAGCTCCATCCTTGCTTCTCCTCCCCTCAGAAAAGACTGCTCTCTCGCCTGACATAGGCAGCAGCCCCAACTCTGCTCCGGGGAAAAGAGAGCGGAGCAGGGCAGCACTGCCTATTTCAGTCAAGCAGACGAACAGCCATGTAAACAGCACCAGATGGCGCCGCCGCTGCTGGAGATGAGCAGGCTGGAGATGAGCAGGCTGTTGCTCCTGTGGTCACTGTCCCATCACTATGGAAGATAGCCTGGTCCGCGCCTTTGGGGGCCTCAGCTTCCAGTAGCCCCTCTGTGCCTGAGGTAGGCCCCCTACTTGCTGCTTCAGCAAAAGCCTCTATTTGCTCCGTGGCCTGCCCGGGTCGGGCAAAAGTACTCTGGCCAGGTAAGTGTGTCCTGGCTGCAGCCATTCCCACTTCCTTTGATAGGTCATGCTGGAGGGGAGATCAGCAGGAGGAAGCCAGCGCAGTTAAAGGGTTTCCAGGAGCACGCCACATTAGTTGGCACCACAGGAGGTGGTCCCACAGCAACACCAACAGTCTGGACCGTGCACCATCAGTGTCTTCGGTCCCGAGCCATGGGAAATATCTGGGCCTGAGTTGTCCGCTGCAAAGATGCCCCGCCCACGGCAATGCCGCCAAACCGCCTTCTATGCTGCTGGCATCCCCAGGCTGGAGCACTGAAAGCTGCTCCAGCTGGTCGTTGGGGTACGGAACCGGGCCGACTGGTAGGTCTTCCGTGCCGCTATGCTCGGATTGCCAGCTTTTGGCTGCAGGGCTGTCTCCCTCCAGACCTGTCTTTCCCCCCTCCCGTCTATGTCGAGCCCATGGGGCTTGACAGGTGGACGGCATCCCTTGAACCAATCAATTCAAACTTCGTGAGTTTTTTTTCAGGAGAAGTTTGAATTGATTGGTTCAATTTTTTTAGTCCCACTTTTTTGGCATTGCACATGACTGGGAGCCACAGGAGACAGCTTAAAGAGCTGCAGATTCCTTTTTTTAATAAATATTTTATTGAGTTTTATAAGGGTAGTAAAGGAATAGGGTCAAAAAGAGTAAGACAAAGGGAAACATATGAAAAGGTTAGACCGGGGAAAAGGGGTAACAGAAAAGTGGGATTAATCCCACAAAATAACATTGCTTCAGCAAGTCTACCAGTCCAGGTATACATATTAAATCTTAATATTTACTCTATTATTAAACAACTTTCAATATAATCATGTGAATAACAAATTAATCAATATATCTCATTCATTTCATGTTAGAGAATTTTAATTTCTCTATTGGTGAAAAAATAAATCAGAAGCTCTCACAGTTGACTGCATTTAGCTGATTCAAAATAACTTCTTTATATTCATATAAAAATATTTACAATACCATACATTCTTCTTTACAGCAACATAGCTCAATTGAAGGCTTCTTACAGAGAGATACAGAAACCTGAGACTGAAAATCCAGCTCCTAACTCAATACCCTTTTTTCACAGACACAGTAGCACTTTCTTCACATTGGCTGATTGAGTTACCACATAACTCTTCCTGCTCATGAATATTCCAACATTTCACTAATTAACAATGCTTAATACTAATTAATTATAATAACTTTAAAATAATAATATATTACATATTAATTATAGTTTACCCTATTGTTTAAAATCACAAATATGCAAAGAGGAAGAAGAAGAAGAAGAAGAAGAAGAAGAAGAAGAAGAAGAAGAAGAAGAAGAAGAAGAAGAAGGAGAAGGAGAAGGAGAAGGAGAAGGAGAAGGAGAAGGAGAAGGAGAAGGAGAAGGAGAAGGAGAAGGAGAAGGAGAAGGAGAAGGAGAAGGAGAAGAAGAAGTTCATAAAATAATCATGGAATATAAATACAAATTATCAATTACCTCTTTAAATTTCATAACCTTTTCTCATTCTATTGTGTTTTTAACCAATAATAAAATTTTCTCCATGTTTTAAAGTAAATTATGTCTTTTTTCTCTTTCATTTCTAAAGTTAATCTATTCATTTCTGCAGATTCGAGTATTTTTGTTATTATAGTCTGATCAGATGGTAAGTTTTCATTTTTCCAATATTGGGCAAATATTATTCTTGCGGCTGTCAACACATGCAATATTAAATACTCATTCTCTTTTCCATAATTCCAACCTAATATTCCTAACAAACAGAGTTCTGGTTTAAATTCGGTCTGTATTTTAATCATCTTTTCTAGCCACATGTGAATCTTAAACCAAAACTTCTTAGCATTAGGACATATCCACCAGAGATGGTAATAAGTTCCTGGTTATTGTTTACATTTCCAACACATATTTGATACATTTTTAAACATTTTCTCTAATCTAACTGGTATCATGTGCCATCTATAAAACATTTTATATAAATTTTCCTTATATGCAGCTGCTTTAGTAAGTTTAATATTTCGGTCCCATAGTTTTTGCCAATCTTCTAAATCTATAGAATAACCAAAATTCTTTGCCCACACTATCATTGTTTCTTTCACTTGCTCTTCTTCCATTTCCAATTTAGCAAGAATTTATAAAGTTTTTTAATCAGATTTTCATCTGTTTTTAAAAGTATTTTATCTAGTGGAGTCTGTTCTTTGTAAAATCCCATTATGTTTACATCTTCTTCATATCTTGTTTGAATTTGCAAGTATGACCACCATGTTAGATCAATGCCATTTTGTTGAAGTTCTTGCCTATCTTTAAGTTTTCCTTCTTTATCTAAAATGTCTTTATAGACTTGATTTCCGGTTGCCGCTGGGTGAAGAACTTTGGGAGGGATTATCCGCTCCCCGGGTCTGGAATTCCTTTGCTGGCAAGCCCATTTGGGCTAAAAGTCACCCTAGGGGGGCATGGCTACTGAAGGGAGAATATTTGGGGAACAGGAGCCGGCAGTAACCGGCTCTCTGAACCAAAAGCAGCCCCTGGAACCAGCAGAAGAAAGGCGGATCGCACTTACACGAGTTGCCATTAACGGCCGATCGTCGGGAACAGAAAACCACTGATTTTGACAGCAAGCAGCCGGTCCAGTGAGACTATTCTCTGTTCTTTGTAGAAACGGGACTTTTGGGTGGAAATACCTATCTTTAATTAAAAGCTGGAAGCTTGAGGGGGAAAGGAGGAGGATTTTTTTTCCCCCACCCCCCTCCCGCACAGGGGGCATTTAAAGGGACTCCATTGCTAAGGAAGAAACTTAATTGGGGCTATTCTAAACTTGGCCTCTGGCTGGAGAAATCTAAAAAATTAAAGAGGATTTATCTGGAAAGCTAACCTAATTATTCTTTCTTTTCTATAACGTTAAAACTCCATTTTTATTCTGAACTTTTTTTTTCAAAAAAACCAAAAACCCCTGGGAAAGAAGAATCAATGCTCCCCTGGTGATTACAAGGTAACATTTTTTTCTCTTCCCTTTGTTTTTTGTGTATTCAGTAGAAGTTTGGCTCAATGCCCAGACAGTTAGCTTAATGCCCAGACATTCTTATCTCTGTTTAGAAGTGACTGTGAGAGACTGTTCAGCTCTTTATTTGATGCCTGGCTAGCTGTATATTTCCCATAACAAAGGAAAATACAAGGGAAGAAGGAAAATCTTGTCTTTGCTTTTTCTGAAATTAAAGTTTGATTAGATTATAATTTGGATTTTATTCATCTCTTCCTGACAACTTTTAGCTTTATTTTTTATTTTTATTTTTTGGCTGTTTATTTGAAGTCTCCTACCCTTTCTTCTGAGAGCTGGTTTTTTTGTTTTGTTTCTTTTTTTTCCTTGTCTCAAAAAAATCTTTTTTTACTACTCTATTTTTTTGCCTATTTTTGTTCCCTTTGTGGATGGTTTTTGAGAATTTTTCTTTTTTTATTATTCCTATTCCTCCAAAGGATTTGGCTTTTTTTCTTTTTTCTTTCTTCCTTTTTTTTGTCTTTAAATTACGCTTGGCCTTGTCTCCTGGTAATAGGAGGGCTCTGGATTATAAGTGGCCATTGGGCTATCTGGTGGATTATAATTAGCCATCCGGCTTTTTGGTGGATTACAAATAAATACAATAATTAGAAGATGAGTGCCTCAAATTTAGCCAAAGGGGTGAGGAAGGGTTCCTCAGCCCCTGCTTCTACTTCGGTGAGTCCAGCTATTCAGAAATCAGTTACCACTTTTCTACAATTGACAGACACCCAAGCAATCCTTCAAGTAATTTCTGCTCAATCTAAAAATATTGATGATTTAAAAAAAATGGAAAAAACTCATGAAGACTTGAAAATTAATCTTCTTAAAATGGATCAAAAATGGAAAATTTTCAACAGGTGATGCTAGATACTCAACATAGAGTGCAAAAAATAGAAGATAAGGCAGTGGTGGTTGATCAGAAAATTGAAGCGTTACAAGAGGAAAATCAGAGATTGGCGCAAGCAAATGAGGAATTGGAGGACAGCATGGCCGTGATGGAGATGGATAATGCTTCACATTTTCTAAGATTTCAAAATATTGTAGAAGAGAAAGATGAGAACTTGTTGGAGTTGGTGAGCGAATTATTAGCGGAATTGCTTGGAATGGAAAAGGATTTAATGAAAAGAGAAATAGATCAGTTTTTTAGAATGAATTTGAGCTATGCTTGAAAAAATAGAGTTCCCAGGGAGGTTCATGTAAGATTTCTTAAAAGATTTATATGGGATGAGATCTTGAGAGGAATAAGAGATCAACCACTGAAATATAAAGATAAAGAACTTGTAGTTCTTAAACAGATTCCAAGAAGGATAAGAGAAGCCCGAAGAGAATATCAATTTTTAACGAGGAAACTTTTTAATAGGGGAGTGAATTTTAGATGGCTGGTCCCAGAAGGATTATTAATCTTCTGGGACTTGAAAAGATATAGAATAGATATTCCATTTCAAGCTGAGGAATTTTTTAACAATCACAGAGCCTTTTTAGAAAAAGGCGATGCTGAATTCAAGAAAACAGAAGAGACGATGGGTGCAGGAGCACCGAAACAATCGGAGGAGGGAGAATAAAAAAAAGATGCAAACAGAGGAAGATGTAAGACCGAAAGATCAGAGACAGATCACCTCTCCTAGAAGATTGAGATCTAGATATAATTGAAACTATGGAAGAGATTGGAATTTTTTCAATAAACATAAATGGTCTTAACTCTCCATCAAAAAGGAGTAAAATATTTAATAGACTACAACAATTGAAAATGGACATAATTTGTCTTCAGGAGACACATATTAAAAGACAGCATTCAAAAATTTTAGAATAATCAAAGATAGGTAAACTTTATTTTTCTTTAGCACAGCAAAAGAAAAGAGGAATAGCATTTTATATAAAAGAAAAGATGAATTGAAAACAAATTTATCTTGACGAAGAAGGGAGAATACTAATGGTGGAAATTACATGGGATCAAAAACAAATTTTGATGGTTGCAATATATGCTCCCAATGAGAAATAAGATCAGTTCTTTCAGCAATTACATGATAAATTAGTGGAGTTAAATTATCAAAATCTTTGCATACTTGGTGACTTTAATGTAATAGTTGATGCAATACGGGATTATAAAAGCTACAAACAAGGGAAAAAAGGGGAAAATACCCTACCTAAGTCTTTTTTAAAGATGAAAGATAAATTGTGTATACAAGACATGGAGAGAAATGAATCCAGAGAAAGGACAATATACATTTTATTCAAATAGGCATAAATCCTGGTCAAGAATTGATATGATATGGACTTCATATGATTTAAAGACTATGATACGAGAGGTGGAAATTGAACCCAATATTTGGGCTGATCATAATCCAATTAAAATGACTTTGAAAGGAACTAGAAAAAAATTAAGATGGTCATTGAATAAATCAATATTGAAAGAAAAAGAATTTTTACAATTTGCAATGAAAGAAATGGAAATCTTTTTAAAAATAAATAAGAAAGAAGAAACTTCAATTCAAAATCTTTGGGACACTGCGAAAGTGTATTTTAGAGGCTTAGTTATAACTTACCTTGCTAAAAAGAATAAAGAAAAGAGACAGACACAATTTAACTTGGAAGGACAATTTAGGAATTTAAAACTTGAGTTACAAAATGATCCACAAAAGAAGAAGCTGAAGACACAAATGGAATTAATAAAACACAAATTAAATTTATTGGGGATGGAGACAAGGGCACAACAGATAAAATATTCAAAACAGAATTTCTTTGAAAATGCCAACAAACCAGGAAGATGGCTTGCATATAGACTGAAAAAAGAAAGAGAAAAAAAATTGATAAGTAATCTGTATTGAAAAAAAATGCTGAAACTTACTATGAGACACTTTACAAGGCGGAGGTGGTTTCTAAGGAGGCAATACAGGAATATCTAAGAAAAGCAAACCTTCCAAAGGTACCAGAGAACATGCAACATATGTTGAACGAGAAAATATCAATGATGGAAATTACTGAGGCTATAAAAAGACAAAAAAAGATAAAACTCCGGGACCTGATGGTTTACCAGCGAAATTTTATGTAGCTTTACAAGACATAATAAGTCCTATATTGAAAAATCTTTGTAACAAAACCTTTTTGGGGATGAAAATATCAAAATCCTGGACAGAAGCCAATATTTCTCTGATTCCCAAAGATGATACTGATCTCACACAAATTAAAAACTATAGGCCAATATCATTATTAAATGTGGACTACAAAATATTTACAGCAATAATAGCAGAAAGAATGAAGAAATTTTTGAATGAATTTATCCATTCAGATCAAAATGGGTTTCTGCCTAAAACACAGATAAAGAATAACTTAAGAATTATTTTAAATGTGTTAGAACACTATGAAAAACATCTGGGGAAACAAATGGCATTGATATTTTTGGATGCACAAAAAGCCTTTGATAATCTTAACTGACTATTTATATTTCATCAATTGCGAGTGATGGATTTTAGTGAAAATTTTATAAATGCAATTCAAGCAATCTACAATAAACAATCAGCAAAGATACTTATATAGAGACTATACAGATAATTTTGAGATTAGGAAAGGTACAAGACAGGGATGTCCACTGTCTCCCGTGTTATTTATTCTTACACTGGAAGTGTTGGCCAGGAATATTAGACAAGATGGGGAGATCAAAGGACTGGAGATAAACAATCAGAAATATAAATTACAAGCTTTTGCAGATGACTTGGCTTTTATCTTGGAGAAGCCTTTGGAAACAGCCACTAAATTATTGCAGAAAATAGAGGAATTTGGAGAAGTGGCTGGGTTGAAAATAAATAGGGAAAAGACTAAAGTACTTACAAGAAACTTAACAAAAAAACAGAAAGTTCAATTTGTGGAAAAAACAAATCTCCAGATAGTTAAAAAAGTTAAATACTTAGGTATTTATTTAACATCAAAATGTATAACAATAAAAGAAGATAACTATGGAAGATTATTGAATCAAATAAAAATGGATTTGGAGAAGTAGAAAAACTTTCAATTATCACTACTAGGAAGGATAGCGACTATTAAGATGAATATTCTACCTAAATTGTTGTTTTTATTCCATATGGTTCCTGTTAAACTGAGCCAGAAATTTTTTGATGACTTAAATGCAACAATAATGAGATTTATATGGCAAGGGAAAAAAGCAAGAATCAAAATTAAACTGCTACAAGAATCAAAAGACAGAGGGGGCTTTGGGCTCCCAGACTGGAGACTTTATTACCAAGCCACTATTTTGTTGTGGCTTAAAGAATGCATCACACTGAGAAATAAACAATTTCTTTATTTAGAGGGACGTGATTTGCAACTGAGTTGGCATGCTTTCCTTGGTACGAGAAAAATAAAGTACATAAATACTTCCAAACCCATGCTATAAAGAATGTACTACGCTAAGAGTAGGAGATAATTAAAAAGAAAATCTATATGGAAATACCTGAGTGGCTTTGCACAATGGAAGCATTTGCGTATCCGAATTTAATTAACTATGATAAACTTGTGGCCTATAAAGAGCCACGGATTCCTGACCCGTGATATAGGTCCTACCTTGCTGCGGAAGGGGTGAGCATTGGAAATTCTCACAGCCACCAGCATGTGGTCTGGCCATGAGAGGGGATAATGACAGATTCCTCCAGCAGATGACATTACTATTGTTCTAAAAAGAAAATCTTACCTGGAATATGACCATTATCAGAGTTGGGTCTCAGATGTTCTGGGATAGGTCCATGGCCATCCCATTGAGGTGAGACGGTTTATCAGATTTATTTATTTATTTATGAGACTTATATACCGCTTTAAGTGCAAGCACTCTCTAAGCGGTGTACACCAGTAAGCAATGTATATATTTATTAACATTGCCCCCAACAATCTGGGTCCTCATTTTGCCTACCCCG
This sequence comes from Crotalus tigris, assembly GCF_016545835.1. Taxonomy (NCBI): domain Eukaryota; kingdom Metazoa; phylum Chordata; class Lepidosauria; order Squamata; family Viperidae; genus Crotalus; species Crotalus tigris. The sequence goes on along the minus strand of NW_024100588.1, from coordinate 961,980 downwards.
GAAGGATGGAAGGCTGAGTCAACCTTGAGCCGGTGAGATTTGAACCACTGACCTGCTGAACACAGTCAGCTAAAGTGGCCTGCAGTACTGCACTCTAACTGCTGCGCCACCTCGGCTCAGATCACCTGGTTGTAAAGGCTCTGCAAATTCCAGCCAGGGTTCACCAAGAGAAATCAGAATGATCTCATCAGCTGGCATTTAGAATCAATGTGTGCCTCTCATTGAAGTACCAGGTACTCTGTTTGACTTATGAACATGGAACGTGCTGTTCTACACAGTCATCATACTTCATTGAATTTCCTAGAAATTATTTAAATTGGATACTAGCATGTATTGGACTTTTTAAAAATTATTTGTATTATTTTTGTGCCAGAGATTTCATTGGCTTTTGCTACTGAGGAGAAGGCATATATATCCACCTGGAAGATCTTTTGAATTTAGTCCATTTTCTTCGGTAACCATCTACACATGACGTGATCTAGAAAACTGACAGTGTTTGCTTGCTTCAGAAACAATTCACAGGCCCTAACCTTTTAAATGGAAAGGTCATTTGTATTTAAGTCCACTTCCTTTTCACATTGTAATGTGCATATGAATTAAAATGACCACTCAAGACAAATTGACAATTCATATTTAATCTATATATTTAGTCAGAGCTGTCTATCACAAAATGAAATGTGTACATTATATTTTTTGTTTATCTGTCTATGGAGATTCTCAGTCATCCAGGTCATACGGTAGTTACTCCAAAGGCGTTTTTTCATAAGACAACTGGACTTTCTTGTTTTTCTTGGAGACATTTTGCTTCTCATGCAAGAAGCTTCTTCAGCTCTGACTGGGTAGTAGGGAATGGAAGGATTTATACTTCTTAAAGGCCGGTGGTCATTTGCATTCTTTTAGAGAGTTATTGAGGCCACCTGAGGGTTTATCTGTGTCATCAGGGGCACCTGAATAGTGCATATGGGTATGGAAAGTTCAGTTCTCTCATGAAAAATCACCTTTGGAATATTTGTCTATCTGTATGCTTTTATAGTCCCCATTTCCAGAAGGAAAAAATGTTCTGAGCTATATAAATTTCAGTGGACATGACAATATAGAAGGCCAATCTACATATAAAGAATATCAGGAAAATGGAAAGATTTGTTAAAACTGTCTTTTCATGAGTTGATGCTTATCATTCAGTTCGGGTCTCATCACAATGATAAAACACTTGGGAAGGAAAATGCACACCAATAAGCCAGCACTGGAGGAGATCATGGAGAAGATCTCCACAGCCAAGGTATATTTGCCCCTTGTGCTTAGATAGGTTGGAATAAAGCACAGCCAAACACTGCAGAAGACCAACATGCTGAAGGTGATGAATTTGGCTTCATTGAAACTAACAGGTAATTTCCTAGCTAGAAAAGCAGCAGAGAAGCTAACAAGAGCAAGAAAACCCATAAAACCCAAAACACAGTAGAACATAACTGAGTCTTCATTGCACTCCATGATGAGTTCTTCAGACACTGAATGGGCATCAAAATCCGGGTATGGTGGGGATGTTATCAGCCACACAGCACAAACACACATTTGAACAAGGGAACAGGACAGAAGAATAAAACTGACCATTCTTCCCCCCACCCATTTCCTTAATCTGGAACCAGGTTTGGTGGCCATGAATGCTAGAACCACAACAAAGGTTTTGGCAAAGACACAAGAAACTGCCACAGAAAAGATGAGGCCAAAAGCTGGTTGTCGAAGGAGACACACAATTGTGTTGGGTCTCCCAATGAAAAGAAAGATACAAAGGAAAGAGAGGAGGAGGGAAACTAGGAGGATGTAGGTGAGATTCTGGTTGTTGGCTTTGACAATAGGAGTGTCTTTGTGTTTCATGAAAATTGTGATTACCAAAGTTGTCTTTAAAGAAAAGCAAAGTGAAAGAATGGTCAGACTGATCCCCAAGGGTTCTTCATAGGACAAAAAGGTGATCCGTTTTGGAATGCACACATTTTTGTGAGCATTTGGATATTGATCTTCTGGACATGGAGAACAGTCATCTACATCTGAAAGAGAACATAGTAGAATTGATGCAGTGGATTACAGGCAGTGCTGTACCCTCATGGCTTAGTCCCGTTTTATCTGGAAATTTCCTACCCTTTGTTTTTGCTATTTTCCCCTCAGGGCACTGGCGGCAAGCATAGCAGCAAAAAGACTCCCCTTCTATCTTTTCCTTGCTGTATCCTGTCTCACAAGGATCATTACACTGAGATAAAGGTAATGCCTATCAATGAACAAAAACGAATATTTTAAGTTACAGAAGAAAAAGAAGAGACATTCTTACTATGGAATCAACCACATAAAATGGATTGATAAGCAGAAGTAATGTGTTTGCATCATTTTGAGATGTAACTGGTTTGAAATAATAAGTATTAAATATCTACAATTATTGATATCAATGTCTTTCGATATCAATCAACACCAGTCTCCAAAGACAATTTTTGTGCTGGTTAAAGAGGGTTTGCTCAAATACTTAATTTTGAAGTCACCAGACTGATGAAAGCCAGTAAACTGGATTGTAGCTTTTATTCAAAACAATGTATTGTCTATAATTAACAGAGGCCCAAAATAATGAGTTCGATGTCTTATACCAACTATTAGAAAAGTAAACATTTTAGATTTCTTTCTCCCATATTTGGGCCGACAGGGTGCAAAAAAACACTCAAGGTAAATCTCCTTGCCTTGTCTCTTTCCTCCCTGATACAGCTGACAAAATGAGAAAGAGCCTGTGACCTAGAGGTTAATACAGCTGCCTAACATGCACACAACCCAGGTTCTAATCTCAGAAGGGTATGTCTGGCTGAAGAGAGTTAAGAAGCTCGAAATAGCTATTTCAGTTCTCCCTTTATTCTTTGTTAGCAATCTAAATATATCTATCTATCTATCTATCCATACTTACATACATACATACATACATAAATACATACATACATACATTTTTCCTTCCCTAGAATGTTGATACTTAGGCTATTTCAGAGATGAGGCTCTGAGACTTTCATCAAATTTTTACACTATATAAATGAAGGCAGACCAAGCTAGATTTAGACACCTAACCTGATTAAAGCCTCCTGGCCAGGTGATGGAATCTATAGAAATATTGAAGAATTTGTCTGCTGGAACCGTGGGATCTACCATTCCAACTTGGACCCTAGAAAAGGATTGATTTGGGAATGTGACCCAGTTGATAATATCATATCCACCAATGAATTCTCCATTTTCATCAAAGGAGATCTTCTCACCAACACTGTTGTTGAATCTGACACTTCTCTACAATTATTTGTATCAATGTCTTTCTATATCCATCAACCTCAGTCTCCAAACACAATTTTTGTGCTGGTTAAAGAGGGTTTTTTCAAATTCTTAATTTTGAAGTCACCTGACTAATGAAAGCCAGTACACTGGATTGTAGCTTTTACTTCAAAACCATGCATTGCTCATAATTAACAGAGGGCCAAAGTAATGAGTACAATGTCCTATTCCAACTATTAGAAAAGTAAACATTCATATAGATATTTTCCCTTCCTTAGAACATTGATATTTAGGCTAATTTAGAGATGAATCTCTAAGACTTTCATCCATAAAGAAATTTTTACACTATATAAATGAAGGCAGACTAAGCTAGATTCTAACTGCTCACCTGATTAAAGCATCCTGGCCAGGTGATGGAATCTATAGAAATATTGAAGAATTTGTCTGCTGGAACCGTGGGATCTACCATTCCAACTTGGACCCTAGCAAAGGATTGGTTTGGGAATGTGACCCAGTTGATAATATCATATCCACCAATGAATTCTCCATTTTCATCAAAGGAGATCTTCTCACCAACACTGTTGTTGAATCTGACACTTCTCAGAAAAGAATGAACCTGAAATACAGAGACAGACAGAGAGGGACAAAGAGAGATAAGGAGAGAGGGAAGGAGAAATAATTTATATATTCAGAACATAGGTATTGTTGTTTAAATAAAGAAAATATAAAAACTTTCATTTTAGCTGTAGGTCAGAATCAAACAAATAATGTAACAATCATTCCAACATAGAGGTAGAGGTAAAATATCAGATTACTGAAATAAAATTCACATGGAATTGCAAAACAAAACAAAACAAAAAAAACCACCACCAGCAGAATGTTAACATTAAACTCCGTAGTTTAATTGCTAAAGCCTCTTAAGACAGATGACCTCTTAATAAATATATGAGAAATAATAAGATGTATGTAACGCTATAAAAGTTTAATACTATTCTTACTTAGAAAGGGACGTATACTTGCTGTAGCCATGCTAATTTTTTTAATTATTGCAAGTGCAATCCAACAATCTAGAAGCAACATACTAACAAGAAACAACAAAACATAACAGAGAGAGAGAGTGAGAGAGAGTGAGAGAGAGAGAGAGAGAGAGAGAGAGAGAGAGAGAGAGAGAGAGAGAGAGAAAGAGAGAGAGAGAGAGAGCTTTCTGGTTACATTATGTTTTAACTTGTTATTGTCTTATATATTTGAATATACTATCTTATATTCAAAAGAGAGAGAAAAATGTTCATAAGGCATATCAAGTTTCCATAAGCCAGACAGAGTTCAGGATCACTTTGTTTGGAGATGTTATTTACCTTCAATCATGGTTTGCATACAGAAGCGGACTATAATACGTGCTATGCCCATTCCTGGCCAGCTAGCAAGAGACAAACTTCCCCAGCTAACGTGTTGTGAATGGGGAAATCTCTGAGTTTCTACAGATCGTAGGAATGGTCTTGAGGGGCAGGAGTGGGAACCAGTCAAATAAGAGGACCTTGAGGCTGGATCACGGTGAATAACTTGAGAAAATATTTCAAACAAGCCCAGTTCTCCCTCTTCTTTGTGGCAACCCCTGAGATATTGGAATACTGATATCTGATTTCCCCTAGTCCTTATTTTCATTAAACTAGACATAATCAATTCCAGCAATTGTTCTTTATATGTTTCTTTATAAGTTCCAGTTCCTTGATCATTTTAGATGCTCTTCTCTGCACTCTTTCTAGAGTCTAAACATCTTTATTAACAGTGTGGTGACCAAAACTGGATGCAGTGTTTCAAGTGTGGCATTAACAAGGAATTATAAAGTGATATTAACACTTCATATAATCTTGATTCTATCCCTCTGTTAATGCAGCCTAGAACTGTGTTGGCTTTTTTGGTAGCTGCTGCACACTGGTGGCTCATATTCAAGTGATTGTCCACTAGGTCTCCAAGATCCCTCTTATAGTTACTACTATTGAGTGAGGTACCACTGTACCTGTGAATTTGGTTTTTTTCTTGCCTAGATGTAGAACCTTAGTTTTTCCATCATTGAATTTTATTTTGTTAGATAGCACCCAATGTTCAAGTCCTTCTGTATCTTAAGCCTATCTTCTGGATTATTGGCTATTCCTGCCAGCTTGCTGTCATCTGCAAATTTGATGAGTTCCCCATCTATCCACTCATCCAAATCATTGATGATGATGTTGAAGAATATTGTTCCTGAAAGAGAGCCTTGGGGTATGCCACTAAACACTTCCCTCCATGTAGACACAGTTCCATTGAGGACTATATGTTGAGTGTGGTTGGTCAGAAAGTTTCAAATCCATCTGGTGGAGATGCTGTCTAACCCACATTTTTCTATCTTATCAAGTACCATGTTTCCCTGAAAATAAGACTGGGTCTTATTATTATTATTTGTCTCCAAAAGAGCCATCAGGTCTTATTTTCAGGGTAGGCCTTACCTCATCTCCAGCACTGACAACCCCACCCAGCCGGTCCACTTCTTCTTGGGCCAAAGTTCTGCAGCTGCATTTGGGCCTGCATTTTTCAGTCAGGCCTTTCCTGAAGGCCTAAACAACTGAGTACCAAGCTATGGATTCAATATATAGCTTGGTGGTTGGCTGCTGAGGTCTTGCAAAACCGAGATATGGTTATTGGCTGCATGGGGCTTCCATAAAGCCCTGTGACTGACAAATGCAGGACTGGCTGCAGAAGAGCCCTCAGAAGAAGAAATGGGCCGGTGAGGAGAGGCTTGGCTGCAAGGTAAGTGGGTGCAGGGCAGGTGGGGCAGCTCCACACCTCCACCGCTGCCCTAGCTTGATTTTTAGGTATGTGCCTCACCCCAAAGTAGGGCTTATTTTGGGGGTATGGCTTATGTCAGGTCTACCCCAAAAAATCAAGGTAACGCTTATTTTTGGTGTAGGCCTTACTTTCGGGAAAACACGGTAGTAGGTTGTGGTCTACTTTACTAAATGCTTTACTAAAGTCCAGGTAAATTATATCCACAGCATTTCTCTGGTCCACTAATTTTGTCACCTGGTCAAACAATACAATAAGATTTGTCTGGCATGATCTGTTTTTGACAAACCCATGTTGGCTTTTGGTTATGGCTTTATTTGCCTCTAGATGTTCACTGATTCCTTGCTTGATTATCTTTTCCAGAAACTTCCCAGATATTGAGATCAGGCTGATAGGACTATAGTTTTCTGGATCTATTTTTTTCCCTCACATTCATCTAAAGCAGACATGTCAAACTCGCGACGTCACGTGACGTTGCAAGATGTATCGGGACAATTTTGCCATTGATGGCAGTGGGGTGGGCAGTAACATGCAGGAGTCTGTTACTGTAGTCCTGGTAATAAAGTTAGTCCTGACCTACATGGTCTTGGTTTCTCAGTCAGGTCTACCCCTTGCAGCTGATGATATCTTGGAGGTCTCTGTGAATGAGGTAGCACAGCAACACCTAAGTACAGGTGGTTCTCCTTTAATGGCTGCTTGTTGAGCAACCATTTGCATTTGCAGTGGTGCAGAATGTGTGATACTTATGATTTCCTTGAAATTCAGGCTGCTGCAGGACTCCTGTGGTCACATGATCACAATTCTCCCATCTGTCTGTCTGTCAGTCTGCCTGCCTGCCTGCCTATCTACCTGCCTACCTACCTACCCATTATATAAAATACAAAGAAAAATAGAAACAAGAAATTAGGGGAAGGAAAAAGAGAGGAGAAAAAGAAAATGTGAGGTAAAAGGAAAAGAAAGAAAGAAAAGGCCTTGACATTTGACTCTTTTTAGCACTATAGAAGATAAAAACACTCCAGCCTCAATGATGACAATTCCTGAACTTGGCAACTGGTCTGAACTTCTGATTATGATGGTATCCCATAGTTATATGATTGTGAGTTGCAAACTTCCTTGCTGGCTTTTCAAAATCAGTTAATGGGGAAGCCAGAAGGAAGTTGGAAGTTGTGATCATATGGGGTCCTTGCTTAAAAACATGTGCAGTCCTCAATTAACAACAGTAACTGGGATCATCTGGAACTGCTATTGGTAAGCCCAATGATCAAGTAACATCACATGTTATAACAGATCACTTAGCAATGGAAACCTAGGCCCCAATTATCATTGTTAAGTAAGGACAACTTGTGAAAGGTGCACTATAATGGAAGACAGACTCACTTACTTTTAGGTAAAGGTAAAGATAAAGATTTCCCTGTCCAGTTGTGTCTGAATCTTGTGTGTAGTGCTTATCTCCATTTCTTGGCTAAGAGAGCCAGCATTATCCAAAGACATTTTCTGTGGTCATGTGGCCAGCATGGGTATATGCCAAAGGAGTATGGAATGCTGTTACTTTCCCACCGAAGTGGTACCTTTTAATATACCCGCAATTGCATGCTTTCTGCTGAAGTGGTACATATTAATCCATTCACATGCTCTTGACCTGCTAGATGGACAGGAGCTGGAGCAAGTAATGGGAACTCACACTGTTCAGTGGCACTTGAGTCTCAAACCTGGCTTTCAGATTTCCAGCTGACAGGTTCAGTGTCTTTAATCATTGAGCCATTACAACCCCACATTTGGATACTAAAATCTAAACTTAATGTAGAAAATAATTTTAGGAAACTATATTCTTCCTAAGAAATCATATCTAAGTAGAAGATGTTAGGCAGTGGGAATAGATGACCAAAGGGTTATGCAAAGGCAGAATCAACATCTGCAGGAGCTGCTGGAATTTGAAATCCTACATTAAGTAGGTGCTGGATTTGGTGGCTTAAATGTCCATTTTGAAATCTATGATTCTTTCATCAAATAGGAGTACATATCTCTCACAAAAAGTAGGCTCAAAATAATACCTTGCCTTTGTACTTTTTTATTAAGGCCCTGAGATATTAAAGCAGCCTTGATTCCCTTCCCTGTTTCTCCTAGAACTGTGTTCCTGGAAGCATATAAGGCTGTTCTCATCTCCATTTATTTGCTTTAAAATTATGCATGTGTTGCCCTGAATATGTGGGTGGTGAAATGGAAGTGACTCCCAATTGGTCTATGAAGAGGTGGGAACCCTATGCCTGATGGAAAGGGAACATCTCAGCATGCTGAATCTTTTTTTTTTCAGAAAGGATGTCACAATATAATGCTCAATCCTTCTTCTACCACATATAGATTACACAAGGACACAATTTCAAGGGATGCTTTTTCGCAGTGGCTTAATGACACTGGAACTGCTGGCGAAAAATGGCTTGGACTTTGGTGGTTGGAGCCGGCTTTGTGAGATGGGGTGAGCTCTTGCCGCTCGGTCCCCAGCTCCTGACCACCCAGCAGTTTGAAAGCATGTAATATTGCAAGTAGATAAACAGGTACCACTACAGTGGGAAAAACGTAGCTGCGTTCATGTTTGCAAAGTGTGGAAGCCAGCTCTGGATGTGGCCAGATGTGAGGCAACGCAACATGAGGTGAGGTGTAGTAGACTAGCAGAGGAGCCCGAAAGAGTTGGCAACCCAAGCATCATCTGTCAGCTGGTGTAAGCTAGTTTGCCCCCTGTAGTGCACCAAGGATAAGCATACAAAGCTGAACAGAATGAACTAACAATTTAGAATTCCAGAATTGAATTGTATCTAGCAATTCTAGATTTCCCTCACTTTGTATGCCAGATATTAAATAAATAAATAAATGGATGGAAAGATCCTCTTCTGGAAATGCCTAAAAACGTGAGTACAATTATACTTTCAGCCATCAAAAACTGGTTCTGGACAGTCACTTGTCTGAAATGGTATAGGAACTTCTGCTTGAGCAGGGGGCTGAACTGGAAGACCTACAAGGTTCCTTCCAGCTCTATTCTGATTCTGATTCTAATTTCATTGACAGAAACATATTCTAAGTATTTCAAATGGTTAATTCAATACTACATCTCAATTTTAGATCTCAAGTCAATCGCCCTAAAGTATATTGTTTGTTAAAGTTTATGGATAGATCTTGAAACTACAGATATGGTGATTTATTACCTGCCACCACATTTGATTGTGAAACTGTTTCCTTCCTTTTTTCATTATTGATGTTTCTCTGGCTTTGGATAAATACAGAGATTGCAAAGCATGTGCCACAGCATAGACTGCATTGTAAATATTGTAACTCTGGCCACTGATGCGTGTTTCAAACACAGATGTAGGAAGGGTCTCAATTCTCTCCTGTCCAGTACAAGTTTTCTCAGTCGTCTCTGTTCTTGAGTTTGAGAAGAAACAATCAAACGCCTGTTCCCAAAAATCTTTTCGAAAATGATCATGGTGGTCATTGTTTGGACTTAGATTGCGAAGAAATTCCTGGAAGTGTGGAACATCTTTCGTGTGAACTGCAAAGGATAAAGCACCATGTAGGAAATGGATATCCCAAGTTTTATGAAAGGAAAGTGAGGTGAAGTCTGTCTGAGCATTTATAAGCCAGATCTTTTGCTTCTTTGGTATATTTTCCACTTCTGAAAACCGGAGGAAACTTCTCAGAACTGATATGGTCTGAATTTTACCATATACAATTATCACATTGGCTGTGCTGTTCATGAGAACATGGTATATCTTTAGTCCTTCATCCATGGCATCAGTAAAATCACTGTAAAAATCTATGTTTGGTAACTCTTCTATGAACTCAGTGCAGATGCCGTACTCAGAAAAGATAGGGACTACTTCCTGGACAAATTTCTCTGCTTTCTCATCCTTTACTACAAGAATTCCAACCCAGATCCATCTTAAGTACTTCAATAGCTCCATGAGACCATTATGTTCATGGGATTCATCTGGAAACATTTGCTGGAAGAAAACTGCTTGAGTCTCTTTATCCATGGCTGGAACAGAGCCATAGGTCAACTGCAGGAAGACAAACATATGTGAATGCGAAGGTCTAAGTGAACCTCTGAAAATGTGTACATTCATTTGAGTCTCTGGGTGTCTTTGAGCTTATATACTGAAACATTATGCAATTAGTTGTCTTTATTTAGGAATATTAACCAATATATTACTTTTCTGGAAATAATCTCATTGTGAATATTTCAAATTTGTACCTTAATTTGCTGTCTGGGACTGGGGAATAAGAACATGGAAGTCTTCCAAACAAACTCCCTGCTTAAGCAAGAAACCGTATAAAATTTTACATAAATGGTTGTTCAATCTCTTAAAAACCACCAACACTGGAGCACCTACGACTTCTGCAGGCAAATTGTTCCGCTGGTTAATTGTTCTAATTGTCAGGAAATTTCTCCTCAGTTTTAGCTTGCTTCTCTCCTTGATTAGTTTCCATCAATTCCTTCTTTGTCTGCCTTAAGGTGCTTTGAAGAATAGGTTGAGCCTCTCTTCTTTGTGGCAGCCCCTTAGATACTGGAATAGTTATCATATCACCCCTAATTGTTCTTTTCATTAAACTAGATGTATTCAATTGCTCTTCATATGTTTTAGTCTCCAGTCCCCTAATCATCTTTGTTATTCTTCTCTGCTCTCTAGAGTTTCAACATCTTTTTTAAAATTGTGGTAACCAATGTTTAGCTATGTCAAATATCTCCATCGTCTGTTTAGAGTTATGATTAGTTATGCTGCTACGGTAATCCTATGAAGCAAAAAATAATAATTAGGAATCTTAAAAGTTGCTACCTTTTTTTAGAGAAAGAAGCATACAGATCTCTGGGAGGTATGGCAAAATAATAATATATATTTCAGCACAGCTTACCTGAGGAACTTTGTAGATGGACAATACAGCTACCATGTGAAAAGAGATATCCGGTCCCCCAATGACTGCAGCCAAAGGTTTTGGGACCCCACACTTGTAGTTAGGGATGAATTTGCTGTGAGTGAAAGGCAGAACCATTGAGGTAAAGTAGGTCCAGCTTGGACTAAAATGGCTGTTAAAAATATGGAAGCCCAATGTGACATTGGGTAGGATCTGTGGGTTTTTGTTGATCTCTTTTAAAGAAAACGCTAAGGCCAGGACATGCTGGTAATTCTGAAAAAATACTCTGTAAAGAAACACATGAAGAAAGGTCTGCTTCATATCATGGCACCTGCAATCCTTAAATATAAAACATTTAATGGAAAGTGTTTTAGTTCCATATTTTGATTATTCAGCTAAGATCCTGGAAAGTGCAAAACGTAACACTACTTCATATATACCCCTAAAGGAACTGGAGTTATTTTTAAGATAAAAATTGGCTTGAAATTGGAAGTATTATTTCTGAAAACATGAGAAAGATCCAGTATCAAACCTCAGCTTTTCATAATGGCTTATATCAGAAAGAAATTGCTGAATTTTGGTACCAGAAATATCAAATAAAAAAAGAAATATATCCCACTCCCCAGATCTTAGCAGTAGTTACATCTTCATAAATCAAGCCATTCTCTCCTCTACAGTTATAGTTAGATGTTATTTATTATAAACATTTTTCAACTTAATGGGGAAACTGAAGCTATATATAACTTCACATTGAATAAACAGCAATGTCCAATATCTAAGGGGCTGGCAGAAAGAAGAGGGGGTCAAGCTATTCTCCAAAGCACGTGAAGGCAGAAAAAGAAGCAATGGATGGAAACTAATCAAGGAAAGAAGCAAGCTAGAACCAAGTCAGAATAAGTAATCATTGGAATGACTTGCCTCCAGAAGCTCTGGGTTCTTTAAAGAAGAGATTGGACATTTGTCTGAAATGGTATAAAGTCTACAGCTTGAGCAGTGTGTTGGACTAGAAAACCTCCAATAATTTTGTTATCCTACCCTACCCTATCCTATCCTACCGAATATGTTTTTTTTGGAGCTTTTGTCACTACAGGAAAACATTTCAAACATCATGTGATTTAACAGCAAGGTCTAGAACTTGACAATGAATTGATGATGTACTTACATAAGTCCATCCTGAAGTGCCTCAGAAGGATGTTGACTGAAATCAATGGGAGTGGAAAATGTAAACAATGCAGAAATAATGCCAGCAATGTTGATGTCTCCAATCTGATGATATGTGTGACGAATAGGAAGAGGCTCCTCAAGATCACACTGAAGGCTAGGATCCTTGCACACCATTTGAGGCAATACTATTAACAGCAGCTCCATGAATACTAACATCTTCCAAGAGTGTCTTCTATTTGTGTACAAATGCCTCTATCTGCCACAGGATATTTGAAGTGGATCAGACTGAACTGTCTTCTTGAGATGTTTTTGAAACACAAATAGCGAAAGCAACATACTATCAAATCAATTCACGGAGCTCTGGGGCTCCCAACCTTGGGATGGAATATCATGGGGATAATAAATATCATCCTTCAGAATCAGTTCCTCCTTTTTCTATGGGATCTCATAGGTGCTGGAGGACAGAAACTGGCTAATTTCATAATGATAGTGAGACTGTCACATATGTGAACATTGTCAGAACACTTGAAGGCTTCCTGAGGCAGGAAGACATGAGCCACAAGAGAAAAATAAAAGCATTAAGTCCATAAATGAAAAAACAAATAATATAGACATATATATATATTCTATTCTATTCTATTCTATTCTATTCTATTCTATTCTATTCTGTTCTGTTCTGTTCTGTTCTGTTCTGTTCTGTTCAGTTCAGTTCTGTTCTGTTCTGTTCTGTTCTGTTCTATTCTATTCTCAACCCATTTGGCCTGTCATACATTATATATATTTAGAAAAAAACAGTTAACAGGTTAAACAATTGCAAAGTTAAAGTTCAAGGCCCTCTGTTAACAATCTGCGATTATAATTTACTCATAGAAAGTCTGCAAATGTAAAAAAGGAACTTTTTTTTTATTGAAAATTTTTAGATATTTTTACAAAGAGCAAAAAACAACAAAAAAAACAACAACCCTAACCTACCCACCCCAACCCTCCCTCTCCATCCCCCCCCAACCTTCCCAGAGCTGAATATAGGCTTAATTAAAATTTTTAAAAATCTTAAAAAAATTGAAAAAGTATAAATCATAAATATATCTAAATACCTTACATAAACAATTTATAAAATAATTAACAATAAAATATATGTAAAAAAGGCATACGTATTAAAAAGAAAAAGTACTTGAAAGAAAAAGAGATAATAAAAAAAGAAAAGAGAAAGAAGAAAAGAGATATAAAAAAGTACAATCTATAAAATATTAAAGTTTATACACAAGTTATTAGAAAGCTAAATGATATTTTTTATATCCAGTTTATATTGTATAAAATTTATCCATTTTTCCCATACCGCAAAAAATTTCTCTTGCGATTGCTCCTTTAATAAAGCCGAAATCTTTGCCATTTCCGCCAAATAAGAAACTTTAAAAAACCACTCTTGCAAGGTAGGCAAAGATTCCTTCTTTCAATATTGCCCTACTAACAGCCTAGCGGCCGTAATCAAATTTAACATCAATATAACTTCCTTAGCATCACAATCAGTAACAATACCTAACAAAAACAATTGTGGGGTAAATTTTACCCTCTTTCTAAAAATTCTTTGAATATTCCACCATATCTTAATCCAAAAAACTTTTATATTTTTACACGACCACCAAATATGATAATAAGTAGCATCCAAACACCCACATCTCCAACATTTAGGCTGTAAGTCAGGATACATACGGGACATTTTTTGTGGATCAAGGTGCCATCTGTAAAACATTTTGTAAAAATTCTCCCTTAAGTTCTGGGCTTGTGTAAATTTAACATTCCTCACCCAGATGGTTTCCCAGGTATCTAGTAGAACTGGTTCACCAAAATTTTGTGCCCATTTAATCATACATTCTTTAATTAGTTCTGGTTCTGAGTCCAGTTCTACTAGCACCCCATAAATTCTCTTAATGTGAGTTCGCCTTTGATCTTTTACTTGTTTAAAGAGATTTTCATCTTCTCTGAGCAGACCCACATTACGATCTATCTTCCATCTATCAGCTATTTGTCTATACTGAAACCATGAATATATAATATTTTCATGTGCTAAATCTTCCAAAGATTTTAACTGCCAATTTTTACCATCCCACCTGAGTAATTGCGCATAAGAAACACTATCCATCTTAACTCCTCTTCTTATCCCCTCTATCGCATGCCAAGGTATAGCCCATAATGGTATTTTAAACTCACTTTTATAATATTTCCTCCAAATCCGAAGTAAAGAGATCCTTATAATATGAGATTTAAAAACCCGATCCACTTTTTTATTAAAAATTAGATAGGCATACCATCCAACCCTCCAAATGGAGTATTTCTACATTTGTTAAATTAACCCAATCACTAATTAGTGTTAAAGCCACAGCATCATAATATAATTTCAGATTCGGTACCTTGAGTCCACCTCTCTCACGGAAGTCTTGCATAATTTTAAGCTTTACCCTTGGTTTTTTTCCTGCCCAAATAAATTTGTTAATACCTTTCTGCCATTCATTTAAATTAACCTCATTCTTTAAAATAGGTAACATTTGAAATAAAAAGAGAAATTTTGGCAGGACATTCATTTTAATCACTGCAATTCTTCCCATAAGAGATAACTGTAACTTCTCCCAATTTTTCAAATCTTTTTGTACCCTGACCCACAGCCTTTCATAATTGTTTTTATACAATTTTACATTAGAAACAGATAGGGTAACCCCCAGATATTTTATCTTATCAACAATTTCTGTTCTGTTCTGTTCTATTCTCAACCCATTTGACTTGTCATACATTATATATATTTAGAAAAAAACAGTTAACAGGTTAAACAATTGCAAAGTTAAAGTTCAAGGCCCTCTGTTAACAATCTGCGATTATAATTTACTCATAGAAAGTCTGCAAATGTAAAAAAGGAACCTTTTATTATTTATGGTGGACATGTGATAAAGAAAAGAAATATTGGAGTAGGATTTACATCTTACTACGGAAGATTCTCGAAGTGAATATAATTATAAAGGCAGAAACTTTTCATTTGGGTTTAATGGGTTTAACTGATGCTAGGCTACAGTGCTAGGCTGCATTAACAGAGGGATAGAATCAAGATCACGTGAAGTATTAATACCACTCTTCAATGCCTTCGTAAGGCCACACTTGGAATACTGCATCCAGTTTTGGTCACCACGATGTAAAAAAGATGTTGAGACTCTAGAAAGAGTACAGAGAAGAGCAACAAAGATGATTAGGGGACTGGAGGCTAAAACATATAAGGAACGGTTGCTAGACTTTCGTCTAGTTTAACGAAGAGAAGGACAAGGGGGGACATGATAGCAGTATTCCAATATCTCAGGGGCTGCCATAAAGAAGAGGGAATTAAGCTATTTTCCAAAGCACCTGAAGGCAGGACAAGAAGCAACTGGTGGAAACTAATCAAGGAGAGAAGCAACCTAGAACTAAGGAGAAACTTTCTTACAGTGAGAACAATTAATCAGTGGAACAGTCTGCCTCCAGAAGCAGTAAATGCTCCAACACTGGAAGTTTTTAAGAAGAGACTGGACAGCCATTTGTCCGAAATGGTGTACGGTTTCCTGTCTGAGCAGGGGGTTGGACTAGATGACCTCCAAGGTCCCTTCCAACTTTACTACTATTACTATTACTATTATCTTATTTTACCACACCAAAGGGAGTTGGAAATCAGTTGTCATGGTTCTGATAAATGAGACCAGTAGAAATAAGAACTGTGAGGCAATTGCTTTCCTCAAAGAACACTTTTAATGGCTACACAATATCAGCACAAACAAAGGTGAAACCAAAAATGAAAGTTACCCCCCAAAAGGTTACAAAGTAAAAGTTGAAATGCCCACCTCTTCGTATGTCATAAATCAAAATCCCGAATTAATAGCTTCCTAATGGTAGCTCCAGCCTGCCAAACTTTAAGGCTGCTTGAACTTGGTTCCCATAAGAAAGGTATTGTTTTGACTAAACTATATGAATGCATCTGCTCCTTCCCATTGCTGAGGCAACTGAAATGTGAGGAAACACAGCTGAATTCAGAGCATTTGAAGGTTTGACATCAGTGCTTTTTCTTTCTTTTTCCCCTTTCCCCTACACCAGACATGTCAAACAGAAGGCCCGCGAAGTGGTTTCATGTGGCCCGCAAAGCCATCCTGGAAACAGTGAGGGAACGGCCCCCGTTGCCTTGGCCCTGGCCCAGGCCACCCGGGAGCCAATGTACAATTTTGTGGTGGCCATCTTGGCACTTGCCCCGGTGGACCATGCCTTGGCACTTGCCCTGGTCCCACCCTCTTCTGCCAGAGACCCTCAGATCTGTCTCACTCCTACCCAGGCCCCCAGAGGCATCCTTGATGCGAATGATGTAGAACTGGCCATGCCCATCCAGTAGGCCACACCCACTCCATCCACGCCCACCCAGTAGGCTGCACCCTCTCTGGCCACACCCACCCAGCCCCAAGGGCAATCGCAATGCTGATGCAGCCCTCAGTGAAATTGAGTTTGATACCCCTGCCCTACACTTTTCCTTTCCCTTCTCCCTCCCCTATTTTCCTACTATTTTGTCTTGTCTTTTTTTCTTTTATATTATAAATCAATAAAGAAAGTTTCTTATCTACCACAAATCATTATCTCTGATCTGGCCGGGATCAAATTCTCTCTTTTGGTTCTTCCTAGTAAAATCTTTCCTTAGGTTTTTAATTGGGAATTATCCCAAAAATTGCATCTCATTTCCAGAGTTCATAAGTCTCTGTTGTAAATATCTCTACAATATCCATCGTTGAAAAATTCAACAATCATCATACTTGATTGAATTTCCTAGAAATTATTTAAATTGGATACTAGCAGGTATTGGACTTTTGATGGAATATATTTGGATTATATTTGTGCCAGAAATTTCATTGGCCTTTACTACTGAGAAGCCATATATATCCAGCTGAAAGATCTTTTGAATTTAGCCCATTATGTGATCTAGAAAACTGACAATGTTTGCTTGTTTAAGAAACAATTCACGCCCTAACTTTTCTTTTTCACATTCTAGTCTGCATATGGATTAAGATGACCACTCAAGACAAATTGACAATCCATATTTAATCTATATATTTAATCAGAGCTGTCTATCACACAACGAAATGTGTACATACATACATCAATTTGTGGTATTTTTTATCTATCTATGTAGATTCTCAGTCATCCAGGTCATATGGTAGTTACTCCAAAGGTGCTTTTTCATGTGGCAACTGGATTTCTTGTTTTTCTTGGAAGACATTTTGCTTCTCATGCAAGAAGCTTCTTCAGCTCTGACTGGGCATTGGGGAATGGAAGGATTTATACTCCTTAAAGGCTGGTGGTCATTTGCATTCTTTTAGAGAGTTGTTGAGGCCACCTGAGGGTTTATCTGTGTCATCAGGGGCACTTGAATAGTGCAAATGGGTATGGAAAGTCCAATTGTCTTGTGAAAAAGCACCTTTGGAATATTTGTTTATCTGTATGCTTTTATAGTCCCCATTTCCAGAAGGGAAAAAAGTTCTGAGCTATATAAATTTTAAGGGACACGGCAATATAGAAGGCCAATCTTACTGCAATTGCTGGCTTAAATGTGCCAGTGTGGAAGATCTCCAACATCTACATATAAAGGATATCAGGAAAATGGAAAGATTTGTTAAAACTGTCTTTTCATGAGTTGATGCTTATCATTCAGTTCGGGTCTCATCACAATGATAAAACACTTGGGAAGGAAGATGCACACCAATAAGCCAGCACTGGAGGAGATCATGGAGAAGATCTCCACAGCCAAGGTATATTTGCCCCTTGTGCTTAGATAGGTTGGAATAAAGCACAGCCAAACACTGCAGAAGACTAACATGCTGAAGGTGATGAATTTGGCTTCATTGAAACTATCAGGTAACTTCCTAGCTAGAAAAGCAGCAGAAAAGCTAACAAGAGCAAGAAAACCCATAAAACCCAAAACACAGTAGAACATGACTGAGTCTTCATTGCATTCCACGATGAGTTCTTCAGACACTGAGTGTGCATCAAAATCTGGGTATGGTGGGGATGTTATCAGCCACACAGCACAAACACACATTTGAACAAGGGAACAAGACAGAAGAATAAAACTGACCATTCTTCCCCCCACCCATTTCCTTAATCTGGAACCAGGTTTGGTGGCCATGAATGCTAGAACCACAACAAAGGTTTTGGCCAAGACACAAGAAACTGCCACAGAAAAAATGAGGCCAAAAGCTGGTTGTCGAAGGAGACACACAATTGTGTTAGGTCTCCCAATGAAAAGAAAAATGGAAAGGAAAGAAAGGAGGAGGGAAACTAGGAGGATGTAGGTGAGATTCCGGTTGTTGGCTTTGACAATGGGAGTGTCTTTGTGTTTCATGAAGATTGTGATTACCAAAGTTGTCATTAAAGAAAAGCAAAGCGAAAGAACAGTCAGACTGATCCCCAAGGGTTCTTCATAGGTCAAAAAGGTGATCCGCTTTGGAATGCACATATTTTTGTGAGCATTTGGATATTGATCTTCTGGACATGGAGAACAGTCATCTACATCTGAAAAAGAACACAGTGGAATTGATGCAGTGGATTACAGACAGTGTTGTACCCTCATGGCTTAGTCCTGTTTTATCTGGAAATTTCCTACCCTTCATTTTTGATATTTTCCCCTCTGGACAACGACGGCAAGCATAGCAGCAAAACGACCCCCCTTCTATCTTTTCCTTGCTGTATCCTGTCTCACAAGGGTCATTACACTGAGATAAAGGTAATGCCTATCAATGAAGAAAAACAAATATTTTAAGATATGGAAGAAAAAGAAGAGATATTCTTACTATGGAATCAACCACATAAAAATGGATTAATAAGCAGAAGTAATGTGATTGCATCATTTTGAGATCTAATTGGTTTGAAATAATAATTCATTAAACATCTACAATTATTGCTATCAATGTCTTTCTATATCCATTAACCCCAGTCTCCAGAGACAATTTTTGTGTTGGTTTAAAGATGGTTTTCTCAAATTCTTAATTTTGAAGTCACGATACTCATGAAAGGCAGTACACTATATTGTAGCTTTTACTTCAAAACCATGTATTGTCCATAATTAACAGGGCCAAAATAATGAATATAGGGTTCTATATGAACTATTAGAAAAGTAAAGATTTGTACAGATTTTTTCCCTTCCTTAGAACATTGATATTTAGGCTAATTTAGAGATGAGGCTCTAAGACTTTCATCCATAAAGAAATTTTTACACTATATAAATGAAGGCAGACCAAGCTAGATTCAGACAGCTAACCTGATTAAAACCTCCTGGCCAGGTGATGGAATCTATAGAAATATTGAAGAATTTGTCTGCTGGAACTGTGGGATCTACCATTCCAACTTGGACCCTAGCAAAGGATTGGTTTGAGAATGTGACCCAGTTGATAACATCATATCCGCCAATGAATTCTCCATTTTCATCAAAGGAGATCTTCTCACCAACACTGTTGTTGAATCTGACATGTCTCAGAAAAGAATGAACCTGAAATACAGGGACAGCCAGAGATAGACAACGAGAGAAAAGGACAGAGGGAAGGAGAAATTATTTATATGTTCAAAACATAGATATGGATGTTTAAATAAAGAAAATATAAAAACTTTCATTTAAACTGTAGGTCAGAATCAAACAAGTAACATAACAATCATTCCAACATAGAGGTAGAGGGAAAATATCAAATTATTGAAATAAAATTCACATAGAATTGCAAAATAAAAAAACCAGCACAAAAATTTTAAAATTAATCTCAACAACAACAAGAACAAAACAACAACAACAATAATAAAAATAACAACAACAATAATAATGTTGGAATGGACTTTGGAGGTCATCTTCTTGTCCAATCTCCTGCTCAGGCAGGAAACCGTATACCATTTCAGACAAATGGCTTTATAATCTCTTCTTAAAAACTTCCAGTATTGGAGCATTCACAGCCTCTGGAGGCAGGTTGTTCCACTGATTAATTTTTCTAACTGCCAGGAAGTTTCTCCTTAGATCTAGGTTGCTTCCTTCCTTGAATATTTTCCATCTATTGCTTCTTGTCCTGCCTTCAGGTGCTTTGGAGAATAGCCTGACTCCCTCTTTTTTGTGGCATATTAGATGTGATATTAGAAGACTGCTATCATGTCCCTCCTCATCTTTCTCTTCATTAAACTAGACACACCTAATTCCAACAACTGTTCCTTATGTGTTTTAGCCTTCAGTCCCCTTGCTAAAGCTTCTTAAGACAGATAACCTCTTAATAAATATATGAGAAATAATAAAATGTATATAAGGCTATAAAATAGTTATACTATTCTTACTTAGAAAGAGATTTATACTTGCTGTAGGCATGCTAAAGTTAGATTTTAATTATTGCAGCTGCAATCCAGGAACCTAGAAGCAACATATTAACACGGTAAAACAAAATTTAACTGAAAAAATCTATATCTACACATATACGTATATATGTATATGTCTGTGAAGATGATGAGTGGGACCTCGTCGAAACGTCGCCAAGATACTCTCAATCTTGCACAGGAAAAGACCCAAATATGCCAAGACCTGCATACCTGTACCAGTGAAAATCTACGAAAACAAATATATATGACGCGGGAGAAAACCCGTATAACCAAAGACCTACATACAAACACCCGTGAAAACCTCAGAAAACAAATATTGTACCTCTACGGGGAGGATATCCACCATCTGACCAGGACCTATGAAAAACTCGAAGTCCAAAGAGCTTCCATTTTATGTGACCTCGCATTGCTACGCAACTGCCGAGATCAAAATTTAATCCCCACAGGTTTCCAATTGAAATTCCACTCCAACTCTGCAGCCACCAAACACATCCTGAAAAGAACAGAATTGGCCCTAATCAGAAATGAACTTCACACAAAAAGATTCCTCCTAGACCGAATCAACAAAGTTCTCCTCACACTTCATCTCAAACTCAGCAACAAGATCCACCCCGCACTTTGGGACAAATCCAAACAACTTGCCGTCTGGAGAGCCGAAACACAGACCACCCTCAAGACAGACACACACACCAACAAACTCCGAAGACTACAAGAATGCCAGAAACAAACCCCTTCTCCCTCACAGCCACACATGAAACAAACAGTGCATAACATCTCAGATAGGATCCTCACCAAAGCCAAAACCAATGTCCTTTTCAAAGGATTCAACTTTGCAGTCGCTCCCAAACACATCCCCACTGAAACCATTATATGCGGAGTTGAAACCAGCCTGAAAAACTCATTCCATTTCTTAGAGATCATAAAGAAACAAAACTTACAGCCCAGCGACCTACTTGTGAGCTTCAATGTCATATCCCGCTTCATCCAAGTGCCAATCAAAGAAGCCTTGACAGCTATCCAAAACAAATACAACCCCCCCAAACACATCCTAGATCTGACCAACCACTGCCTATCCAACACATACTTCATCTATAACAGACAAAAATACACACAAATAAAAGGAGCACCCATGGGATCACCCCTCTCACCTGTCATTGCAAACCTCTACATGGAACACTTTGAAACCCAAGCTCTAGAAAAATCTGAATACAAACCCAAACTCTGGCTCAGATACGTAGACGACACCTTCGTAATCTGGCCACATGGGAAAGAAAAACTGGACAACTTCCTCATACACCTCAACAGCCTATACCCCAAAATACAGTTCGCCATGGAAACAGAAGCTAATAACCAACTTCCCTTCCTGGATGTCTTAGTCTACAAGAAATCCAATGGCTCCCTAGGACACATCATCTACCAGAAGAAAACACACACAAACCGCTATCTGCATGCCCTCTCACACCACCACCCAGCACAGATCAACTCCGTAGCCAAGACACTCATCTCTAGAACAAAATGCTTAGCTGATGAACAACATCTAAAAACCGAACTACACATTCTCACTAATGTACTTACATCCAATGGATTCCAAAGAAATAAGATTACCAAACTAATCCAAAAAGAAACCCCCACTAAAACCCAAGACAGAGAACAAGAAAACGGCAAAGCCCTCTTCCCTTACATAAAAGGCACCACAGACAGAATCAGTAAGATCCTCCACAAACACAACATTAATACTGCACAAACAGAAAAATATCCACCATCCTAAGAAACCCCAAAGATAAAATTGAATTAGAAAATCAAGGAGTATACGAAATCCCATGCACCACTTGTCCCACCACATACATCAGACAAACCAACAGAATAATAAGTGCACGCATTGAAGAACATAAGAACTCAGTCAAAAAAGAGGAACCAACTTCTTCCCTGGTCCAACACCTTAAAATCGCAGGACATGAAATTGACTTTAATAACAGAATAATCAGAGAAGCCATCAAGATAGAAAAACGCCCACACAGCATGAACAAACGAGATAATACCTCCCACCTACCAGCCATTTGGAAACCCGCCCTTATTGACAAATGAATCCCTAACACAAAGAATGACACCAGACCCACACTCACAAAGGCCACACAGGATGTCACCACCACACGTCCACGCAAGGAGCAAACCCAGTCCCCCACCGATGATGGGGCACGACCATGGACCAGAAGCCAGACCACAGCTGCATCATTGGCCACTTTAAATCCCTTCAATCCATACATGAAGCAAACTGACACCCACCATGAAGATGAGGCACAACCACGAATGCGAAGCCAAACAATAGCAATTCAGCTCACCATCTCACATCCCCATGCAACTCAGACTAACCTGAGCACAACAAAGCCCCCACCCAAAGAGAACACTCCCCCATCCAATCAGAGCACAGCCAGCCCCCCATCCAATCAGAGCACAGCCAATCCCCCATCCAATCAGAGCAAGCCAAGCTCTCAACCAATCAGTTCATACCCCCACTGGCAGTTAAAAGGAAGAAACAGCTACGATCATACATTGCTCCTAAAAGCACAAAGCCGAAAACACCAGCCTGAAGATGACGAATGAGATTTCGTCGAAACGTCGGCAAGACACTTCCAATTTGATGTGGGGTTTAACGTCGGCAAGACACTTCCAATTTGATGTGGGAGAAAACCCGAATACCAAAGACCTACATATACGGGTGTTTGTATGTAGGTCTTTGGTTATTCGGGTTTTCTCTCGCATCAAATTGGAAATGTCTTGGTGAAGTTCAGGCCGGTGTTTTCAGCTTCTTGCTTCTAGGAGCAATGTGTGATCATAGCTGTTTCTTCCTTTTAACTGCTAGTGGGGGTATGAACTGATTGGATGGGAGCTTGGCTGTGTTCTGATTGGCTGGAGGTGGTTAGGGGCTTGGCTGTGCTCTGATTGAATGGGGAGGTTGGCTGTGCTCTGATTGAATGGGGGAGTGTTCTGTTTGGGTGGGAGCTTTGTTGTGCTTGGGTTAGTCTGAGTTGCAGGGGGATTTGAGATGGTGAGCTGCATTGTTCTTGTTTGGCTTCGTGTTTGTGGTCGTGCCTCATCTTCATGGTGGGTGTCAGTTTGTTTCATGTATGGATTGGAGGGGTTTAAAGTGGCTAATGATGCAGCTGTGGTCTGGCTTCTGGTTTGTGGTTGTGCCTCATCATCAGTGTGGGTTTGGGTTTGCTTTTTGCGTGGAAGTGTGGTGGTGACATCCTGTCTGATTTTCGTGAGTGTGGGTCTGGTGTCATTCTTTGTGTTAGGGAGTTGTTTGTCAATAAGTGTGGGTTTCCAAACGGCTGGTAGATGGGAGGTATCATCTAGTTTATTCATGCTGTGTGGGCGTTTTGTGTGGGGTGAGTTGAATAATGTATGCCTGGGGCATTCTAAGGGTACACCCTTCATCCCCCTTTCTCTATTACCCTCTCAGTGAGCCCTGTCGGTCTATTATTGTTTTGTCCGGCTGTTCTCTCTGTTGTCATATTCCCCTGGTCTTTTGGTAGGCAAATAGATTGCTTTCATTGGGATTCGTGATGTCATTTATCCCATGTACTCAATGTCTGGTGTGCTGGGCAGAGTTCTACGTGGTGATTTATAGAGTTCTCATCAGAGAGCCAAGCCTCTTTGAGTAGGCGGCCTCCTTTGGTATTATCTCTGGATAAGGTTTGTACATTAGTGAGGTCAAACTTGTGCCCAAAGTTGGTCATATGGGTCCATACTTGCGAGTGTTGTTCATATCTTTTGACAGCCAGCTTGTGTTCATGCACCCTGGTTTTTAACCTTTTGGAGGTCTCCCCAACATAATTGCAGGGACAATCCTTGCATTTAATCTTGTATATTACTGCTGATTTTTCTTCATTGGGGAGCGGGTCTTTGGGATGCATGATTCTGGCACGCAACATCTGGTCTGGTTTGTGGGCCACTTTTATATTGTGGGGAGCATCGCACTATGTGTGCTCTAATCAATGATCAACACAGACAGATGGATACCCTGGAGACATGGGTCCAGGATTACCGAGAGCACTGTAACGTGACACTAACGTGCTAGCATTTCTGGGCATTGGACTACCACATCCATCATACACATTTAGGGTGTACCCTAAAAATGCCTCAGGCATACATTATTCAACTCACCCCATGGAGTTAGGAGAGGATGGGGTGAAAATAACACCACAACCCATTGACAACCAGACAGTGAGTACCTGTGAATGACTGGCAGGAGACCTTTCCCTGGGAGTTTGCACATGAGCAAAAAAAGCACGAGAGTTGCTAAATGGGGGAGTGGAACCCAATGGACAATTTGTAGACTTTTTGGTGGTGAGAAGGTAAGGACTATGGACAATGGATAAGAGGCAGGGGGATCAGAGTGAACAGTGAGAAGGAGGTCCCCCGGATGCTGTGGAGCAGCCCTGGAGTGGAGCAGCACCACCCAGTAGAGGAGCGGATGCAAGAACACATTGGACAGAAGCCCCCATACAAGATAGCCAAATACACTTGGGAGACCGCTTTAGAGGTGCCTGCACACATGCAGAAACAGCAGGGAGAAAGAGCAAGAAGACAGAGTTAAACACACAGCACATTGACAGCCCCATAGAGAAAAAACGGACGCGATCCGGAATGAGGAGAGGGAATGAACTGGGACGTTTGACACAATGGGATGGTTGGAGGGATATGAACAAAGCAAGTACCAAAAAGGGGGGGGGAGGAGCGAACAGTGACTCCAGAAACCAATGGGGATGCGGCGGATGACTACAGAAGCACAAGAAGGACGATCAAAAAAGAAAGGGGGAAGGAAAGAGCAGTAAGCCCGAAACTCAATAAGGTGGAAGCAAACAACTGGACACATACGAGGGAAGCGAGTGGCCCAAAAAGGGGGGGAAGGAGAATGGCAACATTGGGAACCAATGGTGGAATAATAGACAACGGTGTTCATACAAAGGGGGGGATTGGAGAAAGAGAAGTGAATAACGGAATTGCAACCTTGAAAAACATTAAGAGAACAGCCACTGTGCGCCCCTAGGAATGAAACAATTAGTACTATTGGATGGACTGATGACCAGGTCCAGGAGCTGTGTGCAAAACTGGCCAGTATTATAAAAAGGGCCTCCTATTGACTCATTTTTATACTCTGATGATGTCAGTAGTGCTGACCGACGAAAGCTCAGCGTGTTATTAAACGATTTTTTGTTTAATTTTATCCTGGTGTTCGTATTTGTTGTTGTTGTTGTTGTTGTGTGTGTGTGTGTGTGTGTGTGCGCGCGCATGCCCGCTATAATACGTGATATGCCCACTCCTGGCCAGCTAGCAACAGAGAAAAGCAGTCAGGCTCCTTCTCCCCCAGCTAATGTTTGTGAATGGGGAAATCTGTGTATCTCTACAGAGCTTAGGAATAATCTTGAAGGACAGGAGGGGGAGTCAAATAAGAGGACCATAAGGCTGGACCACGATAAATAATTTGAGAAAATATTTCAAACAAGCCCAGTTCTCCCTTTTCTTTGTGGCAACCCCTGAGATATTGGAACACTGATATCTGGTCACTCCTAATCCTTCTTTTCATTAAACTGGACATAACCAATTCTAGCACCTGTTCTTTATATGTCTTAAGCTCCAGTCCTCTAATCACCTGTCTTGCTCTTCTCTGCACTCCTTCTAGAGTCTCAACATCTTTTTTTAACATTGTGGTGACCAGAACTGGATGCAGGATTCCAAGTGTGGCCTTATCAAGACATTAGAATGTGGTATTAACACTTCATGTGATCTTGATTCTATCCCTCTATTAATGCAGCCTAGAACTGTATTGATCTTTTTGGTAGCTGCTGGCTCATATTTAAGTGATTGCCTACTAGGTCTCCAAGATCCCTTTTACAATTACTACTGTTGAGTGATGTACCACCTGTACTGTACCTGTGAATTTGGTTTTTTTCTTGCCGAAATGTGGAACCTTACTTTTTCCATTGTTGAATTACATTTTGTTAGATAACACCCAGTGTTTAAGTCTGTCAAGTGCTGGAGTGTTGGCTATCCACTCATCAAAATCATTGATGAAGATGTTGAAGAGTACTGGGCCTAAAACAGAGCCTTGGGGTACACTTCTACACACTTCCCTCCATGTAAATGCAGTTCCATTGAGGACTATATGTGGTGGTGATGCTGTTTAACCCAGAGGTCCCCAATCTTTTGAGCACCAGGGACCAGTTGCGTGGAGAGAGGTTTTTCCATGGACTGGAGGGGGCGTGGTTTTGTGTTCTGCCTGCATCCCACGGATGGGAATTTGCTTGTTTGTATACCCGGTTGGGGACCCCTGATCTAACCAACTTTTTTATCTTATCAAGTAGTAACTTGTGGTCTACTTTAGTAATTGCTTCACTAAAGTCCAAGTAAATTGTATCCACAGCATTCGTCTAGTCCATTAATTTTGTTACCCGGTCAAATAAAATTTGCCTGGCATGATCTGTTTTTGACAAACCCATGTTGGCTTTTGGTTATGACTCTGTTTGCCCCTAGGTATTCGCTATTCATTGTTTGATTATCTTTTCCAGAAACTTCCCAAGTATTGAGATCACGCTGATACATCTGTAGGTTCCTGGATCTAGCAATTTAGACTGCCAGGACTGCATTGTATCCAGCAATTCTAGATTTCCCTGACTTTGTATGCCAGATGTTAAATAAATAAATAAATAAATGCATGGATGTAAAGATCCACTTCTGGAAATGCCTAAAAACGTGAGTACAATTATACTTTCAGCCATCAAAAACTGGTTCTGGCTAAATTCAAACCTTCCAAACAAAGCATCTACAACAGAATAAAAAGCAACTACAGCATATCATATAGCGAGTGTAGAATACTTCTTCCATTAACTTACAGATTGAACTTATGGCAGAGTGATGGAACGTAGTAAAGAAGATGGATTCCCAGGATGGAGGAGATGCTTTTTTACTTCAGAGAAGTAAAAGGCAATCCACATGTGTGGGAGAAAGAAGATGAAGGTAACCCTCTCTTATACTTCACCGGATAGACTGTAGATACATAGAGTAGAGTGCTGAGTCCTGCAAGGTTTTTTCTATAGGTTTGAAACAATAAAGAAACCAGCTTGGAAGAATCATCATGTATTACCAAGAGGGCTTGACATGTATTTAATACAAAGAAGAGCAAATAATATGATTAAAAGCCTGGAAAATAAAACATACGAAGAACGGTTGCAGGATTTGGATTTGGCTAGTCTAGAGAAAAGAAGGACATGATAGCAGTCTTCCAGTATTTAAGAGGCTGCCACAAACAGGAGGAGATCCTCTTATTTTCCAAAGCACCAGAGTACAGGATAAGAAACCAGGGATGGAAACTAATGAAGGAGAGAAGCTAATTGGAATTAAGGAGAAACTTCCTAAAAGCGAGGACAATTAACCAGTGGTTAATTGTCTTGAGAAGTTGTAGGTGCTTCATCACTGGAGGTTTCTAAGAAGAGTCTGGACAGTCACTTGTCTGAAATGGTATAGGAACTTCTGCTTGAGCAGGGGGCTGGACTAGAAGACCTCCAAGGTTCCTTCCAGCTCTATTCCGATTCTGATTCCAATTTCATTGACAGAAACATATTCTAAATATTTCAAATGGTTAATGAAATACTACATCTCAATTTTAGATCTAAAGTCAATCGCCCTAAAGTATATTGTTTGTTAAAGTTTATGGACAGATCTTGAAACTACAGATATGGTGATTTATTACCTGCCACCACATTTGATTGTGAAACTGTTTCCTTCCTTTTTTCATTATTGATGTTTCCCTGGCTTTGGATAAATACAGAGATTGCAAAGCATGTGCCACAGCATAGACTGCATTGTAAATATTGTAACTCTGGCCACTGATGCGTGTTTCAAACACAGATGTAGGAAGGGTCTCAATTCTCTCCTGTCCAGTACAAGTTTTCTCAGTCGTCTCCGTTCTTGAGTTTGAGAAGAAACAGCCAAATGCCTGTTCCCAGAAATCTTTTCGAAAATGATCATGGTGGTCATTGTTTGGACTTAGATTGCGAAGAAATTCCTGGAAGTGTGGAACATCTTTCGTGTGAACTGCAAAGGATAAAGCACCATGTAGGAAATGGATATCCCAAGTTTTATGAAGGGACATTGAAGTATAATCTGTCTGAGCATTTATAAGCCAGATCTTTGGCTTCTTTGGTATATCCTCCACTTCTGTAAACTGGAGGAAAGTTCTCAGAACTGATATGGTCTGAATTTTACCATATACAATTATCACATTTGCTGTGCTGTTCATGAGAATATGGTATATTTTTAGTCCTTCATCCATGGCATCAGTAAAATCACTGTAAAAATCTATGTTTGGTAACTCTCCTATGAACTCAGTGCAGATGCCATACTCAGAAAAGATAGGGACTACTTCCTGGACAAATTTCTCTGCTTTTTCATCCTTTACTACAAGAATTCCAACCCAGATCCATCTTAAGTACTTCAATAGCTCCATGAGACCGCTATGTTCGTGGGATTCATCTGGAAACATTTGCTGGAAGAAAACTGCTTGAGTCTCTTTATCCATGGCTGGAGCAGAGCCATAGGTCAATTGCAGGAAGACAAACATAAGTAACTGTGAAGGTCTAAGTGAACCTCTGAAAATGTGTACATTCATTTGAATCTCTGGGTGCCCTTGAAACATTATGCAATTAGTTGTCTTTATTTAGGATTATTAACCAATATATCACTTTTCTGGAAATAGTCGCATTGTTTATATTTCAAATTTGTACCTTAATTTGCTGTCTCAGATTGGAGAACAAGAACTTGGAAGTCTTCCAAACAAACTCCCTGCTCAAGCAGGAAACCCTATAAAATTTTAGATAAATGGTTGTTCAATCTCTTCTTAAAAACCATGAACACTGGAGCACCTACGACTTCTGCAGGCAAATTGTTCCACTGGTTAATTATTCTAATTGTCAGGAAATTTCTCCTCAGTTTTAGCTTGCTTCTCTCCTTGATTAGTTTCCATCAATTCCTTCTTTGTCTGCCTTAAGGTGCTTTGAAGAATAGGTTGAGCCTCTCTTCTTTGTGGCAGCTCCTTAGATATTGGAAGAGTTATCATATCACCCCTAATTGTTCTTTTCATTAAATTTGTTGTTGTTGTTAATTATGAAGTCGTGTCCGACCCATCGTGACCCCATGGACAACATTCCTCCAGGTCTTCCTGTCCTCTACCATCTTCTGGAGTCCATTTAAGTTCACACCTACTGCTTCAGTGACTCCATCCAGCCATCTCATTCTCTGTCGTCCCCTTCTTCTATTGCCCTCAATCTTTCCCAGCATTAGGCCCTTCTCCAGTGAGTCCTTCCTTCTCATTAGGTGGCCAAAGTATTTGAGTTTCAACTTCAGGATCTGGCCTTCTAAAGAGCAGTCGGGGTTGATCTCTTCTAGGACTGACCGGTTTGAACGCCTTGCAGTCCAAGGGACTCGCAGGAGTCTTCTCCAGCACCATAGTTCAAAGGCCTCAATTCTTTTGCGCTCAGCCTTTCTTATGGTCCAACTTTCACAGCCATACATTGCAACTGGGAAAACCATGGCCTGGACTATACGCACTTTTGTTGGCAGGGTGATGTCTCTGCTTTTTAGTATGCTGTCTAGATTTGCCATAGCTTTCCTCCCCAGGAGCAAGCGTCTTTTAATTTCTTGGCTGCAGTCCCCATCTGAGGTGATCTTGGAGCCCAGAAAAATAAAATCTGTCACTACCTCCATTTCTTCCCCATCTATTTGCCAGGAATTGAGAGGGCCGGATGCCATGATTTTGGTTTTCTTAATGTTGAGTTTCAAGCCAACTTTTGCACTCTCCTTCTTCACCCGCATCAAGAGGCTCTTTAGTTCCTCTTCACTTTCTGCCATTAGAGTGGTATCATCTGCATATCTTAGGTTGTTGATATTTCTCCCGGCAATCTTAATTCCAACTTTTGTTTCATCTAGCCCTGCCTTTCTCATGATGTGCTCTGCATATAAGTTAAATAGGCAGGGTGACAGTATACAGCCTTGCCAGACTCCTTTTCCAATTTTGAACCAATCAGTGGTTCCGTATCCAGTTCTCACTGTTGCTTCTTGACCCGCATATAGGTTTCTCAAGAGACAAATAAGATGGTCTGGTATTCCCATCTCTTTTAGAACTTGCCACAATTTGTTGTGATCCACACAATCAAAGGCTTTAGCATAGTCATGAAGCAGAAGTAGATGTTTTTCTGGAACTCCCTAGCTTTCTCCATGATCCAGTGTATGTTGGCAATTTGATCTCTAGTTCCTCTGCCTCTTCGAAATCCTGCCTGTACTTCATTAAACTAGATGTATTCAATTGCTCTTCATATGTTTTAGTCTCCAGTCCCCTAATCATCTTTGTTACTCTTCTCTGCTCTCTAGAGTTACAACACCTTTTTAAAATTGTGGTAATCAATGTTTAGCTATGTCAAATATCTCCACCATCTGTTCAGAGTTATGTTTAATCATGCTGCTATGGTAATCCTATGAAGCAAAAAATAATAACTAGGAATCTTAAAAGTTGCTATCTTTTTTAGAGAAAGAAGCATATAGATCTCTGGGAGGTATGGCAAAATAATAATATATATTTCAGCACAGCATACCTGAGGAACTTTGTAGATGGACAATACAGCTGCCATGTGAAAAGAGATATCTGGTCCCCCAATGACTGCAGCCAAAGGTTTTGGGACCCCACACTTGTAGTTAGGGATGAATTTGCCGTGAGTGAAAGGCAGAACCATTGAGGCGAAATAGGTCCAGCTTGGACTAAAATGGCTGTTAAAAATATGGAAGCCCAGTGTGACATTGGGTAGGATCTGTGGGTTTTCATTGATCTCTTTTAGAGAAAACACTAAGGCCAGGACATGCTGGTAATTCTGAAAAAATACTCTGTAAAGAAACACATGAAGAAAGGTCTGCTTCATATCACAGCACCTGAAATCCTTAAATATAAAACATTTAATAGAAAGTGTTTTAGTTCCGTATTTTGATTATTCAGCTAAGATCCTGGAAAATGCAAAACGTAACACTACTTCGTATATACCCCTAAAGGAACCGGAGTTATTTTTAAGATAAAAATTGGCTTGAAATTGGAAGTATTATTTCTGAAAACATGAGAAAGATCCAGTATCAAACCTCAGCTTTTCATAATGGCTTATATCAGAAAGAAATTGCTGAATTTTGGTACCAGAAATATCAAATAAAAAAAGAAATATATTCCACTCCCCAGATCTTAGCAGTAGTTACATCTTCATAAATTAAGCCATTCCTTCCTCTATAGTTATAGTTAGATGTTATTTATTATAAACATTTTTCAACTTAATGGGGAAACTGAAGCTATATACAGTATAACTTCACATGGAATAAACAGCAATGTCCAATATCTAAGGGGCTGGCAGAAAGAAGAGGGGGTCAAGCTATTCTCCAAAGCACCTGAAGGCAGAAAAAGAAGCAATGGATGGAAACTAATCAAGGAAAGAAGCAAGCTAGAACCAAGTCAGAATAAGTAATCATTGGAATGACTTGCCTCCAGAAGCTCTGGGTTCTTTAAAGAAGAGATTGGACATTTGTCTGAAATAGTATAAAGTCTACAGCTTGAGCAGGGTGTTGGACTAGAAAACCTCCAATAATTTTGTTATCCTACCCTACCCTATCCTATCCTACCGAATATGTTTTTTTTGGAGCTTTTGTCACTACAGGAAAACATTTCAAACATCATGTGATTTAACAGCAAGGTCTAGAACTTGACAATGAATTGATGATGTACTTACATAAGTCCATCCTGAAGTGCCTCAGAAGGATGTTGACTGAAATCAATGGGAGTAGAAAATCTAAACATTGCAGAAATAATGCCAGCAATGCTGATGTCTCCAATCTGATGATATGTGTGACGAATAGGAATAGGCTCCTCAAGGTCACACTGAAGGCTAGGATCCTTGCACACCATTTGAGGCAATACTATTAACAGCAGCTCCATGAATACTAACATTTTCCATGAGTGTCTTCTATTTGTGTACAAATGCCTCTGTCTGCCACAGGATATTTGAAATGGATCAGACTGAACTGTCTTCTTGAGATGTTTTTGAAACACAAATAGCGAAAGCAACATACTATCAAATCAATTCACGGAGCTCTGGGGCTCCCAACCTTGGGATGGAATATCATGGGGACAATAAATATCATCCTTCAGAATCAGTTCCTCCTTTTTCCATGGGATCCCATAGGATCTAGAAGAGAGAAACTGGCTAATTTCATCATGCTAGTGAGATAGTCACATATGTAAACATCTTCAAAACATTTGAAAGCCCCCTGAGATAGGAAGGCATGAGCCATAAGGGAAAAATCATTATATCCATTAATGAAAATACAGTACAAATGTAAATATAGGCATTGATATATAGATCTATTCTATTCTATTCTATTCTATTCTATTCTGTTCTGTTCTGTTCTGTTCTGTTCTGTTCCATTCCATTCCATTCTATTCTATTCTATTCCATTCCATTCCATTCCATTATATCCATAAATGAAAATTCAAATGTAAATATAGGCATTAATATATACATAATTCTATTCTATTCTATTCTATTCTATTCTATTCTATTCTATTCTATTCTATTCTATTCTATTCTATTCATAAACTAAAATACAAATGTAAATATAGGCATTAATATACACATAAATTCTATTCTATTCTATTCTATTCTATTCTATTCTATTCTATTCTATTCTATTCTATTCTATTCTATTCTATCCTATCCTATCCTATCCTATCCTATCCTATCCTATCCTATCTATTCTATTCTATTCTATTCTATTCTATTCTATTCTATTCTATTCTATTCTTTTTCTTCCATTCCATTCATTCGATCCCGTCCCAGTCTTAATTCTACTTTCTTTTCTTGTCTAGTCTACTCTTGTCTTCCACTATACTACTTTACATTCCATTCCATTCTATTCCCATACCCTACTCTACCCTACCCTATCCTATCCTATCTTATCCTATCCTATCCTATCCTATCCTATCCTATCCTATCCTATCCTATCCTATCCTATCCTATCCTATCACCATGGCCAGCATGTTGTTCTAAAGAAAAGGCTCCTTTCCTGAATCCTTCTAGCCTGAAACTTTGACTAATGAGATCCACAGCAGGCCTCTTTTCCTGGTGCAAGTGGGACCGAATAATCCCAATGGGCTGTCAAAAAATAGTAAAAAAAATCTTGCAGGTCTTAGTGTGCTCCCCCCCAAACAATCACAATGATTAGATATTTGTTCAGGAAGGAAGAAAAAAGTCAAGATGGCAATCATCATCATGTGACCAATGCCCCACCCTTTTAAATCTGGATTGCAGAAAAGGGGCATGGTTTAAATCGATGGTTGTGGCCATTATCTTGATTTTTTTTAATCTTCTGCCTTAAGACAGTCATGAATAGAACTAATGATGTTACCTAGTTTGATAATGAAATGTCTGCAAGCAAAGCACCAAGTTAGGAGAGCACTACGGAACCCACAATTCTGTCATGGTCCCATTGGAACTGGTTTGGAGGAGGAGGAGATGGAACTAGGACTGTATGATAACACATCTCCCCTGAAATGTTTGGAAAGGCCAGGAGCTGAGGACAATGCTGTCCCAGGCCCCTCAGTCATTGGGGGAGATGGGCAACAAAACAGAAAGCTGCCTACCTTCATAGGCACAGGGGAGGATCAACTACTGACAGACAGTAGTGCTGATAGGCAGCAGATCCCCTCTGATGAGGAACAGCTGCCTTGATCTAAGGGCATGGAGAGTGGAGCTTAGACAAGCACAGAGAAGGTCTGCAAGGTTACTTGGGAAAAGGTCACTATGAACGCTGTAACATTGGATGTTCCTGTTCTGACAACTGATGGAAATTGCAGCCATTTTTACTTTGCTTTTAACACGCTTTTTCTTCTGTTTCGAAATCAGATGTTGATGGGGGATGGGGTGAATGCTTGAGCTCAGCTAGCCATAGTAACAATGCAGCTCCGTAAAAAACTAAGGACACAAACTGATAACATTTTGGCAGGCTGAGGAGCTGGGAAGAGAGCCCGCGCTCCTGGCTAATTGGAGAATGTGATTTATGATTGCTTTGTGGGGGTGGGACTTGCATTCTATTACATTGTATCTGGGGAAAGGGAATCTAATTTTGGGTTCAACTATGTAGTGCTGATAGTTTGTTTCCTGAATAAAATGTTCTTTGAGAAAGAATTCTTGCCTTGAAGTTCTTTTGATGGGTTTCATCTATTGGAACCATGACAGTCACCCCACTCCTCCTCACAAGGAACACCTGGAGTAGAGTGTCTTAAGAAGAAGCAGTGGGGAGTCTTTGCCAGTAACAATTGTTTGTTTTTGCTTACACTCCCCTGGCTTTGACTCATGCCTTTTGCTGTTTTCCTTCCCTTTCTTTGAAGACTGCTTTTCTCCTTTTGTCTTAGACCTTGCCCTTGTCTTGTAGATTGCTTTTGGCCCCTTTCTTCACTTTGCCTTTAAAACTGCCTCTTGCCTTGTACCTTGTCTTTGGCCTGAGGGCTACTATTTGTCTTGGGCCTGGGCTCTGCCTTGTGGACTAGCTTAGCTGGGTGGATTGGACTGGGAACCCTGGACCATGCCTTGTGAGCATGCTCCTATTCTGTGGACTTTATTGGTACTATAGGAGCTGTTGTGTCATGCAGGTGTGGCTCAGTAGAAATGAAAACAGAATCCAGCCTTGACAAGCTTTATGCGTTTATTCAGCTGAACAAAGACGGGTCCTTTCAAGAGGAAGGGAACCCTGAGCACACTTTAACATTTGTATTTATATGTTTGTTAACTTGTTTATTTAATCACCTGGAAGAGGCAGCATGTTCCACCCAGAAAAGCTGGCACACTGTAGATAAGATAAAGAAGTTCAGAAATAGCAAACCACCTCCATTGGCAACCTCCCAAGTACACTGGCTAGCATCTTAGGGACATTGGGTGTTTCCCGGGGAACTTTGCATGAGCCTGAAGGCCTGCTGAGGTAATGGTGCCAAATGCACATAGGTTCCAAAGGTGTTTTTTCAGAAGGCATCTGGACTTTCTTATTTTTCTTTAAAGACATTTCATTTCTCATCCAAGAAGCTTCTTCAGTTCTGACTGGATGGTGGTGAATGGAAGGATTTGATGTCAGTGCTGTGACAATTAAGAAATTGCAGCCATTTTACCTTTTCCTTTCCTTGTGCTTTTTCTATTGTGTAGGATTCTCAAATGTGGAAGGGGGGAATGCTTGAGCATTTTCAGTCAGCCTAAATAATTGCAGCTGGGTGAACTTCAAGGTCAATTTTAGATAAAGTTTTGGCAGGCTGAGAAGTTGGGAGGAGAGCCTGCGTTTTAGATTAATTGGTGATTGTGATTTCTGACAGCCTTTCTGGGGTGGGAATTGCAACTTGTTATATTGTATCAGGGGGGAGGGAACTTTAGTCTTGGGTTCAACTACATAAGTGCCGATACTTTGTTTCCTGAATAAAATGTTCTTTAAGGAAGAAATCTTTGTCTTGAAGTTCTTTAAATTGGTTTCATCTATCGGAACCATGACATTAACTCAAGACTCACTCTCACTTTAATTTTATGGGGTCCTGAGCTCCAGTCACCCACCTAAAGCAAAAGGGAGGCTGACAAAGACTCAGGGAAGATCCCAAGATGGAGAAGAAGGAGGAACCTGTCACTAGCACCATAACCACAGCTCCTACTGGATGGAGCGCAGGCCATTACACCAATAGAGATTGTGGTTTTTGATGCTCCAGCAACAGGGGTGAAAGCAAAGGCATGGGAGACATCTGGTGATCAGAATGGATCCTGCTTGGTGGAGACTCATGGTGTTTAGAGGCAGCCCAGCCAAAGAAGAGTTCTTCAAAGGCTGCTGAAGCTGAATTTCCACTAATTGCCTCCCAAGAATTATGCTCCTGGATTGTAAAGCAGCTAAGGGAATGGCACCATCAGATGAGTTGGGTGAGTGGAAGTACCTGACAGCAATCCGAAGCCAGCCAGTTGAGCCTCTAAGGGAGATATGCAAAGGGCTGGACGTGGGATGCAAGCCACTGTCTGTTACTGACCAGCAAGCAGGATGACAAATGCTCCCAAGACTATTCCCAATCCAACAGAGGTCCCAGTCCCATAACGGGGGCCTGGGCTGCTTCCCCACGCCTGAGGCCACCAGCTTTAGCCTTGAGCCTAAATGCAGAGGAGAAGCCATGATCGTCAGCACTGGTGTACTAGCCTCGACCGTCATTGGCAGCCACTCAGTCCTGACCACCATCAATGGCGTGACAGCCCAGGATGTCAAGAACGGTATGTTAGCCCTGAACAGCACCACCCCTATGTGAGCTCTGACTGACACCTATGCCACCGTAGCCTGGATTATCAGACACAGGGAGAGCCCTGATCATTACCGATACAGCCCAGACTTCACTATCACCGACGGAGCCCTGATCTGTACCATCGGTGACACAGTCCTGAATACCATCTCCAATGCTACACCAGCCTAGGGGCCATGCCAAGGCTTGGTCAGGCAGGGGGAATCCAATGTGGCCTGATGCAACAGTATGGGTGGCTCCATGCTCTATTAAATAGGCAGCAACCTGTGGCTGCTCCTCCTTTCAAGCCCACGTTTGATGGAGACCCTGAGAAGTTAATTTTCTTTCTGACCAAGTGTGTTCTCACATGAACTGAAATGCCAATGCCTATCCAGACCCGGCTGCGATGGTTGATGTCATTGCAGCTAACCTAGAGGGAGAGGCCTTGCAGTGGATAAATAGCTACAACAAACAAGCACCTGAATTACGGGACTTCAATCTATTCATCCAGGAGTTCAGGACTCGATTTGAGGATGACTCCATAGCCCTACAGGCAGAGAAGGACATTCACAAAGTGAAACAGGCAGGCAAACTATATGTGTGAATTCTGAAGAGTTGCAGGTCTTATTGAGCGGTGGCCAGAATGATCCCTAGTGCACCATTTCATGAATGGCCTGGACCACTTAGAGACATTTGGTGAGAATGGAATATGGAGGATAGAGATTTCACTTTTTATTCGTTCTCCAGAATTGATTTTTTTTAATTACTACTGATCTTTTTTCAAAGGTTAAGAATGTCAAGATCTTTCCTAGAACATTGTCGGATCATAGTCCTGTATGGTTGGAGTTATTTGCTGAAGATGGGAATAGAAGATCTTGGAGATTGAATGAAAATTTATTTAGACATGAGGGGCTTTCGCAGAAATGCAGAGAATATTTGAAGGAATTTTTTGTTTTGAATATGTATAAGGGTACTTCGATGGCAATGGTCTGGGATGCTAGTAAAGTTTACATGAGGGGTTTTTTGATTCATATGAATAATGCACATAGGCGTAAACAGACGCAAAAATGTAAAGATTTAGAAGAAGAGATTAAATTGAAAGAGAAGGCTTTTATTTTGAATCCATTGGACAATAAGTTAAAGGCTTCTATAAATATGCTTAAAGCACAATTTAATATGTTAATGAGTGATCAGATTGCAATTAACTTGTGTTATATGAAACATAACATGTTTTGTAATGCAAATAAGCCTGGTAGGTGGTTGGCTTATCAATTACGGAAGAAACAGAAGGCAAGGATTATAGAGAAAATTGATTATAAAGGTAAAGAGATATATCAACAAAATTTGATTAAGAAGAGTTTTTTAAATTTTTATACAAAGTTATATGCTAGTGAAAATATATAAGCTTTAGATATAGATAACTATTTACAGGCAGCACATTTTCCCAGACTTTCAAATGAACAACAGAATGAGATGAATTGTTTAATTACTTTTGAGGAAATCATTTTAGCAATTAAACAGTTAAAGGTGGGTCAGGCACCAGGTACAGATGGATTAACAGCAATTTACCATAAAATATTATTTGAAGAAATGGTAGAGCCATTAAAGGAACTTTTTAATAGTATTTTGTTGGGAGCAGAGGTACCTCCATCTTGGAGAAGGGCTTTCATATCTTTGATTCCAAAAGAAGATCAAGACCTTACCCAGCCTAAGAATTATAGACCTATATCTCTTTTGAACACAGATTATAAGATGTTTTTGAAAATATTGGCAAATAGTTTAATGCAAGTTATGAAGCAATTGATTTATAGTGATCAATCTAGATTTATAACTGGAAGATATATGAAATATAATGTAAGGACGGCCGTACAGTCTTTCCTGCCTGGGAGTGTATGGGCGGGAGGGCTGAGTGGCTGTTGTACCTGTTGCCTGTCGAAAGGACTGTCTACGAAAGTAGGGCGTGGGACACTTGTCGGACTTCTTGTTCAAGTGAGCCATGACTTTGCATTTGTCCTTGTTCTCCACAAGGTACGGAGCCAGGGCCTCCCCAAACAAGTTGTTGCCCAGTTAAGGAGCAGTCGCTAGATGCCATTTGAGTTTGGCATCAGCCTGCCAATGTTTAAGCCACAGCATCCGCCTGGCAGTGATATTGGATGCTATAGACCTGGAGGCAAAAATGACAGACTGAAGCGTTGCATCCGCAGCATATTCAGTGGCTGCTACCATCTTGCTTATGTCCTGGTGGGTCCACAGGTCCTCAGCAGGTACCCTAGCCTGAAGCTGGCATAACCATAAAAGAGTAGTCCTGACAAAAAAGGATGCACAGCTAGCCATTTTAATTGCCCAAGCCGCTGATTAATGGGTCTTCTGGAAAGTATGTTCCCATTTCTTGTTGTCTGCTTTAAGCGCCTCTGACAAGTCCCCTGCAATCGCTGTCTGGGATACCAGAGGGTCCATGCTTCATCTACCTTGGGGACCTCCAGTGCATCGGTAAGATCTGTGGAGGTGTTAAAGATCTTTTTGTCAATCCTGCTAACGGAAGGGAATGAAGAAGGGGAAGCCCATGGCTTCTTGTTCCCTTTCAGGAAAATAGAGGGACATGGGATGTGATGTTCGGTTGCCACCATTTCAAAAAATATCGGATTGGGGCTGATATCCAATGGAGCCTGTGGTTGAGGGAATTGATCTGAGCCTACATTTGCCGTTGCCATGGCCTTACGCAGGATTGAGAGGAAAACGGCTGAATTGAAAAGGCCTCCCAAAGGGGAAGGCTCAGGGGGAAGTTCCTCCTCCTCTGACAGAATAAGGTCCGGTTGCTCCTCACCTTGGGGGGAAGAGTAACGGCTCATGGAAGAGTGCGCAGGAGAGATAGGCTCCTGGAGTATGGG
The DNA here is from genome assembly GCF_016545835.1 of Crotalus tigris. NCBI lineage: Eukaryota > Metazoa > Chordata > Lepidosauria > Squamata > Viperidae > Crotalus > Crotalus tigris. The sequence continues at coordinate 922,158 of NW_024100588.1, read as the reverse complement.
GAGCTCCATAGGGGGCCCATATGGTGGGATGCCTGATGTGGAAGCCCCTTGATTGGATATCTGAAAGGAATGCTGTGCCAGAGCTCTATTCACTACCTTTGATAGTAAGGCCTCAAGTCGTCCTTCAGAATAAATATCTCCAAGGTCTGGTCCCCTGAGCCCAGCCGCCGTGGGAGTAAAGGTGGCCTCTGGAACTGTGCCTGGGAATATTGTTGTGTGCTGTGTCACTGTGGGTGGTAATCTAGAGTGACCGGCATCCCTGGGATGGACCACACACCTTGAGTTGAAGTTGAGGGACCTAATGCGAGATCAGCTTCGGGGGCCGCCAATTGTATCGCATCTAGTCCGGCCTGCCTCTGTGCTCTGGAGAACTCCTTCTCCAGAGCCTGGTGCCTATGGCTGGCTTGCTTCTCCGCCAGCTTGGAAGACTTCTTGAGTGTGTGCTTGGTCTTGGACTTGGACTTGCCTGCCGCCTCCTGTTCGGAGGATTTATGGCAGCCATAATTGGAGGATGGAGAGGCAACGAGGAGCAGTGGAGCAGTCTCAGATGATGCTGAAGTGATGCTCTGGCAGGCAAGTAGCTGGTGGGAGTGAGATTGGAACAAGTAACAAGACTGTTCTCCTGACCACCCGACCAGAAAAAATTTTTTCTCTGGGCTATGGTCACGGCACTTGAGTTAGATACCGAAGGCACGTTTGGAACCACTCTCTGGGCTCCGCCCGGAGGCCTTAGGTGGCCAGTCAGTGTGCACCAGTAAGGAAGCAAAAAGGCAAAAAGATCCCTCAAACGGGTGCAGAGGAATGTCCTGAACAAGGAAAGATGCGATCTCAATTGGTGGCTACTGCTCGTATTAGGAGGCCTGTCTGTGTGATTACTCTAGTTAGGTCTCTTTGGGCTTTGGAGGGCAACACATGGCATTCAAGATGGCTGCTCCTACTATGAGTAGGCCTGTTGGGCCTAGAGGAGCCCTCGTTAGATTAGCGATCTTCGGGTTGAACCTCCAAATTACCCCCATGAAAATGCTTTTTTTGAAATTGGTTCGCTGAAATGAGCTATAATTTGGTCACCGATGGGGCTGAGTTGCTGCAATGAAATAAAAGAGGCCGTTCCCGGCTCCCTGTATTTTCCGGGCTTCAAGATGGCAGCCGTGACTCATTCTCAGCCGAGAACAGTCTCCGCAGCCCTAACAGCCCTTTCCTTGAGCATGGTCAATTGCGGAGGTAGTGCAAATCGCTGCCCGTAAATCTCTCTGTGGGCTGCCTCACAGACGGCAGGCAAAAACACAGTGCTTAATTTTGCTCCATTTGCCTGAATGGCAAACAAAATGGCAGCTGCAACTGCCTCTGGCTGGCCGGGAAGCCTCTGAGGGTCTGAATTCAATTATTTGAATCTGGACCTGCAGCCTGCAACTAACCCCAACAAATGAGGGACAAGAAATGGGTGGAATGGGGAGAAATGCATTCCTAGCAGCCCCTGCTAAAGTTTTCCACAGGGCTATGGGGAAGGGAAATGGAAGGCTGCAGAGAAACTTCCCCCCTCACCCCACACACCTTAAAGCAAAGTTTGAAATTAGTACTGAGCCCAGTACTTGTGGGGAAATTGGTTAAAAGGGTTGTAATTTAATGTTTTGCAATTAAATAGGGAGAATTCACCAATGGATTTTTTTCTCTGACCTGCTGTCTGCTGAGAGCCAAACCTGATACATCTTCAAAAGCTGAGACCAAGTTAAGACTGGATCTCCTAGCAAGAGGGTGTGTGTCAAGTTTGGCTTCTTGGTCTCAAGAGCAGGCAGACAGTGAAAACTCATTGGTGGATTCTCCATCTCCTGTACTGGAGAATAGCTTGACTCCCTCTTCTTTATGGCAGCCCCTGAGATATTGGAACACTACTATCATGTCCCCCCTCATCCTTCTCTTTGTTAAACTAGACATACCCAAAGGAAAGCCTTTGGGCTTGGCTGCCCACAGGATTACTGGGAAATATCCTGCGTTATTCAGTCATTACCTGTGCTATTTTGATTGGTGGATGCTGTTTTGTTCAGCGTATCCCTTCCTTTTGCAATATATGTATCAGAGCTTTTTGCCCCAAATCCTCTCCCATATTGCCTCAGGGTCAAGTTTATACCATGTATAAACAACTGCAAGGATGTTCCTCTTCTGATCATGATCCTTTTACTAACCTCTCTTACGACGATGTTTTGTCTAACAAAACAAAAAAGAGTGAGATGTAGAGATAGGGGTCAGGTAGAGATTGTGAGCAGCAAACTGCCCCTCCAAAACCTCCATGTCTCTTCTCTCTACATGATCTCATCCATTCACATTGCCATGGTGATGTGGAAAACTACCCCCGGTTGGTACAAAACTGCCCTTTGAGCCAATAATGACTGTTCCATTATGGAATCTATCTCTTAAGGTTGCGTTCTTAATAGCTATCACGTCAGCCAGGCATATTTCTGAGCTAGCCGCTTTATCGGTCAGGGATGACCTTTGTATGTTTCACAGCAACCGGGAGCTCCTTTGCCTGGACCCCACATTTGTGCCCAAAGTAAATTTGCTCTTCCACAGAGCACAGGAAGTCATCTTACCAAATTTTTGCCCCGATCCTTCCCATGACTTGGAGCAGCAGTGGCACACACTGGACGTCTGCAGGGTGCTGCGGCATTATATGAAGCGTACAGAGCCTTTTCATAGGTCTGAGGCCCTGTTTGTCTCTTTCCGTCCGGCTTCTCTGGGACAGAAAGCTTCCGCTGGCACCATTGGCAGGTGGATCAGGGCCTGTATCGCGGAGGCGTACCAGTCCTCTTCACTACTGACTCCAAGTCATATTACTGCCCATTCCACTCACAGTGCTGCAACATCTGCGGCATGGGCTACTCAGGCATCCATCGAGGAGATTTGCAGGGCTGCGACATGGTTCTCGCCCTCCCTGTTTGTACGCCATTACAGGATCGACCATTTTGCTTCGATGGATGCCTCCTTTGGTAGGAGGGTCCTCCAGCAAGTGGTCTCCGGGGACTCTATTCCAGCCTTATCTGTTTCCCACCCATCGGGACAGTGAGACTTTGATATGTCCCATTGATGGATTCTCCATCTCCTGTACTGGAGAAGGGGCGTTGTCTTACCTGAATGCCTTTTCTCAGTACGGAGATGGAGAATCCACACCCACCCTTTAGGTCAGTTAGGCCTTATCCAAGGGTTTGAGAGCCAACACCTTGTCCACCTTCAGCCACTTCGCCCTTGTTAAGACTGGATCTCCTAGCAAGAGGGGGCGTGTCAAGTTTGGCTACTTGGTCTCAAGAGCAGGCAGACAGTGAAAACCCATTGGTGGATTCTCCATCTCCGTACTGAGAAAAAGCGTTAAGGTAAGACAACGCCCCTTCTCCAAGGTGCCTGAAGGCAGGACGAGAAGCAACGGATGGAAACTGATCAAGGAGAGAAGCAACTTAGAACTAAGGAGAAACTTCCTAACAGTTAGAACAATTAATCAATGGAACAACCTGCCTCCAGAAGCAGTGAATGCTCCAACACTGGAAGTTTTTAGAAGAGACTGGACAGCCATTTGTCTGAAATGGTGTAGGGTTCCTGCCTGAGCAGGGGGTTGGACTTGATGACCTCCAAGGTCCCTTCCAACTTTATTATTATTATTATTATTATTATTACTATTATTATCCTAAAGTATCAATTTTCAAATCAGAGGCCAAATTGTGTAAAATATTGATCTGGTGCTGGATGGTTCATGACTCATCTGAAATGTTGAAACAACACATTCCTTCAAAACTTTCACAGCCCAAATGTTGGTGCAGAAGCAAATAATCGATAGCAGAGTGATTTTGCAAGATAGCCTTTCTCAAATCTTGCTGCTCATGGTTGATTGCTGAGATAGCTGAAGAAGTAGGATTAATTGTTTTTGTTAAATTACACGCAATAACGTTGATGTTGAGGTGAGCACGAACAGCAAGTCCTGGCACACCCACTAGAGATACAGCCAGTGCTACATATTCTGCTTTATTAAGTAAGGCTGTCTCAGAGTCACAAGTGCTATCTAGTGTGACCCCATGTTGAGAATGGTTCAAGTGAACTTGTTTGGAAAGCAAAACAGGAATCAGCCGGCTGAGGCAACACTGCGCTTCACTAATATTAGCAGGAATATAATTAAAAGTTTCTTGACCACATGTAAAAAACTATCCTTGCGGTAGCCAAATGTGTCCAAAATGAAAGGAAGTCTCTTCAAAAGCTATGCAATTTAAAACAGATGAGCTAATGCAAAGACAGTGAGGTTTTTTACTTGAAGAAGTACAATTAACTATTTTTACACATGTTATATTTGCAGGGATTGCTACCACCGGGGTGTGCAAAGCAATAGCATCAGGGGGTAGATAATAGGCAGTGACCCCCCATCTAGATATAGCCTTATAGTTAAAGTTCCCATTTAATAAAATTCTGCTCAAGCCAGTGAAGTTTTGAATTACTGCAGGAGGGGTGCAAACAGGGACTAAACATGTAGAAAGCAAATTTTCCATGTCATACGCTTCAGATAAGCAAAAGACATCATTTTGTGTGATGTTAGCCAGCTGCACCCATAGATTTTGCTTCATTCGTTGCTTAAACGATTGTTTGGGTGGGATGACAGCTGCTGTTGCCAAAGGGCAGATGTTAACAATCAGACACAAACAAATGATGGCTAAGGAATTTGCAGTTAAAACCACAAAAATGGCAGTGTGCAGGTTCTCAGGGGTTTGCTCTACTTGCTGCTGCTGCAGCACTGCCTGTGCTTTGGTGGTCAAATTCTTCACATCTCCCCACGTCACTGGCCGACTGGCATGCCGGGATCGGATTAGTCGCTGTGCTGTCTGTAGAGTCACCCTTGCCATTTCTGGGACTGGGTCCAGGAACTGGTGCCACGACATCCCTGGATGGGCAAACGTAACACGCTGGAATCCACAAAGGTTCTGTAGGAGCAAGCACAGTAGCATAGCCTCACCCCCAAGTGATCAGAGGGACCAGTCTCAGCCATGCTTTGTCTGGTAAAGCCCGATAATATACCAGAGGGGGAGGCAAGCTTGTTTTCTGTTGAAAGTGTCTCTGATAAGCGGTGGAATTTTGAATGGAAACATTCAATTGGTTTAATGTAAATAATACTTTTTTACCTGTTGTGTTACCCATGACAAATTGGTACTCTAGATCCATCCTTTTTTATTTGTTTGTGAAGGCAGTCCTTAAAGGACTGATTAGCACGTTCCATGATGGCATGATCCATGGAATTATAGGGAAGGCCATGAGTAAGAACAATATTCCAGGTTGTACAAAATTGCAAAAAGGCCACTGAAGAATAGGCTGGCCCATTATCAGTTTTTAAGGAAGAGGGCTTACCCAAGGCTGTAATGGCTGAAAAAAGATGAGAGATAACGTGTGAAGCTGTTTCCCCTTGTTGAGGCATGGCCCAAATTGCTCCTGAATAGGTATCAATAGATAAATGAATATATTTCCAGGGAGCCAGAGAGGGAACATGGGTAACATCCATTTGCCATAGTTGAGTAGAGGCAAAATCATGGGGATTAACTCCCATGTCCCCTGAAGGAGATGTCCCAGAACATTGGGGACAGGATGAAATAATCTGCTTGGCTTGGTCAAGTGGAATATGACAAGTTTGTGCCAGCCCCCTAGCATTTTGATGAAAGAAAGAATAACTGAAAAAATGATCTGAAAATAAAGTGGGGAAAATGTGAACTGCGGTGTCAGCATGACTGTTGCCTTCAGAAAGAGGCCCAGGAAGGGAAGAGTGACTGCGTATATGAGAAATAAAATATAAATGCTTCCGGTCTTGTAGCAGCTGCTGTAAAGTTAAAAACAAAGCCATAAGATTGGGGTCGATCCTGGGCGTGATATAAGCACCTGGAAGATTAAAAATAAGTTGGCACACGTAATGAGAGTCAGAGATTAAATTAAAAGGCTGTTGAGAAAAACTGTGGAAAGCTAAAATAGCAGCAGATAATTCTGAGCGTTGTGGTGAGGATTGCACTGCAGTGTAGGACACTTTCCAGGTATCATTATGAGGATCCTTGTAAGCAATTGCTCCTCTCGTTCACCCTCCATCAGAAAAAACAGTAGGAGCTTGTGGCAAGGGAGAAGGAAAAAGCAGTGGGCAGACAGGAAAGGAAGAAGTCATTAAACAAGCAAGTCGAGGATCTTTAGGCAGATGATATGAAATACAGTCTATATAGTCAGTTAAAGCACACTGAAGAGATAAATTATTCTGAAAATAAAATTGAAAATCAAATTTTGGGATAGGAAGAACAATATTAATTAAATCAGTCCCATTTCGACGGCAAGCTCGTGTGCGTCCTAAGGTTATTATTTCAGCAACCGCCTGGATAAAAGATAAAACATTTTGGGATGGGGTTGGGGTAAGTAAAGCCATTCAATACAATATACTTTTTGTGCTTCTAACACAGCTAATACTCATGTAGGTAGCTTACTAGTAGGAAATATCAAAAGTGTTAACTGACAATTTTTATGTGGAATTCTGTCCACAAATTGAGTACTCAAGATGTCATTAATTTGCTCAACCATGGCAAGTGCTGCAGGTGGAACTACAATGAGATCTCCAGGTTGTTTTCTTTTGGTCAATAAGTCAAATTCCAATTTAATCAAATTCCATTCAGATGGAAACAATTTTCCATTAAATAGGTTAAACATTTATAAATCTAAGCAAAACAATTCAGAGTCATTTCTTTTGGTTGATGGATATATAGGTCTAACTAAACAATTTATGGATCACTGCCTTGTCGTGACGAAGGGGCTTGCATAACTCAATGAAGCTATAAGCTATGCCGTGCAGGGCCACCCAAGACGGACAGGTTATAGCAGAGAGTTCTGACAAAATGTGATCCACTGGAGAAGGAAATGGCAAACCACTCCAGTATCTTTGCCATGAAAACCCCATGGACAGTACTAAAAGGCAAAAAGATATGACGCTGGAAGATGAGCCCCTCAGGTCGGAAGGTGTCCAATATGCTACTGGGGAAGAGCAGAGGGCTAGTACTAGTAGCGCCAGAAAGAATGAAGCGACTGGGCCAAAGCCGAAAGGACGCTCAGCTGTGGATATATCTGGTGGTGAAAGGAAAGTCCGATGCTGTAAAGATTTTTTCTCCATAGGAACCTGGAATGTAAGATCCATGAATCAAGGCAAGCTAGACGTAGTCAAAAAAGAGATGACAAGACGGAACATCGACATCTTAGGAATCAGCGAACTAAAATGGACAGGAATGGGTGAATTTAACTCAGATGACCATCAGGTATACTACTGTGGGCAAGAATCCCTCAGAAGAAATGGAGTAGCCTTCATAGTCAATAAAAGAATAGGAAAAGCAATACTGGGATACAATCCCCAAAATGACAGAATGATCTCAATTCGAATCCAAGGCAAACCATTCAATATCACAGTAGTCCAAATCTATGCCCCAACCACTGGTGCTGAAGAGGATGAAATTGACCGGTTCTATGAAGCCCTACAGCACCTTATAGAATTAACACCAAAAAATGATGTCCTTATCATCATGGGGGACTGGAATGCTAAGGTAGGAAGCCAAAAGATAACCGGAATAACAGGCAAGTTTGGCCTTGGAGAACAAAATGAAGCAGGGCACAGGCTAATAGAATTTTGTCAAGAGAATACGATGGTCATAACAAACACTCTTTTCCAACAAACCAAGAGACGGCTCTACACATGGACATCACCAGACGGTCAACATAGAAATCAGATTGACTATGTACTCTGCAGCCAAAGATGGAGAAGCTCTATACAGTCAGTAAAAACAAGACCAGAAGCTGACTGTGGCTCAGATCATGAGCTTCTCGTTGCAAAATTTAGGCTTAAATTGAAAAAAGTAGGGAAAAGCACTAGGCCACTCAGGTATGAACTAAATCATATTCCTGATGAATATACAGTAGAGGTGACAAATAGCTTTAAGGAACTGGATCTGATAGACAGAGTGCCTGAAGAACTATGGATGGAAGTTCACAACATTGTACAAGAGGTAGCAACTAAAACCATCCCAAAGAAAAAGAAATGCAAGAAAGCAAAATGGCTGTCTGAGGAAGCTTTGCAAATAGCTGAGGAAAGAAGGGAAGTGAAAAGCAAAGGAGAAAGAGAAAGATACACCCAATTGAATGCAGAATTCCAGAGAGTAGCTAGAAGAGATAAGAATGCCTTCTTAAATGAACAGTGCAAAGAAATAGAAGAAAACAACAGACTAGGGAGGACCAGAGATCTCTTCAAGAAAATGGGAGATATGAAGGGAACGTTTCATGCAAAGATGGGCATGATAAAGGACCAAAATGGCAGGGACCTAACAGAGGCAGAAGAGATTAAGAAGAAATGGCAAAACTACACAGAAGAACTATACAAGAATGAGCTTAACATCCCAGATAACCACAATGAGATGGTCACTGACCTCGAACCAGACATCCTAGAATGTGAAGTGAAATGGGCCTGAGAAAATCTGAGCAACAACAAAGCTAGTGGAGGTGACAGTATTCCAGCTGAGCTATTCAAAATCTTAAAAGACGATGCAGTAAAAGTGCTACACTCAATTTGACAGCAAATTTGGAAAACTCAATAGTGGCCACAGGATTGGAAAAGGTCAGTTTACATTCCAATTCCAAAGAAAGGCAATGCCAAAGAATGTTCAAACTATCGCACCATTGCACTCATTTCACACGCTAATAAAGTTATGCTTAAAATCCTACAAGCTAGACTCCAGCAGTATGTGGATCGAGAACTACCAGACGTACAGGCAGGATTTCGAAGAGGCAGAGGAACTAGAGATCAAATTGCCAACATACGCTGGATCATGGAGAAAGCTAGGGAGTTCCAGAAAAACATCTACTTCTGCTTCATTGACTATGCAAAAGCCTTTGATTGTGTGGATCACAACAAATTGTGGCAAGTTCTTAAAGAGATGGGAGTACCAGACCATCTCATTTGTCTCTTGAGAAACCTATATGCGGGTCAAGAAGCAACAGTGAGAATGGACACGGAACCACTGATTGGTTCAAAATTGGAAAAGGAGTCCGGCAAGGCTGTATACTGTCGCCCTGCCTATTTAACTTATATGCAGAGCACATCATGAGAAAGGCAGGGCTAGATGAATCAAAAGTTGGAATTAAGATTGCCGGGAGAAATATCAACAACCTAAGATATGCAGATGATACCACCTAATGGCAGAAAGTGAAGAGGAACTAAAGAGCCTCTTGATGCGGGTGAAGAAGGAGAGTGCAAAAGTTGGCTTGAAACTCAACATTAAGAAAACCAAAATCATGGCATCCGGCCCTCTCAATTCCTGGCAAATAGATGGTGAAGAAATGGAGGTAGTGACAGATTTTATTTTTCTGGGCTCCAAGATCACCTCAGATGGGGACTGCAGCCAAGAAATTAAAAGACGCTTGCTCCTGGGGAGGAAAGCTATGGCAAATCTAGACAGCATTCTAAAAAGCAGAGACATCACCCTGCCAACAAAAGTGCGTATAGTCCAGGCCATGGTTTTCCCAGTTGCAATGTATGGCTGTGAAAGTTGGACCATAAGAAAGGCTGAGCGCCAAAGAATTGAGGCCTTTGAACTATGGTGCTGGAGAAGACTCCTGCGAGTCCCTTGGACTGCAAGGCGTTCAAACCGGTCAGTCCTAGAAGAGATCAACCCGACTGCTCTTTAGAAGGCCAGATCCTGAAGATGAAACTCAAGTACTTTGGCCACCTAATGAGAAGGAAGGATTCACTGGAGAAGAGCCTAATGCTGGGAAAGATTGAGGGCAATAGAAGAAGGGGACGACAGAGAATGAGATGGCTGGATGGAGTCACTGAAGCAGTAGGTGTGAATTTAAATGGACTCCAGAAGATGGTAGAGGACAGGAAGACCTGGAGGAACGTTGTCCATGGGGTCGCGATGGGTCGGACACGACTTCGCAATTAACAACAACAACAAACAATTTAAACTCAACAATTCCCTTCCCCCCAAAAATGTCCAACAATTATTGTCTCCTTTTTTGAGTAAAAACTTGCAAGCTGAAACTGCAAGAGTGGACATTAAATTTCACATCCACCCTGCCATTCTCAAACCAGAATTCTAAGCAGAGAAAAAAAAGTTAAAACGAGCAGCCCCGTGTCTTCTTTCTGTCTCTCTCGCTCTTAAAGTAACACAGTCAGTGGAAAAATGAAAGAGACAGGAAAAAAAAGAAAAAGAATTTTTACAAAAATTTCACCATAAAAATAGTTTTCTCTCCTTCACGTGCATTTTCCATAAATTTTCTCACACATCCTCCATGGGACTCTTCTCATGCAAACACTTACTATTGCTTTTTAATTTACTTTTAGAACAATAAAATCTGCAGTTTACTATTTCTTTCACAGCCTGGGAGGGAGTGGGTGGAGGGTGGGGTTTGAGGGCTAACACACACACTTAGGTATCAGCAAATTAACTCATTCACTTCCATTCTAACTGCTTGCATAAACAATTCCACATACAAATATTTCATTTCATACTTTCTCCAAGCAAACCATTTATTTTTAAATAAGGCCTTTTTGTGTGTTGTTATCAGAGAGGGTTTTGACCCTCTTCCAAGTCTTGGAAACAACACAGAACAACACAGACAAACATATATACACAAATACTATTAAAACAACATTTATTTAGACATATGGCTTGTCCTGCAAGAAGCGAGAAAAATCATGAGGTGATTCCAAGCAAACATGTTTTTTATAGGGCCCTTTAACCATCTCCTATTTTTCTCACCATTCAAAGTCCAAGCGTAATGTTCTGGGTGGCTACACATGCACACACACACACACACACACACACACACCATATTTTCTGGCATATAAGATGACTTTCTAAACCATGAAAATCTTCTCAAAAGTTGGGGGTCGTCTTATATGCCAGGTGTCATCTTATAGGGCGGGTGCTGAAACTTACCGAGCCAAACTGGAGAATCTGCAGCGCGTTAGTGCTGCAAGGGCGGGCCAGACGGGTGAAAGAGGTGTGTTTTTCTGGGCACAGCGCCGCTCTTGCTGCACTAACGCTGTCCCTGGGCACTTGCCAGACCTCATCATGAGTCTTTTTTGGAAGATCTCGGCGAGGGACAGCACTAATAAAAGTACGGTACTTTTGGAATGTGGCCAAAGCAGTTTATAACCTGATCTGAGTGGTCTAAAATGCTCAGATCAGGTGACAGACTCCCTTGAAGCAGCCCCCTCTCCCTGCTCTCTATCATATTGCGCGACCGCTCAGATCGTGTTGGAGACAGGGAGGGCTGGGCAGGCAGGGAGCAGGCTTTGTATACAACAACCAGCCAATCGTCGGTAAAGTACATCACTTGCTGTGATTGGCTGGTTGTTGTATACTTGGTAATTTTTATTTGGTGTGTGTTGGAAGAGGGGTAGTCTTATACGGCGAGTATAGCCCAAACTCTATATTTTAACTGGAAAAGTTGGGGGTTGTCTTATATGCCCAGTCGTCTTATACGCCAGAAAATACGGTACATATATACATAAACAAAACACACTACATATCAACACAAAGCACCACCAGACATTGTCTGACAGAGTTAAACTTAACAGCCACTTGAAGTTTCAAAACATCCTAATTGTTCAAAACACATTGCAGAGGAGTACATTTTGATTTAATTTGTTTCTTTAAATTACTCTGATGATTCCCCATATTTTTTTTCTACTTCAAGATTGTTCCTCTAATATTTTCCTTATGGGGGTGTATGATGGCCGTAAGGAGGCAAAAGAATTAGCCTCTTCAGAAAGAGCTGAAGATCCAATTAAAGATGCTTTAGGAGGGATAAGTTTTACTTGGTCATAATCAGGAGGGGGGCTGTTAGTTAATTGCTACCCTTCTGAAGCATTGGAGCCAAATTTTTTCACTGCTTGACGGCACTGATACCATCAATGTAATATCTGTACTGGAGCCCAAGGTTCAAGATGTAAAGTATGCCCTATCTTTTCCCAATCTCGTAACCTAAGCATCCCGCGCTCAGGATACCAGGGACAATGTTTCCCTACCTCCTCCACCAGCTTCCTTATGTCTGCCTCAGGTGCTGTCACACCTGATTTATGTAACAGGAATCTGAGTTCCTGTACATGTTTCTGCTGGTGCTGAGATAGATTCCACCCCATACTTACCACTGAGGGTCCCAGAGGACAAAAGTGCACTTAGGGGTCTGTTCCAGATGATGGTAAGTATGTTGGCTGTTGCTACCCATGGGGGTATCCCATCTGTTCCATCTGGGGGGGCCAGATGATGGAATCAGTGACCAGTCATTGCAGGGTGCAAAGAGGAACTCCTTCCTCTCAGTTGTTATTGCTTTTTATACAGTTGTCTGAGTAGCATAAGGTAACATGGCAACAGCATAGCAACAGCATTTTTATTGGTGAAATTCCTTGCCAATCCTTAAGAATATACCAGCCAGGGGGCACCAGACAGGGAGCAGTTTTCTGCAAGATCGTGTTGGTGTAAGCTAGCTGATATCATGTGAACCAGGTGAGGTCATTGTACCAGCCGGGGGTAGTTTCCCACATCACCATGGTAATGTGAATGGATGAGATCATGTAGAGAGAAGAGGCATGCAGGCTTTGGAGGGGCAGTTTGCTGCTCACAACCTCTACCTGACCCCTATCTCTACAACCATTTTCCCTCACTGCCAAGCTTATAGTTCCTAAGACAGGAGCTCAAATGGACTTAAAGATGCTAGTTGACTCAGGGTGCTCCCGATCCATTATCAGCTTGCTAATTGCTCTTAAACTGGGCATATGGGCGAGGTTACTCTCCAGCCCCATGAAATTTAAACAGGCAGATGGATCTTTAATGGGAGGAACCTTAATCACCCACTTAACGGAATTGGTGTGGCTGGAAATAGTTGAACGTTGGGATCTTATCCAATTTGTGGTGACCCCAAAAATGACTGATTTTAGGTCTAGCTTGGTTAGACAAGTGGAAATCCTTTATCTGATGGGAAAAGGGGATGAGGACCCTGAGATTACCCATAGGGCCAACTCCCCCCAGTGGCTTTTTTGACACCAGTGGAGAGGCAGAGGAGCCAACCTGCCAAAGCCGAAAATGTATGCCATGACCCCTCTCGAGGTAGAGGAATTATGGCAATACATTGACAAGAATTTTGCCAATCCCAAGTAGCAGCCCCAGTGGCTGTTTTGGCATACTGCTCCTACAGCCACACTTTGACAGTTTGGCATAAAGCTCTTTTAATTGGTTTCATTTATCAGAACCATGACATTTATATTCCTTGCAGACAGCTGGTCATTTGCATTCTTTTAGAGAGTCATTGGGGCCATTTGGAGGTTTACCTGTGTCCTTGGGGTCACCTGAGTAGTGCAAATGTGTGTGGAGCCTTCTTGGCTGCAAGATGTTTTCTGCCCTGTGTCCCTTCCCTGTTAAAGACAGGCACAGGCTGTTGGGAATGAGTCTGTGTTGTCTGCATCTCAAACTGAAGCTCAAATGGTTCCTGTAGTCTGCAATGTTTTCTGGAAATCCATTCATACTCCCACACCATTCAAAGGGTGTGCATCCCAAAGTGCATAGCTTAATGTCTATGGAGATTCTCAGTCATCCAGGTCATGGTTGTCCCAAAGCACCTCAGTCAGAGCTGAAGAAATTCTTGGATGAGAAGTGAAACGTCTTCAAAGAAAAACAAGGAAGTCCAGTTGCTTCCTGAAAAAGCACCTTTGGGACAACCATGACTGGAATGACTGAGAATTGCCATAGATATGCACATAAATTCCCTCAAGGCTATCATTAGAATGATCAGATTTCTGATCAATAATTGTTTGGCGGAGCGAAGGTGGCTTCCTTCAGGATAGTATGGGCGCAGAATCTTACCCGTCATTGCTGGAACATTTATTGAGAGCAATAAAGGGCTCTCTAGAAGCATGCCTTGCCTTGATCACCTTGGGTCATAACAAATTCAACCCTCGGCTACAAATATTCTCTTTTATTGATATACCCCTGTATAGCTTTCTTGAAATGCAGAACTTATACCAGGAAAAGGTGTGATAAAAAGGATGTGGAGGAAATAAAAAAATAATGACAAAAACATAAGCCTAAAGATTCCATCACATTGAGTTTGTCTTCTGATCAGTACATTGAGGTATCATATCATACAGAGGTTCCCTAAGCTTGACTTTCAATCAGGATTTCTTGAAGGTCTCCCATCCAAGTTTGAACCAGGTTCAACCCCATTCTTTATAAAATTTCAATCTATATACAAAACTTCTATTTCTTAAGCCAAAGTGGAAAAGGCAAATGGAGATAATTTTTCTTTTTCTTTTCTATTCCTCTGAGATTCCCAGCTTTATGCTGCGAGTGCAGGAATGTCATCCAAGCAAAGAAAGGGTGCTCCCCTTGAGATCTGATCCTCCCCCCCATGTTGTTGTTGTTAATTGTGAAGTCATGTCCAACCCATCGGGACCTCATGGACAACGTTCCTCCAGGTCTTCCTGTCCTCTACCATCTTTTGGAGTCCATTTAAGTTCACACCTACTGCTTCAGTGACTCCATCCAGCCACCTCATTCTCTGTCGTCCCATTTTTCTATTGCCCTCAATCTTTCCCAGCATTAGGCTCTTCTCCAGGGAGTCCTTCCTTCTCATTAGGTGGCCAAAGTATTTGAGTTTCAATTTCAGGATCTGGCCTTCTAAAGACCAGTCAGGGTTGATCTCCTCTAGGACTGACCGGTTTGAATGCCTTGTAGTCCAAGGGACTCGCAGGAGTCTTCTCTAGCACCATAGTTCAAAGGCGTCAATTCTTTGGCGCTCAGCCTTTCTTATGGTCCAACTTTCATAGCCATACATTGCAACTGGGAAAACTATGGCCTTGACTATATGCATTTTTGTTGGCAGGGTGATGTCTCTATTTTTTAGTATGCTGTCTAGATTTGCCATTTGCCCCATAGCAACAAGCATTTTTCAGATGAGCCTGAATTCCCAATGGAGCTATAAAAGGTTTGCCCAATGTGCATTGTTACCAATAAAATATGGTGTACAATTATCTGCTTTTTAAAAAAGAGAGGTAGAGATGGCTTCAGCATAGAATTTCTCTGAGAAAGGAGAAGGTTATTCATCAGAACATTATTGAATAAGTATTCCATCTCAGTAATGGCTTGATTGGTCTTCATGTCCATGATAGCAGCTAGCTACCTCTATATGTGAAACCATGGAAAGGATAGATCTTGCCAATAGGCAGGTGACCCACGAAAATGAGAGAAACTGGAATGAATAATTTAGCATGCAAACTCTTCCATATATGTCAAATATGCTCCTGGAAGAAGAGGTGGTAGCTAAAGTATAACACTAATGATTGAAGAATTCTCTTTTTACATGACTTCCCTGATATCCAGATCAAGTTCTGGAACAAAACCAGAACTTTTATATCAAACGAGCCTTAAGACAAAGTGGACCTGTTCAGACCTGCTAATGAGAAACCAAGATTAAAAAACCTTTCAGAAATCATGGCATTTCCCCATTTTACACCAACTCCATCAATCACAGAAAGACTAAAAGGTTGGTGCCCTTCAAAGGATCCTCCTGTGATTGCTAATGCTGCCTGAATTGTGTTCATTGCAGCGATAAAGATTGCCTACATGCCTGAAACGATGTGTGAAAATCAAACAATCCTGATGCATTTTGTCCTCTTGGGTTTCTCATACCCACCCATTGTTATTTTTTTTTGTGGGCATCTACTTGTTGACTATCCTTAGTAACCTCCTGGTCTTCTTGGCCATGATCCATGAGCCTCAGCTACACAAGCCGATGTACTGGCTCCTTTGCCACTTAGCCATTGTGGATATTGCCACCTCCACCATTGTGGTGCCCAAGATGATAGTTTCCTTTCTGGATGGTAACAAAGTCATCTCCTTTGCAGGCTGTATAACTCAGCTCTTTTTCTATCATTTTGTGGGCTGTACAGAACGCTTCTTTACACCGTGATGGCCTATGACCACTTCTTGGCTATCTGCTGGCCACTTCACTATAGTATCCTCATGAACTGCAAAATCTGCCTCTGGCTTTTTTATGGGCACCTGGTTTGGTGGGTGTTTGCATTCAATCATAGAGACAACCCTGACTTTTCAGTTGCCCTATGGACCACAGAACGAGATAAGCTATATCTTTTGTGACATCCCAGCCATGCTGAAGTTGGTATGTGTAGACACCTACTTCAATGAGATGTTCACCTTGATTGATCTTGGTCTCATCTCCACGAGCTGTGTTCTACTTATTCTGGTGTCATATGTCTACATTGTCTTTGCTATCCTGAGGTTTGCAACGTTGATGGACAATGGCAGGCCTTCTCCACCTGCACTGCCCATATCATCTTGGTGATAACCTTTTATACTCCTCTCAGTTTCACATACCTGAGGCCATGAGCAGGTGGTTGCTATATTCTACACCACAGTAACTCCTTTCCTGAATCTGGTCATATATATATATATGCCCTGAAACAAGGAGATGAAAAATGCCATTCTGAAATTAAAAGGCAGGAAATCTTTGATAACTTGAATGACTAGCTTTCTGAGTCTGCTTTTGCTTATATCAGAAGGAGAAATGCTATCTCATAGTCTTGTTTCTGCACCTCATCTTGAATGTGACTTTTTTTTTTACTCTTTTCTTCCCAGAACTGGATCATTCTGGACAAATCAAATAGCCTAGAATGGTACTAAAGTGTTTGTGTATCCTTTTGAATTTTCAATATTTCCGCATACATATGACATCTGTTTTCCGCACAAGTCCTAAATCTAGAGTTAAACAACAATAAAAAACATTGTTGTTTATTTTTATTTCATGATGAAAATTGGTCCAAGACTCAACCTTTGTTAGAAATTTGAATTCAGCAGCAGCCCTCGTTAGAGGGTGTGCTTCTGAGCATATGCAGAGTGCTCAAACAATTGGCCAGGTTTTTTTTAGCAGCAGAAGGTCCCACTGAAGAGAAGAAAGGGTTTTAATGACAGTTCTCTTGAATGTAAATGTAGAGTTAGGCCAGCTGCTGATAGACCTCCATTATACTTGATCTAGAAATATTTAAGCCAGATGTATTCAGAAAAAACATAGAATTGAAAAGCCTCACCTCTCTGTACCTGTGCTACAGAGAAAAAGAGATGGGCAGTTTCCTCCCCTTTTGAAACATAGAGCATCATTTAACTAACAGCCTAAATACACAGACACTTCCCTTATATTACTCTTGCCATTTAACTGAGTGGTCAAAAGGCTGTTCAGGGTAAAGAAATGAGGCAGCCTCCAATGTTTGTGGTGGACACAAGATTTGCTAATTGGTGACAAACTTAGTGTAATGGACCGTGTGAATGACCTTGGGGGTTGAAGGAAAGAGATGATGGTTAAGAAATGGTCAGACAAGAGAGGGAGGAGCCCATAGTCACTTAAAAGTCAGGGAAAGAAACTAAGGGAAGGCCCTTCTTAATGGATCAAAGTGGTGGTGGAAAGTTTGTACTTTCAGATCTACAGGATTTCGCTAATGTAGCCTTACAATAAAGCAGAATTAGTTATTCTAGTCCTATTTCCTGACTGGTTTACTTGACACTTATAGAATATCTTCTTAGAGAACATCTTCTCCTATTGGTGTCTTATGATTTATCATTTGTTATTTGTATTCCAAAGGTGCTTTTTCATGAGGCAACTGGACTTTTTTGTTTTTTTCTTTGAAGATGTTTCGCTTCTCATCCAAGAAGCTTCTTCAGCTCTGACTAGATGGTGGAGAATGGAAGGATTTATACTCATTGCAGACAGCTGGTCATTTGCATTCCTTTAGAGAGTCCTTGAGGCCACCTGGAGGTTTATCTGTATCCTCGAGGTCACCTGAGTGGTGCAAATAGGTGAGGAGCCTTCTTGATATTGTTGAAAGGACTGGGTTGTAGGCTGGAGATAGAGGATGTTGTATCCCTCCCCTCTGTTGAGAGAGGGCTGTTCAGTTTTGACATAGATGGTCTCGATGTCAACAGTCAGAGCTGAAGAAGCTTCTTGGATGAGAAGCTAAATGATTTCAAAGAAAAAAAATCAAGAAAGTCCAGTTGCCTCATGAAAAAGCACCTTCAGGATAACTATGACCTGGTGACTGAGAATCTCCATAGACATTTGTTATTTGTATCTTATGATTAATGATTGCAAGTATGATTTATGATCTGTAACCTGTCACTTTGTTGTTTTATGTGTGTACACTGAGACTTTATTCACCAGAGGCAATCACACCTGGCCAATAAAGAATTCTATTCTACATTTTGTTGTGATAATGATGCCAACTCTGTGCAAAGTGTCAAGGAAATTCAGCAATGTCTTTTGCTGGTGATATATCAAAGTCAGATGAGTTAGGCAACCTAGGAAGTTTTTGGAAGGTGTGCATGATGGGTTTCTGCTGTGTGGAGGGACTGGATGTGCTTTGTGAATCCAGATAGAGAAGGAAGTGTGGATGGAAGGTGACATCTACAAGTGGGATCAGAAAGAGACAATGGTTGGTGCAAAGACTGTGGCATTTGGAAAAGACAGAGCTGGAATCCGCAAAGGTAGTTAGATCAAGATGGAGGTAATGCCAGAAACACAAAAAACGGCTGTTTTGCCCATTGTTTTTGTTTGCAGAATTAATCAATCAACATTGTATGGCAATAAATGTAACAATAAACACTCTTTGATTAACTGGATTGTCAATAATCATGCTCTGGCAGCATCTAGATCTCTTTTTATTTATTTGAATTTGAATGTATACCCTCCATAGCTAAACAATCTCAAGATGGTTTACACAGTGCCTGTGGCTATAAGTTAATTACTATAAAGGCTTCATTGTATGGAATCAAAGTCCTTTGATCAACATTGTATGGCAACAACCAGCAGGAGATTCATTCTACCAGATTACAGGAGTATTCATGGAACCAGTTTAGGATGATCTCCTAGACAAGTTGACAAGGGCACATTTTATGTCCTGGTTCCTCAATGTATAGATAATGGGATTCAAAAGTGGAGTCAGTGAAGTGTAGAAGACAGCCATCACTCCATCTAGTGGATCCTGAGATCCTGGTCTCAGGTAGATGAAGACAAGAGGCACATAGTAGGTCACCACTATGGTTATGTGAGCAGTACAGGTAGAGAAAGCCCGTTTACGACCTTGGACACTGCGGATCTTCAGAATTGTGGAGACAATGTACATGTAGGAAGTCAAAATCAGAAGGAAGCATGTGGTGGCCACCAGCCCAACATCCACCATGGTTACAATCTCATTAAGTGTTGTGTCAGCAGAGACCAGCTTCAACACAGCGGGGATATCACAGAAGATATAGTTGACCTTGTTTTCCTGACCAAATGGCAAGCGAAAAACAAGGGCTGTCTCCATCACGGAGTGAAGGCATCCTCCAATCCAGGTGCCCATGGCCAGGAAAAGACATGTCCTATGGTTCATGAGGTTGCCATAGTGGAGTGGTTTGCAAATAGCCAGAAATCGATCATAAGCCATCAGTGTATAAAGGAAGCATTCTGTACAACCCAAAAAATGGAAGAAGAAGAGTTGACATATACAACCTCCAAAGGATATGATCCTCCCACCTTCTAAAAATCCAACAATGACCTTTGGAACAATCACAGTGGAAACTGTCATGTCCAGAAAGGACAAATGGCAGAGGAACCAGTACATGGGCTTGTGGAGTTGGGGATTAGATAGCACAACCAACAGGATCAGAAGATTGCCAAAGAGTGTCATTAAATAGATGAGTAGGAAGAAGATAAATAAAGGTTCCTTCAGACTATTGGGGTATGGAAAGCCAACAAGGACAAACTCATTCAATGTTGTTTGATTCTTACCCTCCATCTGTGCAACAAAAACATATCCTGGGTATAAGCAAACATGGAAAGAGGGCAGACAATAAGCAAAACAATAATGAAATCTTTAAGCAGATGATCCTATCACGGGTAGTGTGACTGAATAATTGGAGAGCAATCTTCCCTGTTGGGAGGAGGGCCCAAGTGCAAAAGTAGCCTACATATGCTGTATAAACATAAGACAGCTAGCTTTGACCTTTCTGGAATGCCTTAGAGTTGTATCTAGTAGTTCCCTTTCCAAAGCTATCAGTCCTGTAGATATCTGTGTAATAGGGAGAGAACAATAAAATAGTCAGCTTGAACCTTACACATGTAAGTCTGATTGTTCGTGTCTGACATAAACATTTGTTTAATGTATTTTGTTAGTTTATTTTATGTTGCTATGTCCTGCAAGCATCAACTTGCATGTAGTTTAGTAGTAAAAGATACACAGATTGTCCCTGATACCTCCAGATAATATCTATTTAGTTCAAAAAATATTATTATATCTATCCACGGTTTGAGATTAAAAAGGCCCAGAACAGCATAAGTTCTGAGAATCTTCCTTCAGCCAATGAAATATGAAATAAAAGGGCCATGCATCCCTGAACTGATATTAACCAAAAGAAGATAATTGTTTTAAAAAATGGAATTAACAAGAATGTTGCATGTTATATGCATTTGTTCTTTCTTCTGCTTCATGGTGGGTGCATTCAAATAGAAGGTAACTTTATGACATCAACCAGAGATGTTTTAATATGGGTTCCTGCACTGAACAAGAAGTTGATCTTAGTAGCCTCAATGGCCTTTTGCACTTCTGTAATTCTACAATAAGGAGAGTTCTTTGAAGGGGACAATCAGAACAGACCATCAAGCCCTATCTTCCAAGTCTCTAAATCATTCCCTTTGTTCCTTGCTGATCAGATCAGCTTTGGACATTCCCCAGAATGGCTGCTCAGATATTTTGTGGTTATGATAGGAAAGCTTCCATATCCAAATTCTTTTATAAATGCATATATAGATGATATTATTTTATCTCAAGCTTGCTAAGCACTTTGGTTATCCAAATTAAAAAGGTATATTATGCAATGTTGGAGGAATAACTTTAAATTAGTCCCATCTAAATGGTTCCACATTAGTTACAACCTCAACTCATTTTCAAATGTCTTCTATCACATGTTGAGATGTTTGTTGACACCTTCTAAACCTCTTCCTTCTATCCCACTCAGATGGAGATTTCAATCTAATGCAATAGTAGTCAGAACCGAACTGGAGATGAAGAGATGATTATTCTAGGCTGCTTGATAAAGTCTTGCAGTGTGTCACCTCTCCACGAGTCTGAGAGACATTCCTTATGGTAGTTGTAGAAGAAGGATGAAATCCATCTATTGTCTCAACGAGGTGGAAGCTGGGCTCTCTGGTTAAATTCCAATCTTATTCTCTTTTCTACTGCCTTTAAAACAGTGTTATTGTCTATACTCCCAAGTTGTTCCTGTCTCCAAATCCCACTAGCATTTCCATCACTAAGGACCTATTGTCTTAATTCAGTGTCTTTGGATGTATCATTAAACACCTCTAATGAATCACTTGGAGACTGATTTAAAATGTGGGGTGAGAACATTCCAGAAAAAAACCCAGACATTGTAGTAGAATCAGCTCTGGGATTATTAATAAATAGAACTCAAAACAACTAGAAGTAGTTTGCTTCCAGGTGTTATTCAAGGTGCTGATTTTGACATTAAAAGCTCTACGTGGCATGGGGCCAGATTACTTGAGAGACTGCCTCTCCCCAGTTACATCTAATCTCCCTTCAGATCCTGCAGGAGCAGCATGTTGTGGGGTCTTGTCTGTTAAGGAGTTCCATCTGATGGGACACAGGAGGAGAGCCTTTTCTGCCCTGGCACCCATCCTTTGGAACAGCAAACCCCCTGAGATGTAGGAGAAGGACAAGCAAAGTCTGAGGGTGGAGTCAAGAAGGAATCAGCCTAGTTTCATTACGTTCCCAGCCTAGTCTCATTAAGGTCCCTTTTGGATTCCAGTAACTCTTATCTAATTCCAATGGCTCAGTAGTGAGCTTGTCAACTGGAAAACTGTCAGCCTGTGTTTGAGACATGAGCGTTGCGAGACAGGGGTGAGCTCCTGTCCTTGCCTCAGCTCCTGCCCACCTAGCAGTTCAAAAGCATGCACAGGTGAGTAGATAAATAGATACCACTTCAGTGGGAAAGTAATTGTAATCTGTGTACCTCAGTGTATAAAGATGCTGGCCACATGACCATGGAAGTGTTTTCAAACAACGCTGGCTCTCTTGGCTAAGAAATGGAGATGAGCACCACCCCCTAGAGTCACACATGACCTTTTACCTTTATACATAATATCATTCAACATTATTAGTTGGACATCATTGTAAATAACTCAGCTCAGCCAGATTGTTGATTTCTAATAATAGTAACATGCATTCATTGTCTTCATAGTTTGCAATACGTTTCCCTCTTCTCAATTTGAAATTCTCCTTATGGATGAAAATATAATGGGTTTTGTGCTGATCATCAGCTAGCCATGCCTGAAGTCAACATTCCTTTCTAGCCAACATTTGCTGGTCTTTAGTGAAACAGAGGAACTGGGAGTATGAATATTCTTCATTAAAAGCACTACAAAGACCTTAGGAAAGGAATAATCCCTCATTCAGGGGGACTGAAATTCTAAAGAGATTTAAGCAATCTTTCTACGTGTGGGATTTTAAACCTCAGGATATCTATTATCTTCTACACAGGGTTTTCCTTGAGTCTTGCCTTGAAGTAGCTGATAATTCTCATGGAGAATCATGTCTCCTAAAAATTCCAGTTTTTTTAAAAAAATAATTAATTTGTTTGCCATCCATCTTGCTTTGACATGACTCTGGGAGGCTTACAACATTAAAGCAATAAACCAAAAAGATAAATGTTTTTAAATATTACTAAAATGAATAAAATAATAATATTAAAAAATTGTGATAGAGAGGTTTCTCTGCCACAGTTTCTCTATTGTCCATATTTGGAGAACAGTTTAGTTTCTTATACATTTGTTCCATTATATCTTAAATATCTCCTGTCAAGTCACATTTATATAGCTTTGGTCGAACCATATCCCTGTATGGTTTGGCAAACAACCTCCCTACAATTTTGTTGTTTAGGAAGATAAAATCAAAAGAACAAGTAAGATTGCTGATCACCAAGTTCTACTTTTATCCCATTTGTATTGGAGGATTCTTTAAGGTGCTTCAGGGTTGAAAGGATTAACCAGTGACATCATCATTGCCTGAGGGACACCTGTGAGGGTTCCTTTCATGTCCTGGTCAAGGAGTTGGAGCTAATGACAGGAACTCACCCTGTGATGCAGCACTTGGGTCTTGAACATGGACTTGCTAACCGCCAGCCCAGCATCCTAACCACATAAGCCACCGCATTCCAGCCAAGTTCTACTAGGAGAGGGTGCTAAAAAACCAAAGCAATTATTTATATTACTTAAATATTACTTGGTTACCAATATGCCTCACAGAATATTTATTGGAGCAAATAAATAGAAGTGTTATTAATATAACTTTGAGCATCTGGAGAATGTGAATGAACTTCAACTGAATCAATTGAATTTAAAAAAAATACTAGGCATATGCATGGAGTGGCCAATCCCACCTATAGGAGATGACCAAGCTGAGCCTTTGCATGGGGTCAAACACATCATCATTATGGAGTCCCAACACCCCCAAAAGAGACCTAAGTCTAGACCCCCGCTTGAAGTCCATTGACTCTTATCTGACGCCATTTTGCATTGACTGTTTGTAGATCAGATTTTTGTGTATAGGTAGCATGGAATAAACTCACAGTGCTTTTGAACTCTATCCTTGCTCCTGGTTTCTTGGGCCTGAACCAGCATGGCTGGTTCAGGAATTCTGGGTATTGAAGTCCACAAGTCATAAAAGAGCCAAGATTGCCTACTCCTGGTCTAGATGAACCAAATTGGGAAGATATATCTTTGTATTGTGTTTTCAGACTGCTTTGAAAAACCAGAACCCTCAAGCAAGATATTTTTGTACCCACATCCATCAAAAGGTTTTAGATAATCATGGAAGGCAAACAATGGCTTTTAACATGTTATGTTGGTTAATTGATAAAGGGCTTCTAATCTGTCTCCCATGTAATCCATAGCTGCATAACCAATCTGTCTTTCCCTCCTTCTCCTCCCCTTCTCCTCCCTATCTCCACCCATTTTACATCCTACATCAGTTTAGTCCAGTGCTTCTTAATCTCAGCAACTTTAAGATGTGTGGACTTTAACTCCCAGAATTCCCCAGCCCAGCATGTTGGCTGGGTAAATCTGGTAGTTGAGGTCCACATATCTTGGTTACTGAGGTTGAGAAAAATTGGTCTAGCCACTCTACAAATCTGATGAAGTGCATGTCTTTGAATAAAACTGTTATTTTAATCCATAATTTTGTTATTGACTTAATCCATTGTCCATGTTCATAAAACATATTGCAACATTTTAGGACAGTACAGTAGGTTGCAACGTGCTATATCATATACATACATAAATGTACCCCTACCAACCTCTCAAGGTG
This sequence comes from Crotalus tigris, assembly GCF_016545835.1. NCBI lineage: Eukaryota > Metazoa > Chordata > Lepidosauria > Squamata > Viperidae > Crotalus > Crotalus tigris. The sequence continues at coordinate 897,704 of NW_024100588.1, read as the reverse complement.
TACATAATCAGGCTATCAGCCCACTTAGAAGATATGTGTTTTGTAAAGCCAACTGCTAAGTCTTTCCTGGCTTTCTGTGTTGAGTGAACACAATTGAAAGAAACTATGTGGAATGATCAATGTACAAATGAATAACATGCATTTTACAACTTGATCCGTATTCATCTTCTCTGTAATTTAATAATAGTTTTAGAAAAGGAAACCCTTCCAGGGAACCTCTCCTGAATCTTCGGAGGTCTAATCTAGCTTAGTTTGCATGCTGTTAGAATTTCCTAATCCTATATCTTAGGCTCAGCATGGACTCTTTCGTCTCCTTGTTCCTTAATGTATAAATGAGTGGATTAAGGAATGGTGTCCAGGTGGTATAAAAAAGAGCCATAACCCCACTTAGAAGATCCTGAGTCCCTGTTCTCAAATTTATTTATTTATTTGACTTACATACCGCTTTAAGTGCAAGGATAATTAAAAGCTGGAGGCACATAGCAGATTATCACCACAATGAGGTGGGAGGAAGAAGTAGAGAATGCCCGTTGTCGTCCTTCAGCTGAGAGGATTCTGAGAATGGCAGTGACAATATATACGTATGATATCGCAATGAGGAAGACACAGATAATCGCTACTAAGCCAATATCAACCAAGGTAAATATCTCCTGGAACCACGTGTCTGAACATGCCAATTTCAACAGGGAAAGAATTTCACAAACAATGAAGTTTATTTCATTCTTGAGTCCATAAGGCAAGCTGTAGGACAATGAAGTAACCATGATGGAATGCACACATCCACCAAACCACGTGCCCAAGGAAAGACAAAGGCACATTCTGTGATTCATCAGGATGTTGTAATGAAGAGGCTTGCAGATGGCCAGGAAACGGTCATAGGCCATGACAGTATAGAGAAAGAATTCTGAACAGCTCACAAAGTGGTAGAAGAAGAGCTGAATCAGACAGCCTCCAAAAGAAATAACTTGTCCTCCTTCCACAAACCCGCCCATCACCTTTGGGACCACTATGGTGGATACTGAAATATCCACGACAGCTAAGTTGCAGAGAAACCAGTACATTGGTTTCTGTAAGTTATATTTAGATGCTACAGTCAATAGGATCAGAATGTTCCCAATGATTGAGAGTAAATAGACAAGGAGAAATAAGAGGAATAAGGGAATATAGAGCTGTACCAGAGTACCAGAGTACCAGACCATCTCATTTGTCTCTTGAGAAACCTATATGCGGGTCAAGAAGCAACAGTGAGAACCGGACACGGAACCACTGATTGGTTCAAAATTGGAAAAGGAGTCTGGCAAGGCTGTACACTGTCGCCCTGCCTATTTAACTTATATGCAGAGCACATCATGAGAAAGGCAGGGCTAGATGAATCAAAAGTTGGAATTAAGATTGCCGGGAGAAATATCAACAACCTAAGATATGCAGATGATACAACTCTAATGGCAGAAAGTGAAGAGGAACTAAAGAGCCTCTTGATGCGGGTGAAGAAGGAGAATGCAAAAGTTGGCTTGAAACTCAACATTAAGAAAACCAAAATCATGGCATCCGGCCCTCTCAATTCCTGGCAAATAGATGGGGAAGAAATGGAGGTAGTGACAGGTTTTATTTTTCTGGGCTCCAAGATCACCTCAGATGGGGACGGCAGCCAAGAAATTAAAAGACGCTTGCTCCTGGGGAGGAAAGCTATGGCAAATCTAGACAGCATACTAAAAAGTAGAGACATCACCCTGCCAACAAAAGTACATATAGTCCAGGCCATGGTTTTCCCAGTTGCAATGTATGGCTGGGAAAGTTGGACCATAAGAAAGGCTGAGCGCAAAAGAATTGAGGCCTTTGAACTATGGTGCTGGAGAAGACTCCTGTGAGTCCCTTGGACTGCAAGGCGTTCAAACCGGTCAGTCCTAGAAGAGATCAACCCCGACTGCTCTTTAGAAAGCCAGATCCTGAAGTTGAAACTCAAGTACTTTGGCCACCTAATGAGAAGGAAGGATTCACTGGAGAAGAGCCTAATGCTGGGAAAGATTGAGGGCAATAGAAGAAGGGGACGACAGAGAATGAGATGGCTGGATGGAGTCACTGAAGCAGTAGGTGTGAACTTAAATGGACTCCAGAAGATGGTAGAGGACAGGAAGACCTGGAGGAACATTGTCCATGGGGTCGCGATGGGTCCGACACGACTTAAACAACAACAACAAAGAGCTGTTGAGGAAATGGAACGCCCAAGAGGACAAATTCAGTCCAGTCTGTTTGATTTTCACACCCCATTCATACAATCGTCCTCTCTGAAAAATCAGATTTCTGTGGGAGAGGATTAGCAAAAACTAAAAAATTCTGAGATTTTCTTTCTGGAAATATTTCAGGGTTCAGAAAGTGCTCTTGGTGAGCTGTGATGGTAAACAAGATTCTTAAATTCTTCCAAGCTAGAGAATCATATTCTTTTCACTCACAGTCCAAGAGATTTTGGTTTTTTGAATTGTTCTTTTTTGTTGTTGAAAATAGAAGCTTGGAGATGTGAATTTTAAATTTCAGTGAATCTGTCCAAGATGCAAAAAGATCAATGGAGAAACTCAGGAGAAAAATCTTTATGTTGAAATGTGGTATTTCTGCATTCTGCAGCGAAGACATTTTTTTTCAGTTTTTCACCAAGGATATGAACCTCCATTCAACATATTCTTGAAGTTTTAAATTATTTTTCTCAAAAAATATAGTGTATTATGTTTCCAAACCATTTACATAAATTCTTCAGATTTCCCATTTAGAAAGGAGAAGATTTGCCTCAGAAAGAATGACACAACCTGGAGAAAATTCTTTGAAACAGATGATAGAAACAATTGTGAACATGACAAAACACATAATATATAACTTCAAATGCATTCTAGTCTCTTCATTGGAGGCTTAGAATCTACCCATTTTTTCTTCTATCATTCTATACCATACCTTCCTATGGTTTTCCTTTCCCAAGTTTTTCAGAACATTTTAAGGGCAGATATTTTTTGGGGAAAAATAAACTACTGTAGCCTTTTAGGTAGTTATATCCTTGATTGTAGAATTTCCATTAGAAGGAAACTGGGGAGCAGATTTTAGCTGCAAAACATTTTATCAGGATTTTCTCCTCATCAGTGCTATTTATTTCCTTAATTAACTATCCGTGTCTGTATAATATAAGCAAGGAAAAGAGCTAAGCTTTAAATAAATTTTTCCTCAAGAGAAGATACCATTTCCTGCAGGTTCTAATTCTCCGAAGGTCTTCCTTTTATCAATTTAGAATATGATACCTTTTAATGATCACTTTTTTATTTAACTCTTTTCCCTTTGGGTATTTTTGCTTTTACCATTCCATACATTTGCACATTAGGGATTTCAGAAGTTCTTTTCTTTAACAGTTAAATGGATTAAAATGGTCATTTAAAATGGGTTAGAATCCAGAGGCAAAAACGGGGTACATGGAGGGGAATGGGTGTATGAAATGAAGCTTTGTGTGACCTGTCCTTGATCCAGACTGCAATTTTAAAATTAATTTATTAACTTGATGTATACACTGCCTTTCCAGGTAAAATGAATCCTTAAAGTAGCTTCTAGTCCAATGCAAGCAGGATGAATAAAACACCTTTTGAGATGTGAGGCCTGCCCTATGGTACAATCTCTCCCCCTTAAATTTGATTAGCCCCAATCCTGTGAACCTTTAGGAAGGTTGTGTAGCCCTCACCAATGTTCTGACATTGGGACAAGGGTGTTAGATGAGCTCATTGTGGGAGGTATAAGAAATGTCAATGTGTATTTTTATTGTGGTCATTGATCTTTAACAATTTTTGTCATTAACACCATTATAATTGTGTTTTTAATCATTGTATAACTCTTGGATTTGCATTTATGAAGAGTTGGACAGCCCCATCAATCCATCAACAGACAGATCTTTAGTAACCTGGTGAAAGAGATGCAGTCTTTCAGATTTTCAGTTTGTTCTTTGAATTAGGGCCAAACCCAAGCCCAGAACTCACCTTTTTGCACAGGGTATCAGTTCCACTGGGTTGACCATGCAGGAACCAACTCCACAGTAAGGCTAAAATTCATTTTACTAGGCTCCAATAACTGCATCCACATGGAGGGAAGTATGCAGTAGGATACCCCAAGACTCTGTTTTAGGCCCAGTACTCCTCAATATCTTCAATAGATGGGGAACTTATCAAATTTGCAGATGACACCAAGCTGGCAGGAGTAGCCAACACTTCAGAAGACAGGCTTAAGATACAGGAGGACTTGGACAGCTTGAACACTGGGCGCTATCTAACAAAATGAAATTCATGGTGAAAAAAGTAAGGTTCTACATTTAGGCAAGAAAAACCAAATGAATAGGTACAGTATAGGAGGTACTGGCTCAGTAATAGTAACTGTGAGAAGGGTCTTGGAGTCCTAGTAGACAATTACTTAAATATGAGCCAGCAGTGTGCTGCAGCTGCCAAAAAAGCCAGTCCTAGGCTACATTAAAAGAGGTATAACTCTGTTATTTTGTAAACTGAATATCACTGGTCTCATTGTGTTGAAGCTCCTCATCCTCCTTCTCATACTCAAGTGAATCAGCCTGAGCCACATTTGAATGCTATCTGGTTATTCTGGACTTAAAAGATGCTCAGTCCGTTTTGCCTAGATGGTGGTTCCTAGGTGTCTCTATCAAGGCCATCTTCCTTACTGTCTATCCTATCTTCAATAAAAGAGTAAAGCTGCTTTCATAATCCAGAAAAAGGAATTTTTAATTGTAGGGACTTTTCAGTAATATGGTGTAACTTGCAGATTTTAACAACAGAGATGCCTTATAGCAATAGCACGTAGACTTATATGCTGCTTAACAGTGCTTTACAGCCCTCTCTAAGTAGTTTATAGAGTCAGTGTATTGCCCCTAGCAGTCTGGGTCCACAATTTACTGACCTCAGAAAGATGGAAAGCTGAGTCAACCTTGAACCTGTGATATTTGAACTGCCAAACTGCTGGCAGCCAGCAGTCATCAGAAATAGCCTGCAGTACCATATTCTAACCCAGTGGTTCTCAACCTGTGGGTCGGGACCCCATTTGGGGTCGAATGACCATTTCACGGGGGTCACTAAACAACGCAGTCCGCCATTTTTTTCCCTTTTCCTTAGCTATGCTACTCCCTTATTCTATTGGCTTTTGAAAGCCAATAGAATAGACTCTCTTGAATAGAGTCTAATTCTATTGGCTTTCAAAAGCCAATAGGAATTGTCAAGGCTGTCTCTGCCCTGCTGAGCCCGCCAAAAGTCCCATTCTGCAAACGGTGCTGCACCAGTTGAGTAGTCCTCGACTTACGACCGGTTGAGTAGTCCTCGACTTACGACAAGTTGGGGGTCGCAGCATTAAAAAGGTTGAGAACCACTGTTCTAACCACTGCACCACCACAGTTTTTTTTAAAGTCAAAAATTGGATTTATTGTAAATGCCACATCCACAGAGCACAAATTTCTTAGTAACAAAGAAACATACAGATTAATGCAACTGAGTAAAGAAATGTTTCTTGCACAACTTCAGATTAGATGTGCCTATGCTAATCTAAATAAACAAAAAGCAGAAACAAAAGAGGAAAAATTAAACTGCTTAACTGTATTTTAATGTATATAATACTTCAATATTATACACATTAATAGTTTCATCCATATCTAAATGTAAAAATCAGGTATCTGCAGTATATTGCAAATACCCCAATCATTCATCAGGGTCAAAACTGATAAAAGAGTTTTTCTATAAGAAATCAATTACACATAGAAAACTGTATCACTACAAATTTTTATTCAGAAGCCCATCTTTTAAAAAAAGTTTTATTATGAACTTGTTTGGTCAATCAACTACAACACTTTCTAACAGAGATGATAGAAATGACATGGCTCAGAATCGTCCGGATCTTTCACGATCTCTTGACCACCTTCTATCATGTTCTCGGCCCCCTCCACCTCCTACTGCACCACCACCTCCTCCTCCATGACCACGATCTCTGGATCTAGAGCAACGTTCACGAGACCTTGATCTTGATCTATGCTTCTTGCAGCGGCGGCAGTATAGCTCACGTTGCAATTCTCGAGAAATTGGCTTCAAATGCATAAAGTTACAGAAACCTCCTCTTGTACACTCTCTCATTTATACTGACGACAACAAGCTTCTCTGAAATCTGTCATGGGGAAAAGTTCAGCATGAATTGGTTGTCCATTAAACCACCGATTATTCAGATCAATCACAGCCTTTTCTGCATCTTCTTCACGTCGAAACTTTACATATACGTTTCCAACCAAATGATCTCCAAGGTTATCACAGACATTCATCTCTTCTACTACACCGCCATCTCTCCCAACCTGCCCGGCCCGGCCGACCGCCGGATCCCTCGGCACCCACCTCATATGTCATAAGTCTGCGACCTCACCACCACAGTTAATAGGAAGAGAGTTCCTTAGACCAGAGGTCCCCAACCTTTTGGGCACCAGGGACCGGTTCCGTGGAGAGAGGTTTTTCCATGGACTGGAGAATGCATGCTTTTGTGTGCTGCCTGCATCCCACGAATGGGGCTTTGCTTGTTTGTGCAGACTGATTGCTGGCATGCTGCAGCCTGGTACTGATCCATGGACCAGGGGTTGGGGACCCCTGCCTTAGCCCACCAGGCTTCAAGGCATTTAGAAATTTCAAGATGAATATCAATACTTTAAATCTGGTCTTTGAAACTTATCTCTTGTGGACCATATGGAGAGGGTATGCATCAGAAACCTAATCCTGATACAGTCAGAGCATGGGCTCCCTGTTAGCAATGGATTTGGGGCCCTGTTGAAAAAAAACACCACATTCTGAGGCATTTTCAGAAAGTCCATAGGATTGGGACAACCTCACCTCAGGGGGGATGCTGTCCTATGGTAGGACGCATGGTAGAAAAGACTCTCCTTCCTGCATCCCATCAAACAGAACTCTTTAACAGATAGGAGCCCTAACATGCCTCTCCTGCTGAATCTGATGGGATGGGTAGATGTAAATGGGAGGAAGCATTCATTCAGATAACATGACCCTATGCCATGTAGGGCTTTATAGATCAAAATCAGCACCTTCAGTTAGGTCCAGAAGCAAACTGGAAACCAGTGCAACTCACATAGTTGAGGGTGATGTGTCCTTCCATGTAACTGCTCAGACCACCTCATTTTGCACTAGCTGAAGCTTCTGGATTCTTTTCAAGGGGAACCTCAAGTAGAGCATGTTATAGTAGTTCATTTTGGAAGTAACCAGGGTGTGAGTAACTGTGAAAAGGGCCTTGTATTTCAAGAATACAGGCTTCCTACATCCCGATAGGTGACTGTGTGGAAGGGAAGACACCAATTTCCTTCTGAGTAAATCACAGCTCCACACTGCAAATGCCTGAAGTCTTAATGTATACTAAGCATCAAGGCTGCTCTGAAACAAGGGCAGGTGTGAGGGCTGGAGAAGAAGAAGAATGGAGTGGGAGATGCCAGAAATGGAGAAGAACCTGTGGAGGAACTGTTGGCTGGAATTGCCTTTAACAGGGCAAAACTCACCTTCTCCAGGACTCACCTTTTCACCTAGGTAAAGAAGCTAGATAGCTCCTCATTGGAAAACCTTACTAAGAGGTCCAGAGACTTTGCAAATAAGGAATTGTCTATGTCAATGTTTCTCAACTTGACAACTTTAAGATATGTGGACTTCAACTCTCAGAATTCCCCAGCCAATTCTGCTGGTTGCAGAATTCTGGGAGTTGAATTCCACATATCTTAAAGGTTGAGAAACGCTAACCTATATGTTCACAGCCAAAGCTAGAAGGCACATTAAGACCATTGCTGGGGACAAACAAGCCTCCATCTGTTGCTACCAGACTCATTTACTTCCTTGGTTTGATTATTTTCTTTACACTGAGTTGTTGGTTTGGATGGTTGACACTCCACAATTTTTCATGACTGAAAGCTGAAGGATCTCAGAAGAATAACTTATGAGCTGTGGTGATGCAGTGATTAGAATGCAGTACAGCAGACTACTTCTGCTGACTGCCGGCTGCTAGCAGTACAAGTCTCACCGACTCAAGGTTGACTCATCTTTCCATCCTTCCAAGGTCGGTAAAATGAGGACCTTGATTGTTGGGGGCAATAATCTGACTCTATTTCTGTAAACTACTTAGAGAGGGCTGTATACAAGCACTTAGACTTGTATACTGTGAAGCGGTATACAAGTCTAAGTGCTATTGCTATAAACTGCAATAGATTTTCTACATCTTTGGAGAGTCCAGTGTTTGCTTTATATTACTCACTGGTCAATTCTCCATCTCTCTCTTTCTACAAGGGTCACTGCCAACATGACATTGTTGAATTAAAGGGATTTGGAGCACATATGCTTTGGCCAATTATACTGGGTGGACAAAAGTTATTAGAGATAGGTGGTCCCAATATTTAGTGTCAACAACATTGGTGATCTGTAGCAAGTCCTGGGAAGTAGGAAAAGAGAGACATTGCGAAGTCATTCATATTAAACATGGTGAGGTTTATGACTTTAAATTTGGGTTTTTAATTCAAGTGTCCAATAGCAATTTATAACACATAAACTCCAAACATCCAACAAAAGTATTTTAATTTGAGAATGAGAGTTTGTGAAGAATTCAGCTTCAATGGGGAAATGGTAATTTACACAATGTACACAAAAAACCCTCCCACTGGAAATGGAATTCTTTAGTGTCTTTAATATCAGATGAGCAAACTTTCTCTGGAGCACAGTATAAACCCAAAATCTGGGATTGACACAATCTGTGAGGAGGACACGCCAAAGGCATTGAGTACAATCACAGTTCTAGGTGGTTGTGCTCACTTTTCATTCAGGTGACATCTGATAATAGAAGAATAAAGGAAAAATGAGTTTGTTTACTTGCTGCTGGCTACTCTGCATTTCCTCTCCACAATTTCACCAGTGCAGTCTTCATCTCCTTGTTCCTAAGTGTGTATATCAATGGATTCAACAAAGGGGTTACTGTGGTGTAAAACACGCTCACTGCACCATCCATGGAGCCCTGAGAAGCTGGTCTCAGATAATGATATATCACAGGCAGGTAATAGATGCCCACCACAATAAGATGGGCAGTACAAGTTGAGAAAGCTTTGTTCCGTCCTTCACTACTACTTATCTTCAAAATAGCCAGGATGATGTAGACGTAGGATGCTAAGATAAGCAGAAAACAGGTCATTGCGACAAGGCCAATGTCAATGAAGCTCATCAATTCATTGAGTTTTGTATCAACGCAAGCCAGTTTCAGCATGGCAGGAATGTCACAGAAGACATAGTCAATATAGTGTCTCTGTCCATAAGGCAAGTGGAAGGTAAGGAAAGTCTGAAATGTGGAATTAAGGCTGCCTCCAATTACAGTACCCAAGCAGAGAAAGAGACACACTTTCCAGTTCATGATATTGCCATAGTGGAGTGGTTTGCAAATGGCCAAGAAGCGGTCATAAGCCATCAAGGTGTAGAGAAGACTTTCTGCACATCCCAGGAAATGAAAAAAGTACAGTTGAGTCACACACCCTAGGAAAGAAATGACTTTGCCTCCAGGAATGAATCCTGCAATGACTTTGGGGACCACCACAGAGGCGAACGCCATGTCTAAGATGGAGAGATGACAAAGGAACCAATACATGGGCTTATGCAACTGAAGGTTAGAGATCACCACTCCAATGATGAGGGAATTTCCAGAAAGAGTCAGGATAAACATGACTAAGAAGAAGAGAAGTAAGGGCAGCTTGAACCCTTGTGGATATGGAAACCCAGAAAGGATAAACTCATTTGGAGCTGTTTGATTTGGGCACTCCATGTAGTATCTTTTCTTTGAATCACCCAAGCTGTGGAGCAGGTGAGATATTTTATGATATAATGAGAGATTTGAAGTCTGAGACACTTATTCAGAGTTAATGATGTTCCTGAAAGAAATAGTATCTGGCTAAGAAAAAAGGACTCTTTTTTAATATCTACATTCCACATATGGAGTATGAATCCATCCCAACACAATAAGGATACATATTTTCCCTGGGCTGAGTTGTTTTTGGAAAGAAATCACTTTTGAAACTCTATTTATCATTGTATTGTTTTAATACTATGAGCCATGCAAATTGATTTCTCAATGTCTATCTTTCGTCTAAGACCTGTAAGTACTTATAAATCTGAACCTGAATTTATTACATTCATTCGTGTTTCATTCAAACAGCAATTTCTATCTTACATTATTGATTCGTGACACCATGAGATGTGACATCACATGTTTTTCATCGCCATGAAGGAGTAATGTTATTCAGTAAAGTAAGTTTTCTCATTTACAATTGTATTTTGGAGCTCATAAAATCCATTTAGCAAACATGCAGCATAAATTGGCATGCTTTCCTTCTATTAATCTCTTTTATTGGAAGTGTATTTTACAAGATTTCAATTTGGCCCTGCAAAAACTGTAAACAATACATTGAAGAAGAAGCTACGCAATCCAATTTCCTCTCTCTCTAGACAATGCACACTGATAACATTTTTCTGCAGGAGAAATGGCAGCTGACTTTAATGATATTCCCTGGAAAAATTGTAAAGCACAGGTCAAAGGATTTTGGAAATATTTAAATGCTTTGTAGCAGATAAAGGAGCCGAGGTGGTGCAGCAGTTAGAGTGCAGTACTGCAGGCCACTTTAGCTGACTGTGTTCAGCAGGTCAGTGGTTCAAATCTAACCGGCTCAAGGTTGACTCAGCCTTCCATCCTTCCGGGGTAGGTAAAATGAGGACCCAGATTGTTGGGGGCAATGTAAATATATATATATTATATATATATATATATATATATATATATATATATATATATATATATATACATACATACATACATTGCTTACTGGTGTACACCGCTTAGAGAGTGCTTGCACTTAAAGCGGTATATAAGTCTCATAAATAAATAAATAAATAAATATGTCAAACTCGCGACATCACGTGACATCACGCAACGTATCGGGACTGTTTTGCCACTGCGGGCAATGGGGTGGGCACGGCTTCCGCATGATGCATCCAGCCTGTGGGCTGGCAGTTTGACACCCCTGATTATAGGACAATATTAGCCAAACCATACTCACTAACTCTCTGTTGCTTTAGTTTCAGAAGTAGATTCATGACAGCAAAGTAATTTAAGTTGTCCCAAATTTATTTCACCCAGATCGAGTATGCAGAGAAGATCCCAGGCTTTAGATTTCCTCCTAGAGAGAAAGCTGGGTTGATCTACCGAAGAAAGTTCAATTAAGAACGTGTTCTATCAAAAATCCTATAAGCTTGTTATACAACTTCTCATTCTGTTGCTTGGAAGAACATTGGAACATATCGATGGGATCACCTAAGCAAGAAGTTACTAGCAGAAACTTGCTTAAGTTTTTTCCTTAAGTGTGTAGAAGGTTCTTAGAAGATTTCTCTGATAGTAGATCTATCACTGATTTCTCTGGTGGCAATGAAGACTAAATTGCTTTTACTCAGACTTGAATTGCAGATGAGAGCTCAATCCCAAGGTTTCTTTTCAGAATGAGACTAATTTTAATTTGTTATGGAAGAAGGTACCTTAGTGTGAAAAAAAGAGAGATTATTTGCTCTTGTGAAGTATAAACTGGCTGAGACCAGAACTACACCAAGAACCTCCCAAACATCTTAGGTTTTCCTCACTTGCATTATCATATTGCTTTTTTCCCAGCTTCTCATGTTTAGATGCTTCCTTAGAAGACAGTATTATCATTATCATGGTATCATCTTTATAGAATAAAGAATGAAAGAAGGTTGCTATACCTTGAGAACTTGAGACTGAAAAATGGAGGTCCACCAAGGATGACTTTTTCAGTTCTGCAGTTTGTGACCCTCATCTCTTTATGCTTATGAAGCTTCTGCAACTCCCACATCTTCTCAGTCTTCTTTTCCTGAAAGTGCACCATTGTTGCTTCCATCAAATTCCTCTGGGTGTTATCTTAAATGTTTATTTAGAGGAAAGGCAATTAACATTATCAGAAAACCACTGAGGAATAGTTAGAAAACTGTTGATTGCACCCAAAATTTGGTCTCAGAAAAATCAGTGTGATGGATTAGACAAGAAACAAGAATCAAAGATACTTTGAGGTTATTGATTTATTAAATTTATAGCTGTCCATCTCATAATCCAAAGTGACTCTGGATGGCTTACAAAGTCATGATAGCATAAATATAAAAACATTAAAATTAGCAACAATTAAATAAAGGCTAAAGGATGATTGATGCTTATTTTCTTTCATTTGATCAACCACCTCCAGCATAATGTATCCCCATCAAGGCTCTGAGCCAAATGTTAAGTTCCTTCTGGAAGGCCAGAAGAGTGAAGGCATATCTCACATCTGGGACCAAGATGTTCTAGAGGGTGGAGGCCATGGTAGAGAAGACTCTACCCAAAATTCCTCAGCTGATGGGATCCACGGTAGGTCTCTTCTGCTTGAGCAAGTGGGGAGGGCCAATCCCATCGGGTGAGGTGGTTCCTCAGGTAACTTGGTCCAATGCCATGAAGGGCTTTAAAGGTAATAACGAACCCCTTGAGTTGGACCCAGAAGCAAACTGGCAGCTAATGCAGCTCATACAACAGTGGCATTGCATGCACCACCCTAGGGGTCTCTAGAACTATTTCTTCTGTTGCATTCTGTACCAATTGTAGTTTCCAAATACTCTTCAAGGGTAGCTCAATGTGGAGCACATTGCAGTAATCCAACTGTAAGATTACTAGGGCATGAGTGACTGAGAGCATGGCTTAATGATCCAGGAAAGGGTGCAACTGGTGCATAATACAAAGATTTTTATTATGTGACCATTATCCTGTTTGCAGCTCTTTCTTCTGTTCCTCACGGTTATTCTTTCTTCCCATTACATTATTCAGCAGCCCATTGATTTCAATGGGAACACAGCAAATCTATCCAGCACTTAGCTGCAAAAGCCACCTATCTAGTACCTTAGCAAAAGTATCATGTTTATTTATTTAACACATTTATTTAACACATTTTTACAGCTATCCATTTTAGCTGTAAAATGCTCATATGCTTACAATGCATATGAGAAAAACTTCATATAAAAGCTAGAAGTCAACATTAAATAAAAATAATCAAAGCTCGACTTCCTGTGACTGCGCCGTGCTTATGGCTGCTGTTTAACAGCTGCCCATCCCGGGAAATCGTAAAAGCCGGCAAATACAGCGACGATCAGCTGTTTTGCGGCTTGAAACTTTCCTCCTGGGCAAAGGGAGGGAGGTGAGCTTCTGCCTGGATAGAGGTAGAGCCTCACAACTTTCCCAGTTTTTTTTTCTGGGAGCTGAAGTGAGAGCTCCCTCAGAGTCTGGATGTTGCTCCGTTTCCTTGGATGCCTTTGTTCTCCGAAGGGAACAAAGCTAGATGCTGCCTCCACTGCTGCTATCTGATGGGAACAGTAAGTTAACTCAAAAGCAGACAGAGCGGTCAGGAAGAGAAGAATTGATGATTTTACTTTAAACCTAACTCAGTTTGAATTAACATCTACTCCTGTTACTATTCTAATTGGAGTGAAGAAATATGGCAGAGGAATCCTCCTTCTTTGTCACTTTCTTTGTTTGAGAACTTTCACTTTCTATTTTTTACTTACTATCTTTAAACTGGCAACAAAGTTTTAACAATGTAATAGATTTGGTTCATTTTAAAGGGGAAAAATTCTTATTCCCTTTTTTTAAAGGAGGAATTGCTTTTTCTTCTCCTTTGTTCTTATATTACTATTTTTTGAAAAAGAGAAGGGGGGGAAAACCCTCCCTTTTTTAAAAAAATGGCTTCAAAAAGTCCTGGACTTTCTTCTCTTTCTAAAACTTCAACTGCCTCTCCAGTAACTCAGACTGTACAACAATCCAAACCTAAACCTTCTCCACCTTCGCCCCCACCTCAGGCACTTACACTTCAGGATTTACAAGATGCTTTAGATAAGACTTTGGAAAAATCACTAGAAAAAACAGCAGAGCTTCTGGCTCAAGAAAGTAATGAGCTCAGGAAAGATATTGTTTTGGCACTCCAAGGGCTTGCTGGCCTTGTGGAAAAGATTGACAACAGGGTGGATGAAGTGGTCGGTAATGTTGAAATATTACAAGATAGAGTTGAAAAAATAGAAGAAAATGTGGATGTTACATAGAATGAAATTATAATGTCACAATACAGAGAAATGGAGTATGCTTTGAGAATAAGGGGTCTGAAGGAAAATATTAAGGAGAATTTGAGAGAAGAAATTGCAGCAGAACTGGCCTCTATTTTGGAAATTGATCCTGAAGAAATGTTGAAAGATATAGAAAAGATTTTTAGAGTTAATTCGTGGGTTACAAAACAGAGGAAATTACCAAGAGATGTGGTGGTCTATTTTGCGAGAAAATCACTTTGTAATGAAATTATACAGGCCTTCTATAAATAAAGATTTCAGATTGCAGCTCAGGATGTGATAGTTTTAAAGGAAATACCTTCTAAAATTCTTAGAAAAAGAAAAGACTTTGCTTTTTTGGCTGAAGAACTTAAGAAGTGACAAATTCAATTTAGATGGGACATACCTGTGGGGATAGTGGTGACTTACGCTGGTACACAATACCGTCTTAATACAGTTTCAAAAGCAAGAGATTTTTATGTTACTATTTTAAAAGCAAGTCCACCACCATCTCCAAGATCAAAGAAAGATGAGAGCAAGGCAGAAGCACAGTTGTCTGTAGGTTCAATGCCATCTTTGGGAGAAGAATTGTTGGTTGAAGTTATGCAACAGAATTTGCAAATAACAGAAGACCCAAGGGAACAGAGAATTACACGCGCTACTTATAAATGTAGAGAAAGACAACAACAATAACAACAACAGCAACAACAACAAAAGGCAGATGATGGAAGTTTACCACAGTCTATTTCGGAGCCGGTGGGAGGAGCAAGGCCAAAGAGATCATTGACTGTAAATCTAGAGGCTTTGTTCCAAAGGCTTCATCCTGCCAAGGATGGCAAAGCTTCCAACCTGGAATGTTAATGGGCTTAACTCACCAGAGAAGAGAAAGAAAATCTTTTATTATTTGAAACAATAAAGAAATTATATTATTTGTTTACAAGGGGCTCATATTATTTCTAAAGATCAGAAATATTTGTTTAATCCCCGGCTGGGGATACATTTTATAGCTCCTGCTTTGCAGAAAAAAGGAGGAGGAGTTATCTATGTGAGAAAGGAGCTTTCACCAAAGTTAATTGATTTTGACTTACAAGGAAGATATGTTATTATTGATTTACTAATAAATGATAAGAGAACTCTTCTTGTTGGTTTATATGCTCCCAATCAACAACAAAAACATTTTTATAAGTTGATTCATCAGAAATTAACTTCTTTGGATTATAAGTCAATTATTATTATGGGAGATTGGAATGGTGTTTTAGACTCAAGTAAAGATAAGAAGGCTCCTTTTAAAACTTCCTAAAGTTTTTTTGACTTAAAGGATGATTTGGAACTTAGAGATATTTGGAGAGAACAGAATACTGAGGAAAAAGACTTTATTTTTTTTCGGATAGACATCAATCTTATTCTAGAATTGATTTTTTCTTGGTTACTAGTGATTTCTTTTCTAGGATGAAGAATATCAAGATATTTCCTAGAATAATTTCAGACCACAGTCCGGTATGGTTGGAATTTCATCGGAAGAAAGAACTAGAAGGTCTTGGAGGTTGAATGAGAATTTATTTAGATATGAAGAGAATATACAGTGATGTAAAGGTTATTTAAAGGAATTTTTTGCTTGGAATATGAATAAGGGTACTTCGATGCCAATGGTATGGGATTCTTGTAAAACATATATGAGAGGGGTTTTGATTTCTATGAACAATGCTCACAGATGTAAACAGACCCAGAAACGTAAAGATCTTGAAGATGAGATTAAATGTAAGGAAAAGATTTTAATATCAAATCCAATGGACAATAAGTTAAAAGTTTCTATTACTTTGCTGAAGGAGCAATTTAATATGTTATTAACAGATCAAATGGCAACTAATTTGAGGTATGTGAGATATAATACATTTTGTAATACAAATAAACCTGGTAGATGGTTGGCTTATCAATTACATAAGAAACAGAAATTGAGGATTATAGATAAAATAATTTATAAAGGTAAAGAAGTCTACCAACAAAATTTGATTAAAAAGTCTTTTTTAGATTTTTATTCTAAATTATATGCTAGTGAAAGTATACAAACTTCAGATATAGAAAAATATTTACAGGGAGCACATTTTCCTAGACTTACGAGTGATCAATGTGATGGGATTAATGGTTTAATTACTTCTGAAGAGATTATTTTTGCAATTAAACAATTGAAGGTTGGTAAGACTCCAGGTACTAATGGGTTAACAGCGATTTATTACAAGATGTTATCTGAAGAAATGATAGAACCATTAAAGGTACTTTTTAATGATATTTTATCTGGAGCAAAATTACCTCCATCTTGGAGAACGGCCTTCATATCATTAATTCCAAAGGATGACCAGGATCTGTCCCAACCTAGAAATTATAGGCCTATATCTCTTTTAAATACAGATTATAAGATTTTTGCAAAGATACTGGCAAATAGATTAATGCAGGTTTTGAAACAATTGATTCATACTGACCAATCTGGATTTATAATGGGGAGATATATGAAAAACAATGTAAGATAAATTGTTAATTTAATAGAGTATTTGGATAAGGACAATCAAATCCCTGCTGCTTTAATATTTATAGACGCTGAGAAAGCTTTTGATCAATTAGATTGGAATTTTCTATTGAAAGTTGTAGAGGAAATGAATTTTGGAGATAAATTCTTGTCTGCTCTCAAGGCCATTTATCAACAACAATCGGCACAAATTATAGTTAATGGGGGATTAACAGACGTATTTAAAATAGGAAAAGGTACAAGACAGGGTTGTCCTTTATCCCCCTTGCTATTTGTATTAACAATGGAGATTTTACTTATTAAAATTCGAGACTCATTTAGATTAAAAGGAATAAAAATAAGTAAGATTAATTATAGGCTGAGAGCTTTTGCTGATGATTTGGTTGTGACATTATCCCATCCAACAGATTCGGTCAAAGATTTGGTTGAAATTTTAGCACAGTATGGACAGGTCTCTGGTTTAAAGGTAAATAAGAATAAAACTAAAATATCATTGAAAAATATGTCTAGGAAGGGAAAAAAATTTATAGCTGAAACAACCGGTTATGAAATAGTTAATAAGTTAAGTATTTAGGAGTTTATATTACAACATCTAATGGAAAATTGTATAAGAATAATTATGAACGCTTATGGGTTAAAGTTCAAAAAGATTTAAATGATTGGCAAAAGCTACAACTATCGTTATTGGGGAGAATTTCAGTAGTGAAGATGAATGTTCTACCAAAGTTTCTTTTTTTGTTTCAGATGATACCCATTTTAAAGAAGGATGCTAATTTGGATGAGTGGCAGAAGGGTATTAATAAATTTATTTGGGGCAGGAAGAAATCAAGGGTAAAGTTTAAGATTTTACAAGATGCTCGAGAAAGAGGTGGACTTAAAGCACCAAATTTGAAATTATATTATGATGCGGCCACTTTAACTTTAGTAAGTGACTGGCTTAATTTAACAAATAGAGATATTCTTGTTCTTGAAGGGTGGGATTTATTATATGGTTGGCATGCATATTTAATTTTTGATAAGAAAGTAGATTCGGTCTTTAAGTCACATATTTTAAGATATGCTTTACTTCGAGTTTGGAAAAAATATTATTATAAGTTAAATTATAAAATACCTATTTGGGGGATCCCTGGACAAGCAATCCAGGGGGTTTCTAAGGGGGTGAATTTTGACAACATTTCGTATAAAGAGTTACTTATTTGGTCGGGCACTGATTGGCAATTAGAGTCTTCTCATGTGTTAAAGCAAGAAAACATTTTACAATCGTGGTTTCAATATTTGCAAATCGTGCAGAGATGGACTTTGGATAAGAAAGTGGGAATTACTTTAGTAGATGAAAATTTGGTAATTCAGATCAAGGATCAGAAATGTGCCCATATTAAAAGAATTTATAATGAGTTAATAAAATTGGATTCAGAAACAGAGTTAGTTAAAGATTGTATGATTAAATGGGCCCAGAATATTCAAGAACCGATCTCGTTGGACTTATGGGAGGTAATTTGGACTAGAAATGTTAAATTTACGCAGGCCCAGAATTTGAGGGAAAATTTTTATAAAATGTTTTATAGATGGCATCTGGATCCTAAAAAGTTGTCCTGTATGTACCCGAACCTGCAACCTAAATGTTGGAGATGTGGTTGCTTGGATGCAACCTATTTTCATGTTTGGTGGACTTGTAAAGATATTAAAGCCTTCTGGATTATGATTTGGTGGGACATTCAAAAGGTTTTTAAAAGGAAGATTAAGTTTACTCCCCAACTGTTTCTTTTGGGAATTTTTGTGGATTTTAATGTTAAAGAAACTATTTTAATGTTGAATTTAATAACAGCAGCAAGATTACTGATGGGTCAATATTGGAAGAAGGATACTCTGCCTTCTTTAGAAGAATGGGTATTTAAGGTTTCTAATTTAGCAGAAATGGCTAAAATTTCTGCTTATTTAAAGGACCATTCACAAGAGAGATATTTTAACGTATGGAGAAGATGGATTGAATATGTTCAGAAGAAATATGGAACTACAAAGTTTCACTTATTCTATGAGTAATGATTTTGTTTATAGACTTATGATGTTAAAGTTTGAAGAGAGTTAAGGGTTTTTATGATTTTGTTCATTGTATAATTAGTAAACTTAAATAGATTATGTTTAATATGTTTGCATAATCCTGTATTTTGCTCTGGGAAGTCCGGGGAGGGGGAGGGGGGGAGGGGAGGGGGGAGGGGGGTGGATGGGTTGAAGATTAAGTAGTTCAGATAAAGTAGAAATAGTCTTATTGTATATAATATTAATGTTTTAATTTTGAGAGAGGAACTGTTCGGGCATTTCCCCTGGACCGCATCAAGAGGGAAAAGAAGAAGGTGAGAAGTAAGTAGGAAGGTTGAGGTGAAGGAGGAGAGGGGGTGAGTGAAGAAAAAAGAAGGGAAAGAACTAAGTTGGTTTGATGTGGGATGTGGTTTGGGGGGAAATGGGCGGGCAAGACCAAATGTGGTGTGTATCAATTTGTTTTATTTTTTATCTGAAGTATTTGTAAGATTGTTATGTATTGTAAAATCGAAAATAAATTTTTTTACAAAAAAATAATCAAAGCTCCTAGCATAACAGCAGCATAAAAACAAAACTGAAAGAGTCAGCTGTGCTGCTTTATGCAATTTTTCTTTTAAATAACTGCTTCTTTTGGGTTTCTTTTTTGTAAAAGGCTTCAAATACTTTTTCTGTTTGTTCTTATTTTTTTTCACCTTCTTCTGACAGATTTTGTTTCATTTTTGTATTTGCATACAAAAGATGTTTAAGGGGCTGGAGAGTAAAACTTATGAAGAATGGTTGCAGGAATTGGGTATGTCCAGTCTAGTGAAAAAAGGTCTAGGGTGACATGATAACAATCTTCCAATATCTAAGGGGTTGCCACAAAGAAGAGGGGGTCAATTTATTTTCCAAAGCACCTGAAGGCAGAACAAGAAACAATGGATGAAAAGTAATCAAGGGGAGAAGCAACCTGAAATTAAGGAGAAACTTGCTAACAGTGAGAATAATTAACCAGTGGAACAACTTCCCTCCAGAAGTTGTGGATGCTCCAACATTAGAAGTTTTAAAGAAGAGACTGGACAGCCATTCTTCAGAAAGGGTATAGGGTTTCCTGCCTGAGCAAGGGGTTGGTCTAGATGACCTCCAAGGTCCCTCCCATCTCTCTTATTCTATTATTCAGTCAAGAGCTTCCTGATTCTTTCAAAAGTTCTGATTGCTTTTATTTCTTTGATCTTTCCAGGATTCTGGAAATCCCCTCCAGAATATGTACACAATGCTTCCATTCTCTTTTCTTCAAATATACTACACCTCATTAATGTTCTACCTATTTTTCCCCCAATGCTGAATTATATATATAAAAACATTATCTCATCCCAAGTGAAATACAGAACAAGAAACCAAAATAAAGTTTTGGAATTTTTAATGTTAGAGCTTGTATTTTATTTACTTTATTACAAACAAATGCTTCTACGTTAAACCTGATGGCAATAATGAGACTCTGATTTTCATTTTCTTAATAAAAAGAATGTTTATCTTCTCAGACATTACAAATTACGATATCTACAGCAGAGATGAAGTCAATTCTTTTGAAACCACAAAGAGGGTGAATATACTGTTGCAAAAATATACAATTTCATTAAGGGAAACCCCCCCCCCCCAATATTATATAAGAATTATGTATCTATTCCTCCATCTAAACTATCATAGATCAGAGAGTGTAATTTAAACACCACTGTTCTATGAGGTATAATATACAGAAAAGATCCATATTAATAGTAATAGCACTTAGATTTATATGCAGCTTCACAGTGCTTTACAAAGCTCTCTAAGCCTGTTGCCCCCAGCAATCTGGGTTCTCATTTTACCAACCTCGGAAGGATGGAAGGCTGAGTTCAACCTTCAGCCCATCAGGATTGAACTCCAGGCTGTGGGCAGAATTAGCTTACAATACCACATTCTAACTACTGTGCTACCATTAAGATACAACTTAGAAATCAGGACCAAGTAAGATTGATGGTGAATCCATGCAGTATGGCTGAGTCAGAAGCCAGAATCAACAAATCAATAAAGGTGTAGGCCATCTCATTGGTTCAGAAAGACTCTGATCCTTAAGCAAAGATCATCAGGAAGTCAGTACATTTTCTCTCCATGAGATAATCAGAACATAATGCAAGTGGGCAGTGTTTGAACACATTTTGGAATCTCAGGAAAATATTGGCATAATCTACAAAACTATCAAATACAGTGAATGCTGTTTCAGTATGAATATTTCTGCAGTATGAATATTTTTACTGAAAAGGAATTAACTATAATATTTCCAAAATTAACAATATACTCTGTTACAGTTTCCTTTTAAACAATAAAAGAATAATAGAAGAACTAATTTTATTCTGAAATTAACATTTTTTAGTATACATCTGACTGAGAAAAACATACCAAAAAAGTAGAAACGCACACAAGATATGCAAGAGAAAAACTAAACAGATGTTTAAAATTATATTCACATGTATCTATGGAGATTCTCAGCCATCCAGGTCACAGTTGTCCCAAATATGCTTTTTCATGAGGCAACCGGACTTTCTTTGTTTTTCTTTGAAAATGTTTCACTTTTCATCCAAGAAGCTTCTTCTGCAAGGAATATAAATCATTCCATTCCCCACCATCCAGTCAGAGCTGAAGAAGCTTCTTGGATGAGAAGCAAAACGTCTTCAAAGAAAAACAAGAAAGTTCAGTTGCCTCATGAAAAAGCATCTTTAGGACATTCACATATATCCTCTCCAACAATCCTGGATGAGCTACAAAAGAAGTAGTTCTGATCTCTCTTCTCATTTTCATTTGCACCTCCTTACAGGAAAGTAAATTAGAGGTCACAATTGCTTATCTAGTTTTGAGGAAAAATACATGGTGCATCTGTTGCTGCCTACCTACTCAGGATTCCCACCCCAGAGTTTGACTAGAGCAGTTTTCATCTCTTTGTTCCTAAGTGTGTATATTATTGGGTTCAACAAAGGGGTGATGGTGGTGTAGAACACACATACCACACTCTCCATGACGTCCTGAGAGGCTGGTCTCAAATAACGAGAAAATAAGGGCAAGTAGTATATGACCACCACAGTAAGATGGGCAGAGCAAGTGGAGAAGGCTCTCTGTCGCCCTTCACTGCTACTAATCTTCAAAATGGTTGTGATGATATAAGTATAAGATGCTATGATGAGGAGAAAGCAGGTGATTGTCACAAAGCCCATTTCAACGATGATAACTGTCTCTTGAAAGTGTATGTCAACACAAGCCATCTTCAGGATGGATGGAACATCGCAGAAGATGTAATCAAGATAGTTGTTGTCTCCGTAAGGCAAATGAAAGGTAAGAGATGTCACCAAGATAGAGTGAAGGGTCCCTCCAATTATAGTACCCAAGGAGAGAATGAGACAGGCTTTTGAGCTCATGAGGTTGCCATAGTGAAGTGGTTTACAAATGGCCAAGAAGCGGTCGTAAGCCATCACGGTGTAAAGGAAACATTCTGTACACCCAACCGAGTTCAGAAAGAATACCTGTGAGATGCACCCTGAGAAGGAAATCATCTTTTCCTGCTGGTTGAATCCTGCAGTAACTTTGGGAACCACCACAGCTGAGAAGGCCATATCCAGGACGGAGAGATGACAGAGGAACCAGTACATGGGCTTGTACAATTGAAGGTTGGTGATCACCGCCAAGATGACCAGAGAATTTCCACAAAGAGTGAGTGCAAACATGATAGAGAAGAAGAGCATCAAGGGGGCCTTTAAGTCTTCTGTACAAGGAAACCCAGAGAGGATAAATTCATTTGGGGCTGTTTGATTTGGACACTCCATATAGTAGAAGTCTCTTCTTCAAACACCTAATGTCTAGCCTACAAATGCATGGACCAGTAGATCCCTATGGACCAGCCCAGGACCTGTGAAGAAGAAATACTCCTTATATCCCAAAATTCTATGTGATTTAGGCGAAAAAAAGAAGCAAAAAGTAGAACCTATTATAATGTTAAAAGCATTATTTACTCAGCATTTAACCAGTATTTATTTTATCAGATTTAAATAAAGTTGGGGAAATTAGATTGTAATTCTTTCAAGAATGTTCTCTTGAATGATCCTGCAGGAATTTCTTCTCTTTGACAGAACTGTTGATCAGCTACCTCTCATCCTGTCCGAGCTGCAAATGGGATACACCTAATTGTTTTTGTCTTGTTTACATTTGCTCACATAAAACTACCGATCCTGTTCAACTCTGGATAATGAACAATGGGACTTTCCCATTGTTGTCCCACTAGCAAACTTTGACCAACAGATTGGGCTGTTGAAAGAGGCAGTATCAACAGCAGGTTAAGAAAAAGTGCCAGAGAGAGACCAGTTTCAAAATGTTTGCAAGATATTCCCCTTGAGAAGAAGCAAAGGCACGAAGCAAAGTTAATAGGAATGTTCTCCTTGACTCATTAACCTGACAGAAAACAAAAGTATTTATTTGGGGCTGATGGAAGTTCTTTTACATGGGTAGGAGAAATCAGATTGTGCCTATTTGTTAGTTAGGAATTGCTTGATAGAAAAAAGATAGGAGTGAAAGTTCCATCAACCTGAGGGAAAACAGAAGCATAGAGTTAAAAACAAATAATCTTTTACCCTGGCGATGGAATTCACACAGTTCTTCCTATATATTAGTTGGAAAATATTGATATGAAAATATGAAGGATCAGGACCCAACCCATGTTTTCATCTCGTATGCACATATATAGTCCATATCCAAGTTGAAAAATGTCTGCCCTCAAATGACCACATATAAAATAACTTGCATTAGCCTAATATACCTTTTGCTAACTATGTTGGCATTCCAAGACTCATAGATCATTACACAACTTGGAAAATAGCTTTGCACATAGATTTTGTTTGGCATCGTTTGCCACTTCATAGACCTATTCCAACATTGTATTTTGTACAAAGTATGTGTCAGAACCCATATTTTACAGAACCAGGATCCCTCAGTGGTTTAAAAATGTGATAAGCAAGCAAATAAATAAAATCTTGGGGAAAGAGTGATTCAGTTCATTTCTCTTTTCCAAAAGGCTAAGTTTGCTAGTGTGCAATTGACTGGAAGGGTAGAAATGACCATATTTCCATTGCTGTTCCTGGAAGATTAGGTGGAAAATCCTGATGGAGTTTTGAATTATTTGCTCGTTAACTTGTAGCTGTGTAACTTTTAATTCTCTTTCTGTTCAGAAGATTCAATGAGCCCCTCATGGAAAAAAGATGAACTTTTTCTTGATGGACAGCAATTATTTTTTAGTTGCTCCAAGATGGACTCCTAAACTAAGCATGGAAAGGAAGATGTTTTCTTTCTAAGCTTTATCTGGCATAGTTAACTGCAAACCCCAACAAATGTAATTGTAGTTTGTTTGTTTTTTTAAAAAAACCCACAATTACCCAATCCATCATTATTGTTACATACAAGTCGGTGGTATGCCAGGTCTCCAAAAAGCCATGATAGTTCTTCTCAGTTTCATTTCACATCTAGAGATAGTTGGATGTTGGTTTTGAAGATCTTATGAATTCCTGCTTGATATGAATTCTGAACATAAAGTGAAGAAATAGACAGAGTCATACATCTTGATGTCTCCAGGTAGGAGCAGTTAGATTCTTATGTGTCCACATATTTTTATAACATTCCATCTTTGGTGAATGTTTTGCCTTTATTCCCTAGAGTTAGTAAACATTATATTAAAATATTGTTGATTTAGGAGAAAGGCAATTAAAATTGCCAGA
Organism: Crotalus tigris; assembly: GCF_016545835.1. Classification (NCBI taxonomy): domain Eukaryota; kingdom Metazoa; phylum Chordata; class Lepidosauria; order Squamata; family Viperidae; genus Crotalus; species Crotalus tigris. The sequence goes on along the minus strand of NW_024100588.1, from coordinate 873,183 downwards.
AACTGCCCTGGGAAACAATTATTTTCAAACAAGTTTGAAAGATTGCACACATAATAATAAAAAGATCAATTAGCTATGAGTTAAGATCCCATTGTTTGCAATGGGAATTAATTCAGAACATTTTATTTTAATCCAGAACTGACTGCTCAAGTTATTTCTTTTTCTTATTATTTGGATTACCTTTTTCCTTCTGTAAAATGTATAGATTGAATTTCTGTTTTTCCTTTAATTAATTATAATCTTGTCCTCAATTTAAAATTCATGATCCATCTTGTCTCTTTCCTGAGTTATTCTTACATCTCTGTTATGCTACTCTACACCTACTACTTTAGTCATGGATCATCACTAGCTATATGGATAAAATATGAAATGCAGATCTGTTCTCATCACTAGCTATATGGATAAAATATGAAATGCAGATCCATAGTTAATTTATGGATATGCAATGCTAAAAATGCACCTCTAGAATATATGATCTAGTCTTGTAAAATAATACTTCCTTTTGGACTACGTATTATTTTTCATTTGCTTCTTCTATTTTGTTTTGGAAGATATCCTTTGTTTTTTTGTAATTATGATTCCAATGGCTGCAAACCACATGACACAAGGCCAAGGAAGCCACCACCTTGACTTTTCTTGTGGACTCTTTTGTCTACTGCCACATGATAATGCTAAATATGTGCCATCAAGTCAAGGTAGGGCATTAGTGAGCATACATATATATTTTCTCCAGAAGAATTGGTCCTTAACCTGATTCTTCAGGTCTTCCAAAGATGCACCCATTGTCAATTTTTGACCCATTGTCAAAAAGTCCAGTTGCCTTTTGAAAAGTACCTTTGGGACAACCATGACCTGGATAATTGAGAATCTCCATAAACAACGTGCAAGCTATCATACAATAGCCTTAATTTCACAGAAAAGCAAAATGAAACCGAGGAACGTCTGACACAGATTGGAGCCCTAAATATTGTTTCATGTTCTTTCACCTTTTCTAAAGAGCTGGCCTCTTTAGAAAAAGTAGAAGAACATGAAACATTATTGCTGATGCACGCTGGATATTTGACAAAACCAAAGAATACCAAAAGGAAGCCAGTATGTGCTTCACTGATTATAGAAAGGCATCTGATTGTGTCAATTATGTCAAATTATGAAAAGTGTTTAGAAAAATAGGAATTCTCATGCAAAACCTAAAACCAGGACAGGAAGTCACAGTACAGACAGAATGTGGCAAAATAGATTGGCTCCAGGCTGGCAAAAGAATGAGACAAAACTGTATACTCTCCTATTATTTATAAAAACAACCTGCCTCCAGAAGTTGTGAATGCTCCAACACTGGAACACTCCTATTCTATTCTATTCTATTCTATTCTATTCTATTCTATTCTATTCTATTCTATTCTATTCTATTCTATTCTACTCCACTCCACTCCACTCCACTCCACTCCACTCCACTCTACTCTACTAGCCTTCAGAAGCTGTGAATGCTCCAACACTGGACATTTTTAAGAAGAGATTGGACAAACATTTGTCTGAAATGGTATAGGGTTTTCTGCCTGAGCAGGGGGTTGGAATAGAAGACCTTCAAGGTCCCTTCCAACTCTATTATGATTATGATTGTGATCCACTCCACTCCTCTCTACTCTACTCTACTCTACTCTACTCTACTCTACTCTACTCTACTCTACTCTACTCTACTCTACTAGCCTTCAGAAGCTGTGAATGCTCCAACACTGGACATTTTTAAGAAGAGATTGGACAAACATTTGTCTGAAATGGTATAGGGTTTTCTGCCTGAGCAGGAGGTTGGACTAGAAGACCTTCAAGGTCCCTTCCAATTCTATTATGATTATGATTGTGATCCACTCCACTCCTCTCTACTCTACTCTACTCTACTCTACTCTACTCTACTCTACTCTACTCTACTCTACTCTACTCTACTCTATTAGCCTTCAGAAGCTGTGAATGCTCCAACACAAGACATTTTTAAGAAGAGATTGGACAAACATTTGTCTGAAATGGTATAGGGTTTTCTGCCTGAGCAGGGGGTTGGACTAGAAGACCTTCAAGGTCCCTTCCAACTCTATTATGATTATGATTGTGATCCACTCCACTCCACTCCTCTCTACTCTACTCTACTCTACTCTACTCTACTTTACTCTACTCTACTCTACTAGCCTTCAGAAGCTGTGAATGCTCCAACACAAGACATTTTTAAGAAGAGATTGGACAACCACTTGTCTGAAATGGTATAGGGTTTTCTGCCTGAGCAGGGGGTTGGACTAGAAGACCTCCAAGGTCCCTTCCAACTCTATTATGATTGTGATTAATATTATGATTATTTAATCATCTTATTTATGTTTTTAATATCAGAAATTGACATGGGACAACAGTTCCAATGAATAAAAAATAAAAAAAATAAAGGTGAATATTTGTAGCTCAGAGTTGATATGAGGGTTACTTGTTGCTCTCTGAGTTTGATTGTTTTCTCACAGACTAGCATTGATGATGTTAACTAGTTTAGGTAATAAAATGTCTACAAGAAAAAAAAAAACTCAAGCTCAGAGTGTACCCAGGACCTTAAAAAATTACTTTCTATTTTTCATCATTTTTTCTCCATTAGAAAAAATAACATTGTTGAATCCTGTACTGTTGATTTAGTTTAGCCTTGAGATATCTGGAAAAGGAGTGGGCTACAAACTCAATAAAGAAGTAATAAAAGTTAAAAGAATTCTTTCTCAAATTATTCTAATTGCAAAAGAGTAAATTAGGTTTTAAACCAAAAATGGAATCACATGCAATGATTTGAAATGATTTGAACTTTATGCTATTTCACAATACGAACATACTATTTGTAATCTGCTGAGCTATGTGCAATATGAAATTGCAAAGCAGATAGTTCTATGTATATTTGGAATATGAATATTGTAACCGTGGGAGAAATAGGGAACTGAAAAGTAGCTGATGGATGTGGGTTCCAATGTACACGGATATATGTGGAAAGTAGGTCGGAAGGAAGTAAGTAAAAAGTCAGCAAAGGTCAGCAGAAATCAGCAAAAGTCAGCGGACCATCTGACTACAGTCTTAGAATGAGAAAGGGTATAAAAGGTTGGGACTGGACCTGATTGATTTGCCATTGGCCTATAGCTGTCCTATTGGATTCTGCTATGTCATATGGTCCTCATTGCAATGGGTTATTAATGTAAGGGATGTTGTGTTATTATGCTTGCTATGTTCCAAATTATTAGCAAAATAAACCTCTGAATCCTAAAGTAAGAATGTTTGTTGTTGTATTGCTGTATCTTGTCTTTTCCATTGGGCTTTTCCATGACAGTGTGCAATTGTATCCTACAACAGAGCTGGTACCTTGGCAAATCAAATGACTACTCTGCAATACCATTGTGGTCTCCTGGCTACTGTAACAATGCCATACACTAATAAAAATAAACTATAGAATGTCTGTTTCTCAGGTTTAGTGAATAAAGTCTGGAAACAACAATGTTTATTTAAATTATGACATCAGGGAGTTTCATGCAGCACAGGAAAAGCACATACAATACATTCAGAAAAGATATTAAATGCACTTCTAAAACATACAGTCATGTATAAACTCTCCATTAATAATTCTAAATAATAATGCTAAATAATTCTCTTTTTCCTCTCTTATTTTTTGCTATATGCCTCTGTTGAGATCTCTTCACAAACTGGTCTTGTTGGAGGCAATGGACATCAACCAGCAAATGTGACATCTTCTAAAGCAGTGGTTCTCAACCTGTGGGTCGGGACCCCATTTGGGGTTGAACGATCATTTCACGGGGGTCACCAAACAAGACTGTCCGCCATTTTTTACCCTTTTCTTTGGCCACGCCCCTGGCACCTGGTGATATATAAGTGGTTGGGGGTCACCACAACATGGGGAACTGTATTATGGGGTCGCGACATTAGAAAGGTTGAGAACCACTGTTCTAAAGAGACATCGTGGAGAGTATGATTATCATTCATCCAACTAGCAGACCCAACGAAAGGAATCCTGAAGGCAGTTAAATCCCAGCAGGTTTATTGGGCTTCTTCAGAACTGAAGAAGCAAAACCAGCTCTGTGTTTTCCCGTGCGAAAGCTTGCTTAGTAAAAAGATAGATTCCCATGCCCCCACCCACCGGGTGTTCCCATTGTCCAATAGTACTCTTCCATTTTATTATGGGAACAGTTCACATCGCCATCGAGCACTTGTGGCAATGATCTTGACATGGGGCAGGCTTTCATAGTCCATGAACGGCTTCTTGGAATTCCATTTCCTCCCTTCCTTTTCTAACCCTTTCCACTTTTCTATGGCAAGATGAGGAAGCTAGCAGGCATCAAATTTTGACAATGATTTGCTTGAATTCCTAGTTTTCTTTGTCCAAAAGAGCAGTGCTACTTGAGGCTAGCTGAACAAGGAGATCATTAACTTCTGTAATCAAGTTCTAGTTGGATAAAGGCTTCTCTAGGAGAAGAGCTAGACGACATCTGATAGGAATGGATGGTCTTCAAACCTTATGTTTCCTTCAGCATTGCTCACATCTCAGATACGTTCCTGAGCATATATTCAAGCTTTCTATTCAAACCAACATGCAGCTAGGAGGATCTTTGTTGCAACTAGTGATTCCATTTCTTTATACCTCTAAGCAAGTCATTCCACCTCCCCATCAAATTAAAAAAAAAGAAGTGATTACACAGAACAGACTGCATGATTTGAAACAACTAGCTGATGTGCATATTTCTAATCAGCTGCTTTGGCTTTCTATGCAATTTGGCCAGCTATATTCATTATTTAAGAGCAGTCAATAGAAAAGTAGAATTAAATACCTCTGAATTCCATCTGGAAATGATGACCTCAGTTTGACTATTCACCATATTTCTTTTTTAAAAATGTTAAAAAATGTCTTGGGTATACTTCCTGCTGTCTACTCTGGATTCCCACTCCAGAGTTTCAGCAGAGCAGCTTTCATCTCCTTGTTCCTAAGTGTATATATTAGTGGGTTTAACAAAGGGGTGATGGTGGTGTAGAACACACATACCACACTCTCCATGACGTCCTGAGAGGCTGGTCTCAAATAATGAGAAAATAAGGGCAGGTAGTATATGACCACCACAGTAAGATGGGCAGAGCAAGTGGAGAAGGCTCTCTGTCGCCCTTCACTGCTACTAATCTTCAAAATGGTTGTGATGATATAAGTATATGATGCTAGGATGAGGAGAAAGCAGGTGATTGCCCATGTCAACGATGATAACTGTCTCTTGAAAGTGTACGTCAACACAAGCCAGCTTCAGGATGGATGGAACATCGCAGAAGATGTAATCAATATAGTTGTTCTCTCCATAAGGCAAATGAAAGGTAAGAGATGTCAGCAAGGTAGAGTGAAGGGTCCCTCCAATTATAGTACCCAAGGAGAGAAGGAGACAGGCTTTCGAGCTCATGAGGTTGCCATAGTGAAGTGGTTTACAAATGGCCAAGAAGCGGTCATAAGCCATCACGGTGTAAAGGAAACATTCTGTACACCCAACCGAGTTCAGAAAGAATACCTGTGAGATGCACCCTGAGAAGGAAATCACCTTTTCCTGCTGGTTGAATCCTGCAGTAACTTTGGGAACCACCACAGCTGAGAAGGCCATATCCAGGACGGAGAGATGACAGAGGAACCAGTACATGGGCTTGTGCAATTGAAGGTTGGTGATCACCGCCAAGATGACCAGAGAATTTCCACAAAGAGTGAGTGCAAACATGATAGAGAAGAAGAGAATCAAGGGGACCTTTAAGTCTTCTGTACGAGGAAACCCAGAGAGTATAAATTCATTTGGGGCTGTTTGATTTGGACACTCCATATAGTAGAAGTCTCTTCTTCAAACACCTAATGTCTAGCCTACAAATGCATGGACCAGTAGATCCCTATTGACCAACCCAGGACCCGTGAAGAAGAAATGCTCCTTATATCCCAAAATTCTATGTGATTTAGGGGAAAAAAAGAACCAAAAAGTAGAACCTATTGTAATGTTAAAAGCATTATTTACTCAGCATTTAACCAGTATTTATTTTGTCAGATTTATATAAAGTTGGGGAAATTAGATTGTAATTCTTTCAAGAATGTTCTCTTGAATGATCCTGCAGGAATTTCTTCTCTTTGACAGATCTGTTGATCAGCTACCTCTCATCCTGTCCGAGCTGCAAATGAGATACACCCAATTGTTTTTGTCTTGTTTACATCTTATAAAACTACTGATCCTGTTCGACTCTGGATAATGAACAATGGGAGTTTCCCATTGTTGTCCCACTAGCAAACATTGACCAACAGATTGGGCTGTTGAAAGAGGCAGTATCAACAGCAGGTTAAGAAAAAGTGCCAGAGAGAGACCAGTTTCAAAATGTTTGCAAGATATTCCCCTTGAGAAGAAGCAAAGGCACCAAGCAAAGTTAACAGGAATGTTCTCCTTGACTCATTAACCTAACAGAAAACAAGTATTTATTTGGGGTTGATGGAAGTTCTTTTACATGGACAGGAGAAATCAGATTGTGCCTATATGTTAGTTGGGAATTGCTTGATAGAAAAAAGATTGGAGTTAAAGTTCCATCAACCTGAGGGAAAACAGAAGCATGGAGTTAAAAACAAATAATCTTTTACCCTGGCGATGGAATTCACACAGTTCTTCCTATACTGTATATTAGTTGGAAAAATGTTGAAAATATGAAGGATCAACCCATGTTTTCATCTCGTATGCACATATATACTCCATATCCAAGTTGAAAAAGTCTGCCCTCAAATGACCACATATAAAATAACTTGTATTAGCCTAATATACCTTTTGCTAATTATGTTGAAATTACAGAAGACTCATAGATCATTACACAAGTTGGAAAATAGCATTGCATATAGATTTTGTTCGGCATCGTTTGCCACTTCACAGACCTATTCCAACACTGTATTTTGTACAATGTATTTGTGAGAACCCATATTTTACAGGACCAGGATCCCTCTGTGGTTTAAAAATGTGATAAGTAAGTAAATAAATAAAATCTTGGGGAAGGAGTGATTCAATTCATTTCTCTTTTCCAAAAGGCTACGTTTGCTAGCATGCAATTGACTGAAAGGGTAGAAATGACCATATTTCCATTGCTGTTCCTGGAAGATTAGGTGGAAAATCCTGATGGAGTTTTGAATTATTTGCTCGTTAACTTGTAGCTGTATAACTTTCAATTCTCTTTCTGTTCAGAAGATTCAATGAGCCCCTCATGGAAAACAGATGAACTTTTTCTTGATGGACAGCAATTACTTTTTAGTTGCTCCAAGATGGACTCCTAAAGGAAAGGAAGCATGGAAAGGAAGATGTTATCTGGCATAGTTAATTGCAAACCCCAACACATGTAATTGTAATTTGTTTTTTTTTAAAAAACCCAACAATTACCCAATCCATCATTATTGTTACATACAAGTTGGTGGTATGCCAGGTTTCCACAAAGCCCTGATAGTTCTTCTCAGTTTCATTGAGATATTTTCCCCTTTCACATCTAGAGATAGTTGGATGTTGGTTCTGAGAATCTTATGAATTCCTGCTTGATATGAACTCTGGACATAAAGTGAAGAAATAGACAGAGTCATACATCTTGATGTCTCCAGGTAGAAGCAGTTAGATTCTTCTGTGTCCACATATTTTTATAACATTCCATCTTCGGTGAATGTTTTGCGTTTGTTCCCTAGAGTTAGTAAACATTGTATTAAAATATTGTTGATTTAGGAGAAAGACAATTAAAATTGCCCAGAAACTGCCCTGGGAAACAATTATTTTCAAACAATAGGTGAGTTTGAAAGATTTGCACACATAATAATAAAAAGATCAATTAGCCATGTGTTAAGATCCTATTGTTTGCAATGGGAATTAATTATTAATTATTTTCTCTTTCTTATTATTTGGATTACCCTTTTCCTTCTCTAAAGTGCATAGATTGAATTTCTGTTTTTCCTTTAATTAATTATAATGTTGTCCTCACCTTAAAATTCATGATCCATCTTCTCTTTCCTGAGTTATTCTTACATCTCTGTTACGCTATTCTAGACTTACTACTCTAGTCATGGATCATCACTAGCAATATGGATAAAATATGAAATGCGGATCTGTTCTGGACATGTTGCATGTTTTTGGCAAGAAATGGATTTAGTTAATTTAATGGGTGAAAAGGTTGAAAAGCCCTGCTCTAGAATATATGATCTGGTCTTGTAAAATAATACTTCCCTTTGGACTACATATTATTTTTCATTTGCTTCTATGAGTCTATGTTAATTTTGTTTTGGAAGAAACCCTATTCTTTTTGTAACTATGATTCCAATGGCTGCAACGACATGACATAAGGCTAAGGAAGCCACCACTTAGACTTTTCTTGTGGATTCTTTTGTCCATTGCCACATGATAATGCTGAATATATGCCATCAAGTCAATGTAGGGCATTAGTGAGTATACATATATATTTTCTCCAGAAGAATTGGTCCTTAACCTTGTCAAAAAGTCCAGTTGCCTTTTGAAAAGTACCTTTGGGACAACCATGACCTGGATAATTGAGAATCTCCATAAACAACTTTCATATAATATCCTTAATTTCACAGAAAAGCAAAATAAAACCGAGGAATGTCTGGCACAGATTGGAGCCCTAAATAATGTTTCATGTTCTTTCACCTTTTCTAAAGAGCTGGCCTCTTTAGAAAAAGTAGAAGAACATGAAACATTATTGCTGATGCATGCTGGATAATTGACAAAACCAAAGAATACCAAAAGGAAGCCAGTATGTGCTTCATTGATTACAGAAAGGCATCTGATTATGTCAATTATGTCAAATTATGAAAAGTGTTTAGAAAAATAGGAATTCTCATGCAAAACCTATAACCAGGACAGGAAGTCACAGTACAGACAAATGTGGCAAAATACATTGGCTCCAGGCTGGCAAAAGAATGAGACAAAACTGTATACTCTCCTATTATTTATAAAAACAACCTGCCTCCAGAAGTTGTGAATGCTCCAACACTGGAACACTCTTCTATTCTATTCTATTCTATTCTATTCTATTCTATTCTATTCTATTCTATTCTATTCTATTCTATTCTATTCTATTCTATTCTACTCTACTCTACTCTACTCTACTCTACTCTACTCTACTCTACTCTACTCTACTCTACTCTACTAGCCTTCAGAGGCTGTGAATGCTCCAACACTGGACATTTTTAAGAAGAGATTGGACAACCATTTGTCTGAAATGGTATAGGGTTTTCTACATTAGCAGGGGGTTGGACTAGAAGACCTCCAAAGTCCCTTCCAACTCTATTATGATTATGATTGTGATTAAGATTATGATTATTTAATCATCTTATTTATGTTTTTAATATCAGAAATTGACATGGGACAACAGTTCCAATGAATAAAAAATAAATAAAATAAATGTGAATATTTGTAGCTCAGGGTTGAAATGAGGGTTCCTTGCTGCTCTCTGAGCTTGATTGTTTTCTTGCAGACTAGCATTGATGATGTTAATTAGTTTAGGTAATAAAATGTCTACAAGAAAAAAAAAAACCAAGCTCAGAGAGCACCAAGGATCCTAAAAAATTATTTTTTATTTTCCATCATTTTTTTCTCCATTAGAAAAAATAACATTGTTGAATCCTGTACTGTTGATTTAGTTTAGCCTTGAGATATCTGGAAAAGGAGTGGGCTACAAACTCAATAAAGAAATATTAAAAGTTAAAAGAAATGATTCTTTTCCAAATGATTCTAATTGCAAAAGAGTAAATTAGGTTTTAAACCAAGAATGGAATCACATGCAAGTTTGTCTGCAAAAATAGTTGATGTTTTTATTAGGGAACATGAATTTGGGCAAACTCTGAGAGACAGTGGAGGATAGGGGGCCTTGGCATGCTGTGGTCTATGGTTCAGACATGACTTAGTGACTGGACAACAAAAACATGGTCAGGAACAACAGATTAAAAGGATCTCATCATTGGAGTACAAGACATATGTGATAAAGTTGAGAATTTAGGATTAAATTAGACAGAAGCAGCTAAGTGAAGATAACTAAGAGGCCATCAGAACAGAGAAGATATGATAAACTTGGGCAGATATTGCCCCAAAGATGCTTTTTCATGAGGCAACTGAACTTTCTTGTTTTTCTTTGAAGACATTTTGCTTCTCATCCAAGAAGCTTCTTCAGCTTCTTCAGAGCTGAAAATGCTTCCTAGATGAGAAGCGAAACATCTTCAAAGGAAAAACAAGAAAGTCCACTTGCTTCATGAAAAAGCATCTTTGGAACAACTATGATCCGGATGACTGCAAATCTCCATAGATATTTGGGAAGATCTTGTTTCTCAAGTCAAGATCATCTGGAAAAAGGATTCTCATATTTCTTGCTGCTAAGGGCAAATGTCCTCCTGAAATTCAGTAACTCACTATAGGAGACGTTGCAAACAGATCTCCATAGATCTTGGCAAGATCACCAGAGAAAGCATCAGTATTTTACCATGTCTTTGCTTTTCTGGAAAGTGTGAGCTTCATTACAAGAATATTCTTGTAAGTGGAAAAAGGTTTCATGATTAATGGCTCTGCTGTATTTACAGAAAGAAATTATCCATATTATCTGCAAGTCTAACTTTAGAATGGGTGGGGTGGCTCAGTGGCTTAATGAGGCTGGATATGGTTTCTGCTCCAGTGGTTCGTGTCAAAGCCTAACAGTTCAAAAGCATGTTCGATGCAAGTAGATAGATAGGTACCACTTTGGTGGGGAGACGAGTTGGTGCTCTGTGCAGGCAGTCAGATTCCTGAGCACTGTGAACCATCCTGGTTCCGCTGCCCATTTGTGAGGAGGCTCTGGGAAGAGAGGGGGCTTGGGGTGACATTGCAGGAAGAATTGCTCATCTTTCTCTCTAGTGTGAAGCCAGCTCATCCTTCTCTAACATACCTTGGAAAGCGTTGTGGGAGATGAAAATATAGCCCCCTCCTCATATAACAAGGTGAGGCTAGAACAAACCTGAAATAGGCCCTCACAGAAATGATTTGAACTTTATGCTGCTTCACAATACGAACATACTATTTGTAATCTGCTGAGCTATGTGCAATATGAAATTGCAAAGTAGATAGTTCTATGTATATTTGGAACATGAATATTGTAACCGTGGGAGAAACAGGGAACTGAAAAGTCGCTGATGGATGTGGGTTCCAGTGTACACGGATATATGTGGAAAGTAGGTCGGAAGGAAGTCAGTAAAAAGTCAGCAAAGGTCAGCGGACCATCTGACTATAGTCTTAGAATGAGAAAGGGTATAAAAGGTTGGGACTGGACCTGATTGATTTGCTGTTGGCCTATAGCTGTCCTATTGGATTCTGCTATGTCATATGATCCTCATTGCAATGGGTTATTAACGTAAGGGATGTTGTGTTATTATGCTTGCTATGTTCCAAATTATTAGCAAAATAAACCTCTGAATCCTAAAGTAAGAATGATTGTTGTTGTGTTGCTGTCTCTTGTCTTTTGCATTGGGTTTTTCCACGACAGTGTGCAATTGTATCCTACAACAGAGCTGGTACCTTGGCAAATCAAATGACTACTCTGCAATACCATTGTGGTCTCCTGGCTACTGTAACAATGCCATACATTAATAAAAATAAACTATAGAATGTTCTGTTTCTCAGGTTTAGTGAATAAAGTCTGGAAACAACAATGTTTATTTCATGCAGCACGGGAAAAGCACATGACAATCCATTCAGAAAAGATATTAAATGCACTTCTAAAACAAACACTCATGTATAAACTCTCCATTAAAATAGCTGCTAAATAATTCTCTTTTTCCTCTCTTATTTTTTGCTATATGCCTCTGCTGAGATCTCTTCACAAACTGGTCTTGTTGGAGGCAATGGAAATCAGCCAGCAAATGTGACATCTTCTAAAGAGACATCATGGAGACTTTGATTATTATTCATCCAACTAGCAGACCCAACGAAAGGAATCCTCAAGGCAGTTAAATCCAAGCAGGTAAACCTTATTGGGCTTCTTCAGAACTGAAGAAGCAAAACCAGCTCTGAGTTTTCCCGTGCGAAAGCTTGCTTAGTAAAAAGATAGATTCCCATGCCCCCACCCACCGGGTGTTCCCATTGTCCAATAGTACTCTTCCATTTTATTATGGGAACAGTTCACATCGCCATCGAGCACTTGTGGCAATGACCTTGACCTGGGGCAGGCTTTCATAGTCTGTGAACAGCTTCTTGGAATTCCATTTCCTCCCTTCATTTTCTAACCCTTTCCACTTTTCTATGGCAAGATGAGGAAGCTAGCAGGCATCAAATTTTGACAATGATTTGCTGGAATTCCTAGTCTTCTTTGTCCAAAAGAGCAGTGCTACTTGAGGCTAGCTGAACAAGGAGATCATTAACTTCTGTAATCAAGTTCTAGTTGGGTAAGGGCTTCTCTAGGAGAAGAGCTAGACGACACCTGATAGGAATGGATGCTCTTCAAACCTTATGTTTCCTTCAGCATTGCTCACATCTCAGATACATTCCTGAGCATATATTCAAGCTTTCTATTTAAACCAATAGGCAGCTAGGAGGATCATTCTTGCAACTAGTGATTCCATTTCTTTATACCTCTAAGCAAGTCATTCCACCTCCCCATCAAATTAAAAAAAAGGAAGTGATTACACAGAACAGACTGCATGATTTAAAACAACTAGCTGATGTGCATATTTCTAATCAGCTGCTTTAGCTTTCTATGCAATTTGGCCAGCTATATTCATTATTTAAGAGCAGCCAATAGAAAAGTAGAATTAAATAGCTCTGAATTCCATCTGGAAATGATGACATCAATTTGACTATTCACCATTTTTTTTTTTAAAATGTTAAAAAATGTCTTGGGTATACTTTCTGCTGTCTACTGTGGATTCCCACTCCAGAGTTTCAACAGAGCAGTTTTCATTTCCTTGTTCCTAAGTGTATATATTAGTGGGTTTAACAAAGGGGTGATGGTGGTGTAGAACACACATACCACACTCTCCATGATGTCCTGAGAGGCTGGTCTCAAATAATGAGAAAATAAGGGCAGGTAGTATATGACCACCACAGTAAGATGGGCAGAGCAAGTGGAGAAGGCTCTCTGTCGCCCTTCACTGAACCTTAAGCAAAGATCATCAGGAAGTCAGTACATTTTCTCTCCATGAGATAATCAGAAGATAATGCAAGTGGGCAGAGATGGACTTTGGATAAGAAAGTGGGAATTACTTTAGTAGATGAAAATTTGGTAATCCAGATCAAGGATCAGAAATATGCCTATATTAAAAGAATTTACAATGAGTTAATAAAATTGGATTCAGAAACAGAGTTAGTAAAAGATTGTATGATTAAATGGGCCCAGAATATTCAGGAACCGATTTCATTGGATTTATGGGAGGTAATTTGGACCAGAAATGTTAAATTTACGCAGGCCCAAAATTTGAGGGAAAATTTTTATGAAATGTTTTATAGATGGCATCTGGATCCTAAAAAGTTGTCCTGTATGTACCCGAACCTGCAACCTAAATGTTGGAAATGTGGTTGCTTCGATGCAACCTATTTTCATGTTTGGTGGACTTGTAAAGATATTAAAGCCTTCTGGATTATGATTTGGTGGAACATTCAACAGGTTTTTAAAAGGAAGATTAAGTTTACTCCCCAACTGTTTCTTTTGGGCATTTTTGTGGATTTTAATGTTAAAGAAAATATTTTATTGTTGAATTTAATAACAGCAGCAAGATTATTGGGTCAATATTGGAAGAAGGATACTCTGCGTTCTTTAGAAGAATGGGTATTTAAGGTTTCTAATTTAGCAGAAATGGCTGAAATTTCTGCTTATTTAAAGGACCATTCACAAGAGAGATATTTTAATGTATGGAGAAGATGGATAGAATATGTTCAGAAGAAGTATGGAACTACAAAGTTTCATTTATTTTATGAGTAATGAACTTGTTTATAAATTTATGATGTTAAAGTTTGAAGAGAGTTAAGGGTTAATATGATTTTGTTCATTGTATAATTAGTAAAATTAAATAGATTATGTTTAATATGTTTGTATAATCCTGTACTTTGCTCTGGGAAGTCGGGGGTGGGGGGGTGGGGTTGGGGGGAGGGGGGTGGGGGGTGGATGGGTCGAAGTTTAAATAGTTCAGATAAAGTAGAAACAGTTTTACTATATATAATATTAATGTTTCAATTTGGAGAGAGGAATTTCTTGGGCATTTCCCCTGGACCGTATCCGGAGTGAGAAGGTAGAAAAAACAAACAAAACAACAACAACAACAAAGGGGTGATGGTGGTGTAGAACACACATACCACACTCTCCATGACGTCCTGAGAGGCTGGTCTCAAATAATGAGAAAATAAGGGCAGGTAGTATATGACTACCACAGTAAGATGGGCAGAGCAAGTGGAGAAGGCTCTCTGTCGCCCTTCACTGAACCTTAAGCAAAGATCATCAGGAAGTCAGTACATTTTTTCTCCATGAGATAATCAGAACATAATGCAAGTGGGCAGTGTTTGAACACATTTTGGAATCTCAGGAAAATATTGGCATAATCTACAAAACTATCAAATACAGAGAATGCTGTTTCAGTATGAATATTTCTGCAGTATGAATATTTTTACTGAAAAGGAATGAACTATAATATTTCCAAAATTAACAATATACTCTGTTACAGTTTTCTTTTAAACAATAAAAGAATAATAGAAGAACTAATTTTATTCTGAAATTAACATTTTTTAGTATACATCTGACTGAGAAAAACATACCAAAAAGTAGAAACGCACAAGATATGCAAGAGAAAAACTAAACAGATGTTTAAAATTATATTCACATGTATCTATGGAGATTCTCAGCCATCCAGGTCACAGTTGTCCCAAATATGCTTTTTCATGAGGCAACCGGACTTTCTTTGTTTTTCTTTGAAAATGTTTCACTTTTCATCCAAGAAGCTTCTTCTGCAAGGAATATAAATCATTCCATTCCCCACCATCCAGTCAGAGCTGAAGAAGCTTCTTGGATGAGAAGCAAAATGTCTTCAAAGAAAAACAAGAAAGTTCAGTTGCCTCCTGAAAAAGCATCTTTAGGACATTCACATGTATCCTCTCCAACAATCCTGGATGAGCTACAAAAAAAGTAGTTCTGATCTCTCTTCTCATTTTCATTTGCACCTCCATACAGTAAAGTAAATTAGAGGTCACAACTGCTTATCTAGTTTTGAGGAAAAATACATGGTGCACATCTGTTGCTGCCTACCTACTCAGGATTCCCACCCCAGAGTTTGACTAGAGCAGTTTTCATCTCTTTGTTCCTAAGTGTGTATATTATTGGGTTCAACAAAGGGGTGATGGTGGTGTAGAACACACATACCACACTCTCCATGACGTCCTGAGAGGCTGGTCTCAAATAATGATAGAACACAGGGAGGAAGTATAAGCACACCACAGTAAGATGGGCAGAGCAAGTGGAGAAAGTTTTGTGCCATCCTTCACGGCTACTAATCTTCAAAATGGCCATGAAGATGTAAACATACGATGTTAGGATGAAGAGAAAGGAGGTGATTGTCACAAAGCCCATGGCAACGATGATAACTGTCTCTTGAAAGTGTATGTCAACACAAGCCATCTTCAGGATGGATGGTACATCACAGAAGATGTAATCAATATAGTTGTTCTCTCCATAAGGCAAATGAAAGGTAAGAGATGTCAGAAAGGTAGAGTGAATGGTCCCTCCCATTATGGTACCCAAGGAGAGAATGAGACAGGCTTTTGAGCTCATGAGGTTGCCATAGTGAAGTGGTTTACAAATGGCCAAGAAGCGGTCATAAGCCATCACAGTGTAAAGAAAACATTCTGTACACCCAAACAAGTTCAGAAAGAATACCTGTGAGATGCACCCTGAGAAGGAAATCATCTTTTCCTGCTGGTTGAATCCTGCAGTAACTTTGGGAACCACCACAGCTGAGAAGGCCATATCCAGGATGGAGAGATGACAGAGGAACCAGTACATGGGCTTGTGCAATTGAAAGTTGGTGATCACCACCAAGATGATCATAGAATTTCCACAAAGTGTCAGTGCAAACATGATAGAGAAGAAGAGAATCAAGGGGACCTTTAAGTCTTCTATACAAGGAAACCCAGAGAGGATAAATTCATTTGGGGCTGTTTGATTTGGACACTCCATATAGTAGAAGCCTCTTCTTCAAACACCTAAACTAGCCTACAAATGCATGGACCAGTAAATCCCTATGGACCAGCCCAGGACCTGTGAAGAAGAAATACTCCTTATATCCCAATATGTGATTTAGGGGAAAAAAAGAACCCAAAAGTAGAAGCTATTGCAATGTTAAAAGCATTATTTACTCAGCATTTAACCAGTATTTATTTTGTCAGATTTCAATAAAGTTGGGGAAATTAGATTGTAATTCTTTCAAGAATGTTCTCTTGAATGATCCTGCAGGAATTTCTTCTCTTTGACAGATCTGTTGATCAGCTACATCTCATCCTGTCCGAGCTGCAAATGGGATACACCCAATTGTTATTGTCTCATTTACATTTGCTCACATAAAACAACTGATCCTGTTCAACTCTGGATAATGAACAATGGGAGTTTCCCATTGTTGTCCCACTAGCAAACATTGACCAACAGATTGGGCTGTTGAAAGAGGCAGTATCAACAGCAGGTTAAGAAAAAGTGCCAGAGAGAGACCAGTTTCAAAATGTTTGCAAGATATTCCCCTTGAGAAGAAGCAAAGGCACCAAGCAAAGTTAACAGGAATGTTCTCCTTGACTCATTAATCTGACAGAGAACAAAAGTATTTATTTGGCGTTGATGGAAGTTCTTTTACATGGGTAGGAGAAATCAGATTGTGCCTATTTGTTATTTAGGAATTGCTTGATAAAAAAAAGATAGGAGTTAAAGTTCCATCAACCTGAGGGAAAACAGAAGCATGGAGTTAAAAATAAATAATCTTTTATCCTGGCGATGGAATTCACACAGTTCTTCTTATATATTAGTTGGAAAAATGTTGATATGAAAGTATGAAGGATCAGGACCCAACCCATGTTTTCATCTCGTATGTACATATATACTCCATATCCAAGTTGAAAAATGTCTGCCCTCAAATGACCACATATAAAATAACTTGCATTAGCCTAATATACCTTTTGCTGACTATGCTGAAATTCCAGAAGACTCATAGATCATTACACAAGTTGGAAAATAGCATTGCACGTAGATTTTGTTCGGCATCGTTTGCCACTTCACAGACCTATTCCAACATTGTATTTTGTACAATGTATGTGTCAGAACCCATATTTTACAGGACCAGGATCCCTCTGTGGTTTAAAAATGTGATAAGTAAGTAAATAAATAAAATCTTGGGGAAGGAGTGATTCAATTCATTTCTCTTTTCCAAAAGGCTACGTTTGCTAGTATGAAATTGACTGGAAGGGTAGAAATACTTCCAGACCATACTTCCATTGCTGTTCCTGGAAGATTAGGTGGAAAATCCTGATGGAGTTTTGAATTATTTGCTCGTTAACTTGTAGCTGTATAACTTTTAATTGTCTTTCTGTTCAGAAGATTCAATGAGCCCCTCATGGAAAACAGATGAACTTTTTCTTGATGGACAGCAATTACTTTTTAGTTGCTCCAAGATGGACTCCTAAACTAAGCATGGAAAGGAAGATGTTTTCTTTCTAAGCTTTATCTGGCATAGTTAATTGCAAACCCCAACAAATATAATTGTAGTTTGTTTGTTTTTTTAAAAAAACCCAACAATTCCCCAATCCATCATTATTGTTACATACAAGTTGGTGGTATGCCAGGTCTCCACAAAGCCATGATAGTTCTTCTCAGTTTCATTGAGATATTTTCCCCCTTTCACATCTAGAGATACTTGGATTTTGGTTCTGAGGATCTTATGAATTTTTGCTTGATATGAACTCTGAACATAAAGTGAAGAAATAAACAGAGTCATACATCTTGATGTCTCCAGGTAGGAGCAGTTAAATTCTTCTGTGTCCACATATTTTTATAACATTCCATCTTTGGTGAATGTTTTGCCTTTGTTCCCTAGAGTTAGTAAACATTATATTAAAATATTGTTGATTTAGGAGAAAAGCAATTAAAATTGCCCAGAAACTGCCCTGGGAAACAATTATTTTCAAACAATAGGTGAGTTTGAAAGATTGCACACATAATAATAAAAAGATCAATTAGCCATGAGTTAAGATCCTATTGTTTGCAATGGGAATTAATTATTAATTATTTTCTCTTTCTTATTATTTGGATTACCCTTTTCCTTCTCTAAAGTGCATAGATTGAATTTCTGTTTTTCCTTTAATTAATTATAATGTTGTCCTCACCTTAAAATTCATGATCCATCTTCTCTTTCCTGAGTTATTCTTACATCTCTATTATGCTACTCTAGACTTACTACTCTAGTCATGGATCATCAGTAGCTATATGGATAAAATATGAAATGCAGATCTGTTCTGGATATGCTATGTGTTTTTAGCAAGAAATGGAGGGATTTAGTTAATTTATGGATATGCAATGCTAAAAATGCAGCTTTAGAACAGGTCTTTTCAACCAGTGGTATGGGTACCACCTGTGGTACATTGGCACCTGACACGTGGTACGCGACCATCCTAGAAAAGTGGTAGCAGGAGAGGGGAATGAGCTGAACCGGTGGCAGCACTGCACAAGCCTGAGTGAGAGATGGCTGGAGCTGCAGGGCTGTCAGGGCTCAGTGGAAGCGCCAGGATCAGCGCCAGACTCCAGCTGGAGCTCGGCGCTGATCATGGTGCTTCTGCTGAGCCCTGAAGAAGCACCAACAAGCTGGAAAGCAGCACGGATCCTGGTGCTTCTACTGAGCCCAGAAGAAGTGCTAATCAGCTGGAATGTTGCAGCATCTCCAGGGTCTTCTGATTTGCATTCAGATGCTTGGCAACTGATTCATTTTTATGACTGTCACAGTGTCCCAGGGTCATATGAAATGATCAAAACCTGCTGCAACCACCCAGCAGGTGGTTATATGTGGAAAGTAGGTCAGAAGGAAGTCAGTAAAAAGTCAGCAAAGGTCAGCAGAAATCAGCAAAAGTCAGCGGACCATCTGACTACAGTCTTAGAATGAGAAAGGATAAAAGGTTGGGACTGGACCTGATTGATTTGCCATTGGCCTATAGCTGTCCTATTGGATTATGCTATGACATATGGTCCTCATTGCAATGGGTTATTAATGTAAGGGATGTTGTGTTATTATGCTTGCTATGTTCCAAATTATTAGCAAAATAAACCTCTGAATCCTAAAGTAAGAATGATTGTTGTTGTATTGCTGTCTCTTGTCTTTTCCATTGGGTTTTTCCACGACAGTGTGCAATTGTATCCTACAACAGAGCTGGTACCTTAGCAAATCAAATGACTACTCTGCAATATCTTTGTGGTCTCCTGGCTACTGTAACAATGCCATACACTAATAAAAATAAACTATAGAATCTTCTGTTTCTCAGGTTTAGTGAATAAAGTCTGGAAACAACAATGTTTATTTAAATTGCGACATCAGGGAGTTTCATGCAGCACGGGAAAAGCACATGACAATACATTCAGAAAAGATATTAAATGCACTTCTAAAACATACAGTCATGTATAAACTCTCATTAAAATAGCTGCTAAATAATTCTCTTTTTCCTCTCTTATTTTTTGCTATATGCCTCTGTTGAGATCTCTTCACAAACTTCCCTGGTCTTGTTGGAGGCAATGGAAATCAGCCAGCAAATGTGACATCTTCTAAAGAGACATCGTGGAGAGTATGATTATCATTCATCCAACTAGCAGACCCAATGAAAGGAATCCTGAAGGCAGTTAAATCCCAGCAGGTTAAACTTTATTGGGCTTCTTCAGAACTGAAGAAGCAAAACCAGCTCTGAGTTTTCTCGTGCGAAAGCTTGCTTAGTAAAAAGATAGATTCCCATGCCCCCACCCACCAGGTGTTCCCATTGTCCAATAGTACTCTTCCATTTTATTATGGGAACAGTTCACATCGCCATCAAGCACTTGTGGCAATGATCTTGACATGGGGCAGGCTTTCATAGTCTGTGAACGGCTTCTTAGAGTTCCATTTCCTCCCTTCATTTTCTACCCCTCCCCACTTTTCTATGGCAAGATGAGAAAGCTAGCAGCCATCATAGTGATTCAATCTTGACAATGATTTACTGGAATTCCTAGTCTTCTTTGTCCAAAAGAGCAGTGCTACTTGAGGCTAGCTGAACAAGGAGATCATTAACTTCGGTAATCAAGTTCTAGTTGGATAAGGGCTTCTCTAGGAGAAGAGCTAGACAACACCTGATAGGAATGGATACTCTTCAAACCTTATGTTTCCTTCAGCATTGCTCAAATCTCAGATACATTCCTGAGCATATATTCAAACTTTCTATTCAAACCAATAGGCAGCTAGGAGGATCATTCCTGCAACTAGTGATTCCATTTCTTTATACCTCTAAGCATGTCATTCCACCTCCCCATCAAATTAAAAAAAAAGAAGTGATTACACAGAACAGACTGCATGATTTGAAACAACTAGCTGATGTGCATATTTCTAATCAGCTGCTTTGGCTTTCTATGCAATTTGGCCAACTATATTCATTATTTAAGAGCAGTCAATAGAAAAGTAGAATTAAATAGCTCTGAATTCCATCTGGAAATGATGACCTCAATTTGACTATTCACCATATTTGTTTTTTTAAAATGTTAAAAAATGTCTTGAGTATACTTCCTGCTGTCTACTGTGGATTCCCACTCCAGAGTTTCAACAGAGCAGTTTTCATCTCCTTGTTCCTAAGTGTATATATTAGTGGGTTTAACAAAGGGGTGATGGTGGTATAGAACACACTTACCACACTATCCATGGAGTCCTGAGAAGATGGCCTCATATAACGATAAAACACAGGAAGAAAATAAATGCAGACTACAGTAAGATGAGCAGTGCAAGTGGAGAAGGCTCTCTTCTGTCCTACACTGCTACTGATCTTCAAAATGGCTGTGATGATATAAGCATAAGAGGTTAGAATGAGGAGAAAGCAGGTCATAGTTATAAAATTTATGTCAATAATGAACATCAGTTCATTGAATGTTATGTCTACACACACCAGCCTAAGGATGGATGGAATGTCACAGAAGACATAGTCAATATAATTGTCCTCTCCATAAGGTGCATGAAAGGTGATAGTTGTCTGAAATGCAGAATTGAGGCTGCCTCCAATTATGGTACCCAAGGAGAGGGTGAAACAGGTTTTCCAGCTCATGATATTGCTATAGTGGAGTGGTTTACAAATGGCCAAAAAGCGATCATAACCCATCAAGGTGTAGAGAAAACATTCTGCACACCCAACAGAGTTAAACAAGAACACCTGTGTTATGCATCCTGGAAAAGAAATGATATTTCCTCTAGAATTGAAGCCTGCAATAACTTTGGGAACCACCACAGCTGAAAAGGCCATGTCCAGGATAGAAAGATGACAGAGGAACCAGTACATGGGCTTGTGCAGTTGAAGGTCCGAGATCACCACCAAGATGATCAGAGAATTTCCAGAAAGGGTGAGTGCAAACATGGTTGAGAAGAAGAGAATCAAGGGCATCTTTAATTCTTCTGTACAAGGAAACCTAGAGAAGATAAATTCATTTGGTGCTGTTTGATTTGGGCACTCCATATATACTTTTGCTTTAATCACCCAACCTGTGGAGTAGGTGGGATTTTATGATAAAAGGTATTATATTAAGTCTCAATGTGGGAGATGCCCTTTCAGACTTAATCATTTTCCTGAAAGATCTTGTATCTTGCCCAGAAAAACAAGAATTTAATATCTAAAATCTTGCCTACATTTGCATGGATCCAGAGAGTGCATTCCTATGGACCAACCATGAACGTGTGGAAGAGAAATACTCCTTATGTCTCAACATTCTATGTTATTTGGAAAGAAATAAGAGCTGGAAAGAAGAATGTATTATGATGTCGGAAGCATATTTTTTCAATTATCTTGTGTTTATCTTGTTCATATTTAACCACTGACTAACAGATTGGGCTTCAAGAGAGCCAATGTCCCCAACTCAGCTGGTGAGGTCAGAAGTGCCAGAGAAAGATCATTTTCAAATTGCTTGCCAGATAACCTCTTGAAAAGAAATGAAGGCCACCAAGCAAAATCATTGCAATGTTTTCCTTCACACATCAAACTGATAGGAAAATGAAATATGGTTCTGGAGTTGATGTAAGTCCTTTTACATGGGTGGAAGAAATCTGATTCTGCATATAAGCTTCATAGAAAAAAGATGGGAATTAAGCTTCCATCAATCTAACAGAAGATTGTGTGGAGCTGGGGAATAAACAGCTTTTACACTTGGGAGGAAACCATGCAAATCTTCCTTATATCCATCAGAAAGTATCTCATGTGAAAATAGGAAGGACAAGATCCAACTCAAATTTCCATCTTATATGCACATACACATTCCATATACAAGTTGAAAAATGTCCATCTTCAAACGATCATGTGGCCCAGAGTCACCTTATAAGGTAGACATAGGTGACATAAAGTAAATGTGAAATGTAAAAAATAATTTACGTTAGCCTAATATACCTTTTAACAACTATGTTGAAATTCCAGAAGATTCACGGATCATCGCACAGCATTCAAACCAGCATTGTACTGTACATAGATTTTTGGGACATCATTTGCCTCTTCACAGACCTATTCCAACATTGTAATTCATATGGTGTACAATGCTCAGTGTCTCTCTATGGTTTAAAAATTGATAAATAAATAAAATTTTTGAGGAAGGAGTGACTCAATTCATTTCTCTTCTTTTCCAATGTGAAATTGAAAGGACAGCAGTTCCAATGCTGCTCCCAGAAGAGCTGTGAAATATTTTGATGAACAAATTTGTAGGTTTGTAACTTTTAATTTTCTTTCTTAGATTCCCTGGACTCCTTATAGAAAACAAACAAGCTTTGTCTTGATGATAGCAATGTACTTTTAGTTGCTCCAAGATGGAGTCCTAAGCCGAGCATAGAGTTGAAGATATCATGTTTTCTTTCCAAACTTTAGCTGGCATAATTAATTGCAAAAAACAAAAACAAACAAAAAACCCCCCCAAAAACAAAACAAAAAACAAAAAACAAAAACAAATGTAGCCTCAGGTTTTTTTTAAAAAAAATCAGTTATTGTGAGATACAGATCCATCAAGCCATGATAGTTCTTTTCAGTTACACTGAGATATTTTTCCCCCTTTCAAATCTAGAGGTACTTGGAATTTTGTTCTGAGGATATTACGAACTCCTGCTTAATAAGACTTCTCAATGTGAAGAATTAGGCAGCATCATAAATCTTCATGACTCCAGACAGGAGCATTTTGAGTCTCCTGTTTACATGTGTTTTTATAACATTGCATCTTTGGTGAATCTTCTGCTCTTATTCCCCAGAGTTAGTGAATGTTATTTTAAAATATTGCTGATTTAAGAGAAACGCAATTATGATTGCCAGAAAGTCGACTAGGGAACAATTTCTTTCAAACAATAAATAAATTTAAAAGTTTGCACACACAATCAAAAATGATCAATTAGTCATGAGTTAAGATCCCCTGGTTTCCAGTGTAAATTAATTCAGAACAATGATTTTATCTCAGAGCTGACCGCCCAAGTCATTTTTTTGCCTTACTATTTGTGTTACTTTTTTCCTCCTCCAAACGTCTAGAGAGAATTTCTGATTTACACTTGATCAGTCATAATGTTGTCCTCACCTCAAAATCCATGATCTTACTTGCCTCTTTCCTGATTTATTTTTACACATCTTTGAAAAGTATAAAGGTCATATGGATAAGGCAAAGCTTACTATCTCATGTAATCTGAATGTATTCTGGATACGATGTATGTTTTTAGGAATCCCAAAGGTGCTTTTTCAAGACTTGTTTTTAAAAAGAAAAGGAGGGATTTGGTTAATTCATGGGTATGCAGTATTAAACGTGGATCTTTAACGTACATGATCTGGCCTTGTTCAAGAATACTTCCCTTTTGACTACATATTATTTTTCACTTGATTTTGTGATTCTACATTAATTTGGTTTGGAAAATTCTCTGTTGGTTTTGGTACTTATGATTCCAATGAAAACAAAAGGACTAGGGAAATGGATATTGTATCCATTTGTAGTTGGGTATGTTAAAAAGATAACAAAAATGGTAGGGACCCCTAACTTTATGATTTATGCAAGTCTATATGTCTCTTTACATGTGAGCACGTGCTACCTTATTAGAAATCTGAACTAAAGAAATATTTATGATTTGTGTTTATACCACCGGGCATGTATTGTTTCTCATTTCCCCCCTAATTTTATGATTTTCTATATGAGGCTCCATCATATATATTGATTGCCAGGGCATTCAAAAATTGGCCAAAAAATCAAGATGGTGGCTGCCACCATGTGGCATAAAACCAAGAAATCCATCATTTTTATTTTTCTTGGGGACATTCTTTTTTTTTAATTGAAAAGTTTTATCCAAGTTTTTAACAATATCCCCCCCTAAAATAACCCCCCCCTCTCCCTCCCCCCTCACTTCCCAGAGCTAGTTACAGGGTTACAAATAAACAAGCAAATTCTAAATAAACTTATCCAACTATACAAATAACAAAATCAATAATGTGCTTTAATTCAAATACAAAACAAATTTAAGCAAATTAAAAACAAAAAAACAAAACAAAAATAACAATATAAGCAATTCCAAATTAAAAACTAAAAATTATTCATAATCTAAATAATACTTTTTAATCCCATATCAACTCTAATCATAATTTATCCATTAAATCCCATATTTACTCTGCATGTAATTTATCCATCTTCTCTACACTGAGGTGTATATTTCTTTTAAACAACCATTCATCCATAATAAACACAAAATTTTCCCTCCAATATAACCCAACCAACAAACTTACATTCGATAAACTTGACTCTTTGCTTTTTTCCCACTCCTAGATAAATTTATTAATACCCTCCTACTTAAGAAGTTTTAGCAAACCATTCATCTTAATCACTAAAATTCTCACCAACAGAGATCATTAGAATTTAAATTCTTTTACACCTTTACCCATAATATCTCATAATTATTTTTATACACTTTAAATTAAAAATTTATAATATATACTCCCAAATATTTAAACTTTTCTACTAAATCAACACCTTCTATTATTCTTTTCCTTTACATCTACATACTACACAAATCATTCACTATTCCTTTAAAACATACTAAATCAAACTACCAGTTAAACTAACATTTATTGTTCTTTTTCTTTACATCTACACATTACACGAATCATTCACTATTCCTTTAAAACATCTTCTATCTCAAAAAACTACTACAAAAGTTCATCATTTCCTTTTCTTTATTCCAACATCCGCCTTCTGCTGTTCTTTTTCTTTACGTCGATAGGCTGCACGAGTCATTCTCGGTTTCTTTAAAAAAATCTTCTATCACAAGAGACAGCTGCAGAGGTTCAGCCTGTATATCTCCTACATCCAATAACATAGCACCTTCAACCGGCTGTTCTTCCAACTTTTCTTCTATTATCTCAGATCGTGAAGATGATGGAGAGCCCACCTTCAAAATAGAAGTGTAAAAATTTTTCGCCTTTGAAATTGTATTAAGTCTATAATATATCCTCACATAATTCACCACTATTCCAGCAGGTATCTCCCATCTGAACCGGACCTGTTGTTTTTTGAGCTCGTCAGCCAAAAAAGCAAAATCCTTTCTTTTTCTAAGGATTTTTGAAGGTATTTCTTTTAAAATTATAACATCTTGAGCTGCAATTTGAAATCTCTGCTTATAAAAAGCCTGTAGAATTTCATTACGAAGTGATCTCCTAGAAAAATAAATAACCACGTCTCATGGCAAATTCCTCTGCCTCGCAACCCTTGAATTAACCCTAAAAACTTTTTCCGTCTCTCTCAGTATTTCTTCTATCACCACTTGTCTTTTACCACCACTTGTCTCAAATCCTCTTGCGTATTTTCCTTCATTCCCCTTATTCTTAAAGCAAATTCCATGTCTCTATATTGTAACAGTAATTTCATCCTGTATTATTTCCACCTTATTTTCTACTTTGTCAATTCGATCTTCCAGTTTTTCAAAATTTTCCACAGCATCATCAATACGATCATCCAGATGATCTATATGACCAACAAACTTTTGAAACACAAACACTGTGTCCTCTCTCAATTCCCTGATTTTATTTTCAAAAAATTCCTCCATCTCTTCTTTAATCTGTTGTGCCATATTTCCCAAGGCATCCTGTAGATCTTTAAGTGTACATGCTGATGATGATGGAGAAGGTGGTGGTAACTTAAACTTAGCTTGCTGAGCTGTCTGCATTACCGGGAAGATCGAGGCTTTAGAAACAACAGAAGCTCCGAGATGCTTTGAAGCCATTTTATTTTTAAAACCACTCGTTAAAAAGTCTGCTAAACTCTTATAAAATCAACAAATAACAAAAGAAAAAAGAAAAAAAAGAGGGGAGGAAAAAAAAGACAAAAGCCCCCTTAAAAAAAAGATTCTTGCATTTTATATAAATACAAAATCTGTTATATTGTTCCAAATAAAAGTTCCGGTCCTTTCACTCAAAGAATCAACATCTCAGTGCCATTTTTCACCACTCTTAATTGAAAAAAGGAGAAGATAAATTCTTTTCCAGAGTTAAAGTCTCAAAGTAATCACCATTTTAATCTCTCCGGGTCAGCTCTGTCTGCTTTAAATTTTACTCACAAATTCATTTTAAGCGCAGATGTGGAAGCAGCGTCTAGCTTTGCCCTGGAGAAAAATCAGGGCAAAGGCATCCTGGAATGTGGAGAACACCTTAGACTCCGTGGGAGCTCTCACCCTCCGACCACCAAAAAAGAAAGCTTTGGGGTCTCGGGGAGCTCTATCACTATCCGAGGAAAGCTCACCTCCTCCCCTTTTCCTGGGGAAAGAGGTTCCGAGACGTGAGACAGCTGTTGCTCACTGTCTCAGCAGGCTTTGACACATCCCAGGGTGGACGGCTAAAAAAAGCCACCATCGGCGCAGCCGTCACCACCGGAAGTCCCCTTTCTTGGGGACATTCTTGTCCACTGCCACATGATAATGCTGAACATGTTCCATCAATGATGGGCCTTGATGAGCAGATAGACTGATTTTCTACAGGAGAACCAGCCTGGTTCTTCAGGTCTTTGTTTCACTTACTGTCACTGTAACTGAATCACTTTATTTCTGTTTTTGATGTAACAAACTGACACTGAACAACACTGAAAAAGCTCAGAGAAGAACAGCTAAGATGATCAAAGGCCTGGAGATTAAAAAATGAAGAACTGGGTAGACATCTCTGAGAGTTTCTGTGTAATTTGTTAGACTTGAGTTTACTTAGCGTATGTGCACTTTTGTTCCAGATGTAGAAAACAATATCACATCATCCTTATTCTGTCGTATGTCAAGGCGCCGCTGTATAAAAACATTTAACAACTATTAAATTAATAAATATTCAATGTGATGGAGAAAAAAACTGTTCTTTTTCCTTTTATTTCATATGTATTTATCCTCTATCAAATTGGGAACAATCCACTTCGCTAATAAAAGGAAGCTCCTTGAAAAGTATTTCGAGGTTGAATTGTTATTTAGTGAGTTGTCTCTAGCAAACTTGAATATATATAAGTTTGAAAAGTCTCCCCCTCCAGATCTTGTGGCTTATTATAACATTGCTTTTTCAACTTGATACAGTCTGCTGGTGATACAAAGAAACAATATTCAGTCATAACAATCATACATCCTAACAATAAATTAGCAATCAGCAATCATACAGTGACACAGCACTAAAGAGACCTTTGAGCTCACTCAGTTGATGATTCCTTTGAGGGGCATAACTTTCATTTCAGTGACCATTTCCAACACCCTGAATATGTTGGGGAAGAAGCTACTGAATTTTCTCTGCTCTGTGGTTGCTCATGTAAAATGGATTGCAATTGGCAAAATTATATCTTTGTCAGGACTGCCACAAATTGCTAATGCAGTTGCAGAATAGCAGATGGAAGCTATTGATGTGCATTTAAACAATTTGCTTTCTGATTTTTAGCTTTATAGCTAAAAATGCCATTGAGTTTCCATTGGGCAATTTATGTACAGCAGATGATCTTTCTTTTCAGAGACTGCAATTTTATTTGAGGAGAAGGAGCTCTTCAACCAGACTGGGAATGCAGGAAACCATCTTAAGAACTTCTTTACAAAATGGGAGACTGAATTGCAAGGTGTTGAAGTTCCAAAAAAAGCAACCAGCTATTTTGAAAAATTAGCTTGGTTTAAGCTTATATGTTGTGAGCTATTTAAGCTTATATGTTATTCCAAGTCTTTAGATGCCTTCTCAATTAGGAGTAGATGTTTTCATTCTTTTCCATCCAGAGAGCTTGGTCTGTTGTGATATTGTGATGAACCCCTGCCTGATATGACCTTTCAGTGTGAAGTGAAGAATTAGGCAGACTCATGTATCTTTATTTCTCCAGGTGGGAGCATTTAGATACTTCTGTTTCCATATCTTTTAAAAATATTGCCTCTTCAGCAAACACTCTGCCTTTATTCCCTGGAGGTAGTGCATGTTATTTTAAATATTGCTGATTTAAGAGAGAGGCAATTACGATTGCCAGAAAGTCCACCGGGGAACAATTACTTTCAAACAATTAGTACGTCTGAAAGTTTGCATACATAATAATCAAAGAGATGATTAGCCATGAGTTATGATCCTATTGTTTCCAATAGGAATTAATTCAGAACAATTCTTTTTACTCCAGAATTGATTGTCAATCCTTTTTCTGCCTTACCATTTGGGTTAACTTTTTCCTCCTCCAAATGCATAGTTAGAATTTCAGCTTTCTCCTTGATCAATCATAAGCTTGACTTCGTCTTGAAATCCACGATCCATCTTGTCTCTTTCCTGATTTATTTTTACTCATCTTGGGCAGTGAGATTTGCTGCCCTAGTCAGGAAACATCGCAAGTCATAATGATATAGTAGATCTTACTGTCTCGTGTATTCTGGATACATATATGTGTTTTTAGGAAGAAACACCAGGATTCAGTTAATTCTTGGGTATGCTTTATTAAAATTGTACCTCTAATGGATCTGATCTGGCCTTGTACCAGAGTACTCCCTTTTGGGCTAAACCTTATTTCTTGTTTTAGTCTATGATTGTATGTTAATTTTGATTTGGAAAAGGACCTGTTCATTTTGGTAATTATGTTTGCAGTGGAAACAAAAGGTCCAAGGAAATGGATGTTGCATTAATTTATAGTTGCAAAAAAGGATAACAAAAGTTATCTCTAAGGAGTCATCATGTTCATTCCTCTGATGTAGGAGATGACCAGGTTGAGCCCGAAAGCAGGGTCAAACGTGTCATCAGTTTGGAGGTGGTACGCTCCCACAAGAGACCTTAGTCCAACCCTGTGTGAATTCCACTGTTTCTTATCTAGTGGCAATTTGTCTTGACCATTAGTAGACCAGATTCATGTGTATAGGTAAGACGTAATAAATTTCAAATGAATAGAACTCAGCTCCTCTTCCTGTTCACTTGTGCTGGACAAAGGGTTTTCAAAGATTTGATCTTAAATGTCACCATAGTGACTGCAACCACATGACATAACACCAAGAGAGTCATTATCTTGACTTCTCTTGTGGGTGCTGCTGTCCACTGCCACACAATAATCTTGAACATATGCCATCAAGTCAATATTGAAACTTAGTAAGCACAGAGACAAATTTCTCCAGGAAGGTCTGGTTCTTCAGTTCTGCCAAGGAGGCACCCATTGTCACTGTAATTGAATCATCTTATTTTTCTTTTTAAATATAGAAATTGGACATAATTTTTCATGAATGACAATAATAACATTTTGCTGTTCATTTTCTAAAAATTTATCCTATATAAAAGATAATATTGTTGAATCATATATAATTGTTTCATTTAGCCTTGAGATGACTGGAACGGAGGCAGACTAAAAACTTATTTATCAAGTATCAGAAGATACCAAGAATGCTTCTTTCCCAAATATTCCAACTGCAGTAGAGAAAATTCAGATTTAAACAAAGAATGGAATCATATAAAAGTTTGCCTGTCAAAATATTTGACATTTTTATTAGGGAACACATAGCTACACTGAATATCAAGTTTTCTTAATCCTGTGCTATATTTCAAGTTTAATGAATAAAGTCACATAAATACAATTTTAATGTCAACCATGCAATTAATTGAACTGAAGCCATTTTCATTTTGTTTTCGGTTGCCACATATTTATAATAGAAGAAGAGGGGAAGTGTAGTCTTAAGCTAGCCATAACAATTCTCAAGTATGGGAACCAAGGTCATTAATGATAAAATTTTAGTGGGCTGGAGATCTGGGAGGACTGCCTGCGTTTAGTAACAATTGGTGAATGTGTTTTATGACTTCTAAGTGGGGTGGGAATTGCAACTTGCAACTTTGTAACCAAGGGGAGGGGAATTTAGTCTTGGGTTCACCTTTGTATGTGCCGCTATTTTGTAGCGAAATAAAAATGTTCTTTGAGGAAGAATTCCTTGCCTTGAAGTTCTTTTAATTGGTATCATCTATCAGAACCATGACAGTTTATTGAAATAGAAATATGAAAGAGATTCCTAAAGAATGGGAGACGCATGTAAAGAGATATTCAGAAGAAACAGTCCCTTGCTAAGAATCTTGAATTAATTTTTTTTTAATTTATAACACCAGACATGTATTCTTTTCCATATTTTCCCTCTGATTTCATTGTCAAGTTACATTGAATAATGGCAGAATTTAAGTGTATAATTAATGGAAGACGTTATGAGTGATGACAATCTATGCAAATCCTCCTCCTCCCTCTCCATCTCCCTCTCTCTCTCTCTCCCCTCCCTTTCTTCTTTTTAAATAACCAATAAGGTTCTTCCATCATTGGTACCATCTTTCTCCCAATCCAAATAAAGAGAATTTATTAAATTCTATATTAAATATAAGTATAATAGGGTAATAGATTTATGTAAGGGAAGAAAGGTACCTCTGGGCCCCCATTTACAAAACCTGTCATAAGGTCAGGATCCCTAGACTAAGGAAGGATGCATCAAACAGGACTTGTGATAAGCCTTTTCCATTGCAACAACACCTGCAACCAAAATAAAGTAAAATAAATAAAATGGTGTAGGGTTTCCTGCCTGAGCAGGGGGTTGGACTCAATGGCCTCCAAGGTCCCTTCCAACTTTATTATTCTATTCTATTCTATTCTATTCTATTATATTATATTAACTCTTTCAATTCCCCAATACGCTTACTTCATCTTATGGTTTTAGGTCCTACATATACATTGCCAGGGCATTCAAAGAATTGGTCCAAAAAGTCAACATGGTGATTTCAGCCCCATGTAGAACCCCAACGAAGCTACAATCTTGAGTTTTCTTGTGTGCAGTTCTATGCAGTGTCCACCTGAAATTCAGTAACTCACTACAGAGACAGCTGCACTGTATGATTATTGACAGGGAACAGAAGAGAAAGCATTAGTATTTCCACATTATTTTTGCTCCCCAGAAAAATGTCAGTATTATTACAAGTCAGGGTAAAAGATTGCATAATTATCTTCTTACTATCTCTGCTGTGTTTAGAGAGAAAGAGCTATGCGTGGTATCTGCAAATTGAATGTACAATGTGCTCTATTGCTCAAGTTCCCTGCATAACAAAGCAAACTAACAATGTTTATTCAGATTATAATATCGGAGAGACTCTTACAGCATGGAAGAAGATGATTAGACAACAAAGATGATTAGGGGACTGGAGGCTAAAATATATAAGGAACGGTTGCTAGAATTGGTTATGTCTAGTTTAACGAAGAGAAGGACAAGGGGGGACATGATAGCAGTATTCCAATATCTCAGGGGCTGCCATAAAGAAGAGAGAATCAAGCTATTTTCCAAAGCACCTGAAGGCAGGACAAGAAGCAACGGGTGGAAACTAATCAAGGAGAGAAGCAACCTAGAACTACGGAGAAACTTCCTGACAGTGAGAACAATTAATCAGTGGAACAACCTGCCTCCAGAAGCAATAAAAGCTCCAACACTGGAAGTTTTTAAGAAGAGACTGGACAGCCATTTGTCCGAAATGGTGTAGGGTTTCCTGCCTGAGCAGGGGGTTGGACTAGATGACCTCAAAGGTCCCTTCCAACTTTACTACTACTACTACTACTACTACTATTATTATTATTATTATTATTATTATTATTATTATTATTATTATTATTATTATTATTATTATTATTATTATTATTATGTACACACAAAGATATTCAGAGGAGTTATTTCAAACAGGTACAGTCATGTATAAACTCGCCCATACAGTATCTTTTGAATAAAAATTAGTTGCCTAATAATTCTTTTACCCTTTGATTTTTTTCCCTATATGTTGAGATCTATTCACACAAGTCTTGTAGGAGGCAGTGGAATTTCAGCCAGAAGTGCAGGAAATGTCTAATGAGACACAGTGGATGATGTGATGGAATTCTTTCTCTCCTGTATTAAAGACAGCAGAGCTAACAGAAGCTGGCTGAAAAAGGACTTTGTGAACAATTGTTTTCAAGGTTTGGCTGGATGAAGACTTCTCTAGGAGAAGAACAAAGCAGCACCTGATGGGCATGGTTGCTTTAGGCTTCCTTCAGCATTGTTTACATCTCAGATCCTTTCCTGAGCATCTGTTCAAGCTTTCTCTTGAAACCTCCTGCAGGTGGAAGGACCATTGGTCCAACTTGAGATGCTGATTGTTTACACCTCTAGGCAGATCATCCTCACTCCAAGATTAAGAAGGACACAGCCCAGACTTATCCCCAATTTTCCAATGAGCTCCTTGTGGCTTTCTATGGAATTTGAGCAGCCATATCCATACTTTAAGAGTGTTTGGTAGAAAATTTCAGTAGATCCATAAAATTCAGATTTCCACCCTGAAAGGATGATGTAAACTTGATTATTCACCATGTTTCTTTTTAAAAACATAAACATGGGTATACTTCCTATTGTCTATTCAGGATTCCCATTCCAGAGTTTCAGCAGAGCAATTTTAATCTCCTTGTTCCTAAGTGTGTATATCACTGGGTTCAACAAAGGGGTGATGGTGGTGTAGCACATGCTTACAACACTATCCATGGAGTCCTGAGATGCTGGCCTCATATAGCGATAAAACACAGGCAGATAGTATAGGAACACCACAGTAAGATGAGCAGAGCAAGTGGAGAATGCTCTGTGTCGACCTTCACTGCTACTAATCTTCAAAATGGCTGTGATGATGTAAGCATAAGAGGCTAGGATGAAGAAAAAGCAGGCCATTGCAATAAAACCCATGTCAATGATGATCATCAATTCATTAAGTTTTGTATCAGCACAAGTCAGCTTCAGGATGGATGGAGCATCACAGAAGATATAGTCAATATAGTTGTCCTCTCCATAAGGCAAATGAAAGGTGAGTGATGTCAGAAATGCAGAGTTGAGGCTGCCTCCAATTATGGTACCCAAGGAGAGGAAGAGGCAGGCTTTCCAGCTCATAATGTTGGTATAATGGAGTGGCTTACAAATGGCCAAGAAGCGGTCGTAAGCCATCAAGGTGTAAAGAAAAGATTCTGCACATCCAACAGAGTTCAAAAACAATACCTGTGTGACACAACCTGCAAAGGAAATGATTTTTCCTCTGGAACTGAAGCCTGCAATAACTTTGGGAACCACCACAGCTGAAAAGGCCATGTCCAGGATAGAGAGATGACAAAGGAACCAGTACATGGGCTTGTGCAATTGAAGGTCAGAGATCACCACCAAGATGATCAGAAAATTTCCAGAAAGGGTGAGGGCAAACATGATTGAAAAGAAGAGCAGCAATGGTAGCTTGAACCCTTGTGGATATGGAAACCCAGAAAGGATAAACTCATGTGGGGCTGATTGATTTGGACATTCCATGTGTCAGTTATTCTTATATATACTTGAAGTCTTTAATGAACTAATCTAAGAGACAAGTTGTCTGGAGATATTTCCTACTGGGTCCCTGACATCCCTAACAGCTTCCGTGCATTTTCTATCACTTGAATTCACTTACTTTTTTCAGGTTTACAAAACAATATAACATCATCCTCTTTCTGTCACATGTTAACCGGCAGCTACATAAAATACATTTAAAAAAAATGTTAAATAAATAAATATTCAATGTGGTGGAGAAAGACCTATTATTTTTATTTCATATCTATCATCTATCTAACAAAATTCTGAGCAGGCCCTTTCACAAAGAAAGGGAAGCTGCTAGGAAAGTATCTTGAAGTGAAACCTATTTAGCAAATTCCCTCTAATACTCCTGAATATGTACAAATTTGAAAAGTATCTCTCCCCCCCCACAAATGACTGGAAAACCACAGATATTTGCCTTACCTTTCAGCTAGATATGATCTGCTGAAGATACGAATAAGCAATATTCCATCACTACAAGCAAAATAAATCATTGGTCATAATAATAATACTAAGTGCACTAACTCGGTGGTTTCTGATTTTTAGCTTTATAACATGTCATTCTGTTTCTCTGAGACAATTTGTAAAAAACAGATGATCTTTCCTTTCAGAAACTGCTTTTTTTCCCAGTTGTACCAGAGAAATCTTCAATCAAATTGAGAAGGTTAAGATCATTTTCCAAAATGACAGCTGAGAGAATGAGTTGCATGAATACCTAAGTAAGATGTTGCAATTCCAAAAAGATGGTCAGCTGTTGTGAATTATTGGCATGTTGTAAGCGTTTATGTTCTAGTTTTGTATAATATTCCAAGTCTTGCTGAATCCTCAATTAGGATGAGGTGTTCTCTTCCTTTCTCATCTACAGATGTGTTATAAAGATATTATGATTCTTTCAATTTATGGACTCTCGGTTTGAAATGAAGAAATAAGGAATTACATATCCTGGTGCATCCTTTTAGCAGCATTTCTATATCTTTTAAATGTTGTGTGTTTATTAATCACAACGTCTTTATTATCAAGAGTTAGGGAAAGGAATGCTGTTGAATGCTGTTCCATCAAATTCCATTGAGAATTATTTTAGAATATTGCTAATTTTGGGGAAAGGCAATTATGATCTCCAGAAATTCAGCTGAGGCACAATTATTTTCAACTATAGATTAGGTTGAAAATTCAGATGAATAATTAACCAACAGAATTATTAGCCATTGAGTAAAGATCCTATTGTTTCCAACGGGAAGTAATTCAGAAGAATTATTTTATCCTGCACATGACTACAAAGTTATTCTTCTCTGTTATCCTCAGCATTATATATCTCTTCTCCTAAAATCCTTATGCTATACAGTATTACTGTTGATAAATTATAATATTCCTCCTACTTAAAATCCTTGAGCTTTTTTGTCTGTTTCTCCTGATCCTTCCCCCCCAATATTTTATTAAGTTTTATCAGGGTAAGGGAAAACAAAGATCATTATAGGTAGTGGGATTCAGGATAGGGTTCAAGGAAGAGATTAGGGTGGGAATGGGTACAGCAATGGGGTTGCCCCCAATAACATTCCACACTTTAGCAAGCAAACTATTGTCCAGATACAAGTATTCAACAGGGTTAATTAATATAATAATAAGTAACTGTAGTAAAAAAAAAATAACAAAAAATTATAAAACCTATCAATTAATCAAAAAAGAAAGTCAATCATCTTAATAGGTTTTACAAGCAGTTTTCATTATCTCATTTTGCTAACCATTGGTAAAAAAATTTCCCATGTTTTAAAATAGACTGAGTCTTCTTTCTCTTTAACCTCTAGTGTTAATCTGTCCATTTCTGCACATTCTAGGATTTTCCTAATTATAATCTCATCAGATGGTAAATCTTCATTTTTCCGCTATTGGGCAAATGCTATTCTCGCAGCTGTCAATATATGTAATATTAAATACTCGTTCTCTTTCCCGTAATTAGATGCTAGTATTCCTAACAAGAACAATTCTGGATTAAATTCTATCTGTGTTTTAGTCATCTTTTCCAGCCATGTATGAATCTTAAACCAAAATTTCTTTGCACTAGGACATACCCACCAAATATAATAATAGGTACCTGGCTTTTGTTTACATTTCCAACAGTTATTTGAAGCATTTTTAAACATTTTTGCTAACCTTACTGGTGTCATGTGCCATCTATAAAACATTTTATACAGGTTTTCTTTATACTCCAGATGTGGTGGAATGTAACCTGGAATTGCAGAAGGGAAGGACTCCTTTCCAGAGATCAAAGAGCAAGTGAAACTTGGAATTTCTGGGAGGCAGAAAGAGAGCAGTATGTCTATAGTTAGAAGTATATCTGTAGTTATACAAATGCTTTAGTGTAGCAAGATTCAGTCCATAGGCAAACAACAATAAATCAACTACTCAGAAATACTGTAACTTTTCATGTCATTCTTGGTTTTTGGGGCCTGACACCAGATGAAGACAATGTTAGAATTAAAGGCAATGGATGATCAGGCAACACAGTTTGCTTTAAGGCACGAGTGTCAAACTCGCCATGTCACATGACATGTCGTGACGTATCATGATTCTTTTTGCATTGCCGGCAATGAGATGGGCGTGACTTCAGTGTGATGAAACTGGCCCGCAGGCCAGCAGTTTGATACCCCTGTTTTAAGGGAAGAGAAGTATCTCTAAGCCATTGCACCTAGATCTAATGAGCTGGTCAGGATCAGAGTCTAGAACAATTTGCTGCAGCCAACTTGCTGTGGCCAACTCACCGTGAGACAATACGCCATGGGACAACTCACCACGGGACAAGAATTATACTAATAATGAAGAAATAGTGGAATGGAAATCATTAAAAAAAGGAGGAACAAAATGAAATATAAATGACAAAAATTAAAATAATTGTAAATTATTTTAAATGATTAAATTGAATATTTGAATTGTCCTGCAGTGAGCTGTCTCATGGCAAGATGGCCATAGTGAGTTGACTGTGGTGAGCTCTCCCATTCCGGGTCAGAATTTGTTGACCCAAGAAAGTCATATGACACAAGGGTGATTGCTACCCCACCTTTGCAATAAGGCCAGCATCCAATCATACCAGAGAACAAATTCTCAAATTCTCTTCCTTCATCTTGTAGTTTATTTATGAAAACCTAATTAAATGAAAAGGTAATCTCACATTGCACTTAAAGGAACCAGTGGAACATCATGATGTGCTTGAAGAAAAATGGTTGGTCAAGCAATGATTGATCATCTCAAGAGCAGAAAAGAACTTGACTATCATTGCATGATGGAAGACTTGAGAAACCCAAAATCTTGATTTTTTTTTACTGTGGATGTTCCTTTCCTTTGCCACAGATATGAAGTAAAAGTCTGCCTTTCGCTACTAAGATCAATGTCACACCCTCCATTCATTTGTTCATTTCGACTTAATTCTTTTTTTACTGCATGCCATTTGGGGTTCTGCTATTCCGTTGGGAGGGGGGAAGTTTAGTACTGGGGAAAGAGGGCTCTAGGATGTATTTCCTTCACTTTGTTTTTTTCCACTTTGATGTATCTTGCTGGGTGTGAAAGGGGAGGGAGGAATGTGCCTAGGGCCATCTGCCTTATCTCCACTTTTCTGGGAGGAAACTGAGGTGTGCAAGAACTGGTTCCCATAACAACTTCAGACCTTTGGATTGGCCAGTCAAACTGGACAGTTGGGCACTGGAGAAGGGTTATACAGGAATGCTTAATGCAATATTTTTGCATGGGAAATATTCATATCTTGCCTTGCTTCTCTGCTGTCACTATCTTCCAATAAAGGTTCCTATTGAAACTATGCCACTTTCAAGAGTTCTGCTTTCTTGGGAGTATTAGATGAGGCGGACCTTACAATCAAGTCATTTCTGTTGCTCTTTCAATTGCTTGAAATGTCATTTGAGAACATAGATGAGGTCCTGTGTCTTCTTTAGCAAATCTATGAATCACTCAAGACCTATTTGTTTCCTCTTTAATTCTCCAATTATAGAAAGGTTGCATTCTGAATACAGGTAATCCTCAATTTATGACTGGCACATCAATGATTGATAGTGACAACATAACTACATGGGGGTCACTTATGATTCAGTTCCAGACTTCTAATGGTCACTCCCTGTAGTCACATAACTCAACTTCAGGCACTTGGCAACACAGCCACAATTATGGCTGTTTACATTGTTTCATAGTTACATGACTGTGTTTTAGACAGTTTTGCTGAAAGTTGGCAGTTATTTCCAATTTTCAGCAAAACTGGCCCCATTGTGAACTATGGGTTCCCTTAATGACTATGGAATTTACTTAACAACCATTGTAAAAAGGTTGTATGAAGGAGTTGATCAGGTGGCCAACAAATTTACAACCATCTCGACATATGACCGTAATGGGCAGGCTCCATTATGGTTGAATGGCAACGACTGCCTATAGCTAGTTGCTGTAAAATCTGATGCTAAACCAACATAAATAAATGATTATGCTATAGAACACATTCCTCTACAAGGAAATCCTTGTTTCTTAAATGTTTACAATATGACGGGGAAAATGAAGTTTAAAAATATCTAGAGGTGCATCTTGTTTATCTGTAAAAATACTGATAGAATTCTCAGGCATAAAAATTTGAGGTTGCCTGACCCTAAAATACACATCACAAATCTACACTTCCATCCAAGCTAACCAAGTAAGGGTGTCTTCAAGGCAATCTGGACTCCTATTGACTGCATGGACAAATCCCTGCAGTTTTATTGAAAAGTTTTTGGAAGTGGTTTCCCATAGCCTATGGGGAGAGAGAGAGAGAGAGAGAGAGAGAGAGAGAGAGAGAGAGAGAGAGAGAGAGAGAGAGAGAGAGAGAGAGAGAGAGAGAGAGAGAGAATGATTGATCCAAAGTCACTGAGACAGTTTTCATGCCTAAGGCAGGACTAGTTCTCAAGTCCTAGTTCTGGCCTGATGCCTTAACCCACTATACCATACTGGTCCTCTCACAGTAAGGGACTATAGTTTAAGTGTCAAAACTTGATCAGGAACATCAGACTGAGACAATCCCACAAATGGGATGCAAGAAAAAGGCAATGTAGATGAGAAATGAGACCGGTCAGAAGAGAAGGTATGGCTGAATGTTGACAATTTAGAAGAAAATCAGAATATAGGATCCAATTACTCCTCAAGGAAAGTTCATGTGGAAAATAAAATCTTGGTGTTTTTTTTTAATAGAACCATGACATTTGATAATTTTCCATAGGAGACTGCTGCACACAGATCTCTACATTCCTGCCAAGAATATACAGAAAGGTAATCTATTTCAACACACTGTGCTCCTCAGAAAAATATTAACATCATTGCAAGAGTATCATTGCTGAGACAATGATTTTATTATGAATGTCACTACATTCCAGAAAACTTCCAAATGTAGAAATCTGCTATTTCTTGTGCTTTAATGAATATAACATCAAAGAACAAAGTATTTTTTTTCACAAGCCACAATATATCTGATTGAAACAATAATTCACCCAAAGCATTCGTTTCTAAACAGTAAATTCATATAAACTGTCTGGTAGCTTTCACTGAGCCTCAATAAAAACAGCAGCTAATTAGTGTTTCTATTTCTCTCTATTTTGTTGTATTTGCATTCGTTGATACCACTTTGGAATTAGGTCTTCTGGAAGATAGTGGAACTCCATCCAACTGTCAGGAAAGGGTTTGAGGGACCATGTTTCCTATATTATTGGAGAAGATGAGTTCTTGGAATCCATCCACCACTGTGCCCAAGAGAGCAGAACATACATAGGTTACTGGACCAAGGACATTATGAGCATCAGAATTTAAAATATGGATGGATCATCATTGTCCAGGAGAGGAACTCATGAAACACTTGTGGCTCCATGATGTAAACTTCAGACTTTCTTCACTTCCTTCAGAGGCACTGCAGAATTCCCTTCTATCTGAGATTACTCCAGGGGGATCTTTGGAATCTTTTTCTTTGGACCAACTTATGTTTCTTCTTCTCTTTCCCCTTCTAAACAAGATATACTTCCTTGAATTATGAAAGAAAGATGACACAAAACCGCATAGGTCATATGAAAGGAGTTATTTGTCTGCACTTTTAAAAAACTTAACCTGGCTCCATCAATTTCTTAACAGCTCCTCAAAGATGAAGAGTCCCTAAAATAGGATAATTTACACATTCAAAACTTGAAACAAACATGACTATTCACCATTTTTATTTTAAAAAAATAAATATAAAATTATTTTACATATTTTCTGCTACTTACTCTGCATTCCCACCCCAGAGTTTCAGCAGAGCAGTTTTTATCTCCTTGTTCCTAAGAGTATATATTAGTGGATTCAACAAAGGGGTTACTGTGGTATAGAACATGCTTATCACACCATCCATGGAGCCCTGAGAAGCTGGTCTCAGATAATGGTACACCACAGGAAGGTAGTATATGACCACCACACTAACATGTGCAGTGCAAGTTGAGAAGGCTCGGCGCCGTCCTTCAATACTACTAAGTCTTAGAATAGCCATGATGATGTAAACATAAGATGCTAGGATAAGAAGAAAGCAAGTCATTGCTACAAGACCAACATCAATGAAGGTCATCAACTCATTAAGTTTTGTATCAGCACAAGCCAACTTCAATATGGCAGGAATATCACAGAAGACATAGTCAATATAATTTATTTGTCCATAAGGCAAGCGAAAAGTGAGCGATGTCTGAAATGTAGAGTTGAGGCAGCCACCAATTATGGTACCCAAGGAGAGGACAAGACAGACTCTCCAGCTCATGATGTTGCCATAGTGGAGTGGTTTACAGATGGCCAAGAAGCGGTCATAAGCCATCAAGGTGAAGAGAAGGCTTTCTGCACATCCCAGGAAGTTGAAAAAAAATATTTGAGTCACACATCCAGAAAAAGAGATAATATTCCCCCCAAGACTGAATCCTGCAATAACTGTAGGGACCACCACAGCTGAGGCAGCCATGTCCAGGATGGAAAGATGACACAGGAACCAGTACATGGGCTTGTGCAGTTGAAGGTCAAAGATCACCACCAAGATGATCAGTGAATTTCCAGCAAGAGTGAGTGCAAACATGACTGAGAAGAAGAGAAACAAGGGGACCTTAAGTTCTCCTGCATATGGGAACCCAGAGAGGACAAAATTGCTTGGGGCTGTTTGATTTGAGCAATCCATGAATCTGCTTTTCTTATGCTTACTTCAGCTCTTTGAGGAATGAGAGATTTTAGGAGGAATGTTTCATTTACAGATAGTTTTAAACGGAAAAAAAGTCATTGGCAACTTATTTGCATTCTGCAAGTTTTGCCTTTATGGCCTAACGAGGTTTAATGGATTCCAATTTAATCTTCTTTCAAACATAGAAACCTGCATCACCTCATCATTAAGGTCAGCACCATCCTTACAGGGTAGAGTTATCTCTCAGTTATTTCCCATTTGAAAAGCATAATAGTTCTAATAAATTAATGTCCATGTCAAAAAGAAGCCACTGGATATATTAGGTGAAACTAGCAGTTCTCAGTCACATCCTCCAACATATTATTAGTTTTTTCTTGTCAAAATTCTAGCCTTACAGATGTATTTATAGTGTATCTTTAATTAGTGTCAACTTCTTTTGCAGCTCCTCATAAAAATAAATGGGAAAAAACACTGCCTCTCAAAATCGGAGACTCGTTTTTAGAGTTAATGAAGTTCTAGAGAAAAAAATGTTTAGGAAAGAGAAAGATATATATTTTTAATAGTTAAAATTTGGCCAAGCAATTAATGGATCGTAACAGTACCAGTAGTCCTTGACTTACAACAATTTGTTTAGGGACCATTTGAAGGTATAATGGCAGTGACTTCTGGCTGTTTTTCACACTTATGACTGTTGTAGCATCCCCATGGTCATATGATCAAAATTCAGATGCAGTGTCATGTGATCATCATTGGTGACCTTCTGACAAGCAAACTCAATGGGGAAGCCAGATTCACTTAACAACTATGTTGCTAACTTAACAATTGCATTGATCCGCTTAACAACTATGGCAAGAAAGGCTATATAATGGGGGCACCACTCATTTAACAACTATATCACTTAGCAGCAGAAATTTTGGACTCAGTTGTAGTCGTAAGTCAAGGACCACTTATATTCCTAGGCACCAACCCTGGAACTATGGAGGTGTAATACTTCTCTGTGGCCTAGAATTTTGTGAAATTTGTGCCAGGGAAATAAACTATCCTAAAATTTAGAAGCATAAATTCCTAATTTGGCCCTCAGTATTTATTTTCTACATTGAAAGAGACGTGAAGAAATTCCATAATTCTCTTGCAGCATGAATGATCTGGCAGCGATTTTATCCCCAAGTTGACATATGTTTGTCTATCCAGTCTTTCCTCTTTGAGTT
The DNA here is from genome assembly GCF_016545835.1 of Crotalus tigris. Lineage (NCBI taxonomy): Eukaryota > Metazoa > Chordata > Lepidosauria > Squamata > Viperidae > Crotalus > Crotalus tigris. The sequence goes on along the minus strand of NW_024100588.1, from coordinate 830,675 downwards.
CCAAATCAGGCACAGTTATATATTTACAACTCATTATTATCCCACTCCAATTCATTTGGACTTTGAGTGATGAACAACAATTAAAAAATGAGAGTTTCCCCAACCCCAGACTGGTAGGGTTGGGTTGTAGCAGAGGAAGTGGGTCCAAGCCAGCAAATAAGGTAAGAAATACCAGAACGACAAATTTTAAAATATTTGCAACATTTCCATTTAAGAAAAAACAAATGATTATCAAGCAAGCAGACAGGGACCTGTTACTTCGATCATCCACCTGATATAAAACAAAAGTATGGGCTTATACTGAAGAAAGTACTTTGACATGGGTGGTGGACATCACATGATTCTGCCTAACTGGACAATATTTGATACACAAATATGAAGGATGGGTTACTGTTCCATCTCATATGCACATACAGGACATAGGTCATATGCAAGTTCAAGAAATTCTGCTCTGAAATGACCATGTGGAACATCATGGAGATAAGGATCCTGAGATCATTTGCCTTACCTTCATATAAACAGTGCAGAGCCTGCAGAAGACTCACCAGTCAAAACACAACATGGAAAGCAGCCTTGCACATACATTTTTTTTGGCATCGTTTCCCTCTTTATAGACCTATTCCAACTTGTAAATGTCTTGGCAAAAAAGCAATTCAATCCATTTTTCATTTCTCT